>NC_142066.1:29524748-29832248 GCF_059756535.1 Pantherophis guttatus | reverse complement strand
ACATAAATTTTTGGCTCAATTGCAGTTGTAAGAAAAGTAATGACCTCAAATTTTTGCTTTGCATGTTTAGTAAGGGCTAGCATTTCTATCACCGCAAAATAATCTAATCCAATATAATAAAAATCCAATAATAATAAATAAATAATAATCCAAACCTAAACCCAAAGGGTTTTTTTTTTCTGTTTCAAGTCTAAAGTCCAGATGCAGTTTCCAAGTGGAAACAAAACTGGATACATTCTTTTCTTGATTAAAACCATTTCACCATCTCTGCCCACTCCATCACTTCTTTCCTAATAGTTCTACTTTTTCAAATGTCTGTGCCGTTCTCTTGGAGATATATATATATATTGCTCAAAAAAATAAAGGGAACACAAGCAGAAGACATCCGAGATCTGAATGAATGAAATAGCCGTATTAAATTCTTTGTTCATTACATACAGTAGTTTTGTGTTCTCTTTAGTTGTTTGAGCAGTGTATAAACTACTGTATGTAAAGAACACAGTATTTAATAAGGCTATTTCATTCAGTCAGATCTCGGATGTCTTCTGTTTGTGTTCCCTTTATTTTTTTGAGCAATATATATATATATATAAAAATAAAAAAATAAAGTTATATACATATATATATGTATATAACAAACTATTCTAAATATATGAGTTCCAGGTATATTAGTAAAAAAAGAAGCAGACATACTGCGAACTCCAGAACTTAAGATTGTAAAATTTTAAAAGAATTAAAATTTTATTTTACTAAGCTTTTGTCAGCCATCTGCTGACATCGTCAGAGTATTAAACTACCATTACAGAGATCTCTGCCTTTATATGCGATTAATCAAGTTAGCCCTATTACATGAGCAAGGGCTAAATTGATTTATGGCATATAAAAGCAGAGATCTCTGTAATGGTAGTTTAATACTCTGACAATGTCAGCAGATGGCTGATGAAAGCTTAGTAAAATAAAATTTTAATTCTTTTAAAATTTTACAATCTTAAATTCCGAAGTTTGGAGTATGTCTGCTTCTTTTTTTACATACATACATACATACATACATAAAAAGTATTTTTCTATCTAGACACCTGTGCTGCCCCAGCATTTGGGAGGGAGCATACTGCATCCCTTTTGCCTTTCAGATCCAATCCAGGGTTCCTCAAGCAATCGCATTCATGACAAACCATTTTATACCAAATTTATATTTCTCTGATAAAGAAATAAGGGGAGACTAGTATAGATCTATTTCAAGCTATTTAGCTCTCATCAGCTAGCCATACCCTTACTTTCAAACCCAAGTTTTCCTGGCATATTTTTTTTAAAATATATTTTTATTGTTTACATATAAATATATTGAATGCACTGTAATTGTCCTAGCATTCCACTTGTCATGAAATAAAGGTAAAAACAAAATAACATATATACTATTTTAAACAGTGCTAGTGTTATACAGTTATTTCTGACCATCATATTCTAGGATGTCAACTTCTCTATCATTCTAATACTTACATTCTAATCAGGGGTGGGTTCTACTTATCTTTACTACTGGTTTGCAATGGGAGCGCGCTTGTATGTAGAGATACGAGTGTGTAGAGAAAATGTAGAGTTTTTTTTGTTTCTCTAAATACACCCCATTTTGTTTGTGGGCTTGCTGAATTCACCCAGCTTTTGCAAACAAATGTCTGACATTACGAATAAACATTATTAACATTAAAAATATTAATGAATATAGGCATATTCTGTGCAGAAAGTTCTCTATTTTTCTTCAGAAAGTGACACACTGCACTGTAAAATTCAGAAATGCATACTGGTAGTCCTCAACCTATGACTCCAACTGGGACCAGAATTTCAGTTGCTAAGCAAGACAGCTATTAAGTGAATCATGCCTGATTTTGCAACCTTTTTTGTCATGGTTGTTAAGCTGAAATTGTTAAGGAAATCAACACAGTTGTTAAGCGAACCTGGCTTCTCCCACTGACTTTGCTTGTCAAAAGTTGGTGAGAAGGTTGCAAATGATGATCACATGACCCAGCGATGCTGCAATCATCATAAGTACATTGCCAAATGCCCAAATTAAATATATACATTAAAGTGAAATTTCATTGCATTCAGCTCTCAAAAGATAACCATTATATATATCCCCTCATACACATATATATATTATACAACACAGAGAAACAACACCGTCTAATTCGGATGTATACACATGTATACACATGGTGAGAAAAACGAATCTTGTAGTTTACCAGATGGATGGCATAGGGAACAAAGCTGTTACAGAACCTAGTAATCCTGCTATGGATACTTTGAAACCTCCTCCTAGAGGGGAGCAACAGAAACAGACCATGAAATGGGTATCTCTAACAATGCTTTGAGCCCTAAGAACACAGTGCTTATAAGCAGTATCCTGAATAATGGGAAGTGAGCTTCTTATAATCTTCTTGGCTGTCCTTACCACTCTCTGTATGGACTTTCTATCTGAGGCAGTGCTGCCACCAAATCAAACAGTGATGCAGTTTGTTAAAATGCTCTCAATCACGCCTCTGTAAAGGACAGAATAGAACAGCAGAGTTAGAAGGGATCTTGGAGGTCTTCTAGCCCAACCCTCTGCTTAGGCAGTAAACCCTACACCACTTTAGACAAATGGTTATCTAATCTCTTCTTAAAAACTTCCAGTGTTGGAGCATTCACAACTTCTGGAGGCAAGTTGTTCCACTGATTAATTGTTCTAACTGTCAGAAAATTTCTCCTTAGTTCTAAGTTGCTTCTCTCCTTGATTAGTTTCCACCCATTGGAAACTAATCAAAATTTATCTTGTCCTATCCTCATCTGCTTTGGAGAATAGCTTGACTCCCTCTTCTTTGTGGCAGCCCCTGAGATATTGGGACACAGCTATCATGTCTCCCCTAGTCCTTCTTTTCATTAAACTAGACATTTCCTGCAACCTTTCTTTATACATTTTAGCCTCCAGTTCCCTAATCATCTTTGTTGCTCTTCTCTGCACTCTTTCTAGAGTCTCATCTTTTTTACACCATGGTGACCAAAACTGAATGCAGTATTCCAAGTGTGGCCTTACCAAGGCATTAGAAAGTGGTATTAACACTTCACATGATCTTGATTCTATCCCTCTGTTTATGCAGCCTAGAACTGAGTTGGCTTTTTTTGGCAGCTGCTGCACACTACTGGCTCATATTTAAATGGTTGTCTACTAGGACTCCAACACCCCTCTCACAGTTACTGCTATTGAGCAAGGTACCACATATACTGTACCTGTGCATTTTGTTTTTCTTGCCTAAATGTAGACCTTTACTTTTTTCACCTTTGAATTTCATTTTGTTAGATAGCGCCTAATGTTCGAATCTGTCAAGATCCTTCTGTATCTTATGCCTATCTTCCGGAGTGTTGGCTATTCCTGGTAGCTTGGTAACAGAGCCTTGAGGTACCCCACTGCATACTTCCCTCCATGTAGATGCAGTTCCATTGAGGACTACACGTTGAGTGCGGTTAGTCAGCCAGTTACGAATCCATCTGGTGGTGATGCTGTCTAACCCACATTTTTCTACTTTATCTAGTAGTAGGTTATGGTCTACTTTATCAAATGCTTTACTGAAGTCCAAGTAAATTATATCGACAGCATTCCTCTGGTCCACTAATTTTGTCACTTTGTCAAAGAATGCAATTAAATTAGTCTGGCATGGTCTGTTTTTGACAATCCTATGTTGGCTTTTGGTTATTACTTTGTTTGCTTCTAGGTGTTTGCTGATTTGTTGCTTGATTATCTTTTCCAGAATCTTCCCTGGTATTGAGGTCAGGGTGATAGGTCTGTAGTTTCCTGGATCTATTTTTCCCCCCTTTTTTGAAGATGGGAACTACATCAGCTCTTTTCCAATCCCTGGCAGTGCCCCGGTGCTCCAGAATGAAAGATCCAGGAGAAAGATGTGCTCTCCTCATCCAAATGATTGTAAATCAGTTTTTTTCAGTGCCATTGTAATTTTGAACAGTCGCTAAATGAACAGTAGTAAGTTTTAGGACTACCTGTGCACTTCAAGGATAAACTGCATAAACTTCCTTTAGCATATTATTAGTATTATTCAGCAATGCCCGAAATTGGACACTGGGGTCTAATTCTGGCAGAGGGAAAAAATAAGAACTGTCTTTCTCTGAGGCAGTTTGCTTTCTTTAGCAGTATTCTTGCCTGTTATATCACTGCCCTGCTGCAGGTTGAAAGCTAATATCCAGAGGCCCTTGTAGGAAAGACAATTGGCATCAACAGCAAAGCAAAGAATAGAAATCTATGCTCTCTACCTCCCACCCATTGTTCCCTTAGTGGGATGCCAATGTAACAAGAGACCTCCCAGCTGTTGGGAGAAAGATAAACTTAGCCTGTTGCATGTGTGAGAGTGTGCATGTGTGTATCAGATGGAGAGAGATGGATGATGGGATGCAGACAGGATTCTGAATTTCTGGGGGCGGTGTGTGTGTGTCTTCTGATTAGAAGACTGAGCACCCTTGAGATGAAAGGAGTAAGCAATAGTTGCAGATCTCCTTTGCTTTTGTAGGAAGTTAGCACCCACTCCTCTCCTAGAAGAATGAAATATTTTAGGGAATATTTTAAAAAGGTGGGATAAAATATTTCCTCTAAAAGAAAAATAAAAGAATCTTAAGGGAGACAGAAACTCAGAGCCCCAGCTCCCTCCCCCCAGCAGATATTTTGTGCCCATTAAGACAGACTGGGCCAGCCTATCTACAAAACAAAAGACCTTCAGTTCTAGGGTGAAGGAATTCATCATTAAAACTTTTATCATAAATTCCCGGAAGACCACCTGACTAAGGATCTTTGCCTAATTTGGTTATTTTTTTACAACTTGTGAGATTTCCATCATCGTGGTTGATCTAGCCATAATGTTGCAGAAAAATAATGAATGAATTGAATTTCGAGAGCAGAAAAAGCTTTTATTTATTTTGGCCAAAAGGTTCAGACATGCATTCTATCTACATTCTGAACATAGACCTTGTTTAAGACACGTATCTTTATAGTAACAAAACAGGAAATGTGAAATCTGCCTCTTTAGCTAGCCCCCTCCCTTATTCCTTAGGCAGGAAAGCTCCATGTGGGTTAGTTCTGCATTTTAACATAGTACCTCTGCAGTTTTACTTCTTGAACTCTCCAACTGTGTTAACTCTGCGGTTTAACTTTTTTAACTCAGCAACTTTTATAATAATTAGTCAAGGGGCCCTTCAGATGTCATCTAGGCTGACCCCGTATTATTTCACTCTTATATTCAATTTCATTTTATGTTCTGCCTTATTTCCCCTTTAAGACTCTATTTTACTTGTTTACAATTGAGTCTTACCTATTACAGAGCTTAATTCAACAATGCAAGCATATAACATTTGACATAACATAATCAATTCAGGATAAGATACATAGTAATGGAAAGGAAAAGACAAGTAATACATGTGATCTTATTCTCTGAGGCACTTTCTCTAACTACCCAGTTGAGAGTTGTACATATGTTCTTGCATCAGAAACTTCATTTTCATCAAGGAGATCAGGGTCAATTTTACGGTCTATAAGACATTCCACCAAAATCAACTCTTCCTCAACTTTTATCTCCTTTACTATTCTCATAGCTAGTTGTCTGAACAAGGAATAAAAGCCAGGCCTGTCACAACAGGAATAACATCTGTCTAATCCAGCCAGGCCCAGACAACTAGGAGAACCACATTTCTGTTGCTTGTAACTTCTGATCCATTTTGGATGCCCGGTCTTGTAAATCCTTGGCAATCTCTCTGACCACACCTGTCCTGACTTATTCATGTCTACAAACCACTTTTCAGTTGTTAAAAGGTCTATGCCAGTTTTGTAAGACCACTGCTGCCAAAGAATCTATTTGGTCTTGGACTTTGGCCAAGGTTCCAGCAATTTGATACAATTGCCTAATTTGAATTATGGAGTGTTTCAGTCCACCTAAACCTGTTCCGACTGCTGTCCCCATCCCCAGGTTTGCTAATAGTGGGACAAAGAGTGGCACCCTTTTTTGAACATGCCCCATGAGGGGAACAGGGATAGTGTGCTCTCCACTGACAACACCTATTTTTGGGGAAAGATGTACATGTTCCAGTCCAGTTTGTAAGTAAACACAATTACACATTTTTCCCACATAAGAAGAAAACTCCATTTTTCCTTACACACACACACATACACACACACACCTATGTTCCTGGAAAAGGCATGGGCTTGTTAGTTTTTCTCATTAGTCCAGACCCCCAAAGTCCCTCCCGCTAGCATTGTGCCTTCAAAAAGATAACGGGAGCTTGCATTTCCAAGGGGAAGTAGGACACATAAGCCTGTGTTGGACCTAATGGAGACATGTGGTGGTATTGAGAAGTGACCTTCTGTTGAAATAAATACTGGGCATAAGGAGAAACGCCACTAGTTAGTTTTTACATCCATAAGTGTCATTCTAGGGTCAAAGTGTATTTCTGATGGACATTGTTCTCCCTTCAGGGATCCTACAGGAATATCTGGTTCCTGATGTCACTTTATACACAAGGAGGGTGACCCTAGGATTTCCACGCCAACGGCTATAGGGCCAACAATGGGGAAACGATTCATCCTCAGCCTTTTGAAGGCATTATAAAAGTCTCCATGCAATTTGGCTACTGCTACTTTGGTTCTCCATCTAATATCTTTTTCAAGGAATATTGTGGCCCTGGCCCTAACCCAAAGATCTGGCTCAACTGGAACAACATTGTAAGATGAAGGACCAGCAGACAACACAACCAGCATTTTTGGTTTAGGGTAGGGTCAGACTGATTAACTAGGCTTTAACTCAATTCCAGTATTCTTAAGATGTAGTTCCCTTTTCTCAATTGTTACAGGGGCCCATTCTCCCTTTATTCTACCCCACTCTGTTCTGGGATTGTCAAACGCTTGTCTTTAGGTCTTGGGGTTGGCTTAGGTCCAGGGTACCGATCCCACCTATTGATGATATGTCGTTGGCGGGAGTGGACCTGTTTCAAAGAGTTCACACCTTGTGACCCGTTCTTGCCTTGTACTTTGGGGTTTTCAACTTCCCCAGATCCTTCCTTAAGGACAAGGGGGGGTCACTCAGGCATACTCGCAACATTGGGAACTACTGTTCAGGGTGTTATTACTCATTAGGCCCTTTGCCAATAATAGCCAAAGCCACAGAAAACACATAACTGTCCTCTACACAGAACCTATCCAATCACAATTGCCTTAATCTACAAATCAGCACGTCAGGAAGAAGGTTAAGGTTATATGTGACTTGGGAGAAGGCAATATCAGTCTTAGGTAACTCACAGAACCACTCCTTATTTGTTAAATTCAATATCCACATTCCTAGAGCTAGAGCAGCCCCACAGAGAGCTCACTCCCTGGCTTCTTCAAACATAAATATCTACAGGAGTTTCGTACTGCTCTCTGTCACAGTCAATGATTTCAGGCTCAGCACCTGTCTTTCTGAGGGGAAGGCGATTCCAGCAGAATGAATATCCAATACAGCAATTCACAATAAAGGCAAGCACGCTTACTAAAGCAAGAGATAGTGCAGCTATGGCTATATGTGTTTGACCTTATATATTTTACTTCTAACAAATAAAATGTGGTCTTTTCTCCTCCAATCTTCAGCCGTACGTAGAGGGTCAGCTCCGGTGTGACATCAGTAAGGCCTCTTCTGCCCCGTATGTTGCCTGCCCGTTGCCGGTAGGACAGTTATAGGGGGCACTTCTTCAAGTGTACCACAAGGGGTCGGGCCTAGTCCTGGTCTGCCTCCCAATATTCCTAAACTGCGGACTTAACTTGAGTCCAATGAATCCAAGACTTGGATTCCAACCTTTTTTTTTTTTACTGCAAGTGGGAACACATGACCACAGTATATGGGCCCTTCCACCTTGGCATTAAACTTTTTCCTTTCCAGTGTTTTACCCATACAATCCTCCAAATCACAATTTAATTATTTCTACTTTCATCACAATATATTTTAAAATATTTCAATCATTACAATCTACCTAATTAAATTTAAAAATGTTCTAGCTGTTATCCAAGTTACAACAATCCTTTTTACTTTTACCACCATATACCATTAAGGTATTTCAATAGTTACAGTTTATACTTATTCATATTTCTAGAAAAAGATTAAAAAAGAAAAACTTATCATTGTCTAGATTTCAAAAATACAAAGACAATACTCCAATTATTATTCGTTTCATTTTTACAATCATGTTTTCCCATGTATTTCTTACTACTATTTGAATATTATAAATAGAGGTGGTCAAAAATGGTGGGCTAAGGGACACACAATATTGTTGGATTTCTTGTATTTGCTTATTTAATTCTCCCATCATCCGATTCACCCACTTAGTTCCTATCTGGCTTAGGTCTCCTATATAATTTCAAAAGGAGATAATCTAATTCCTTTACGTGGAGAACATCGCACAGATCAAAGTACTAGTGGTAATGCATTTACTCACTTAAGGTGATTTTCAAGGCACACTTTTGTCTGCTTTTTCTCTTATAGTCCTGGTAAGGCTGATCAGTCAGGCTTGGGAAGGTCTGCTCCACTCTGGTTGCTGTGTTGACCTGCATACGTTGTTCTAATTTCAGGACCCGATGCTTGCAAAAGACTAGCTGGGTTAAAGCATTTGGTTGTTTCAGGGTCACTCGTGGTTTCTGAGTGAGGAGAGCTTGATGCTTGTAATTTATGGGGTTTGTCATAAATGGCCCTTTGTCTCTAAAACTCCTTGAATTGCATGGCTGGTGTAAATGGTAGTTGGCTGCCTAAGGGTTAATTTTCTAATAATTGGTTCTGCAATTCGATAGACAGCTTCCTTCCATCTCTCTCTGCCTTTGACTTATTGTAATGGGTCGGGGTTAGCTTTTCTGCCTGAGAGGAACAGGCACTGCTAAGGCTTCAGCATGGTGTGCAGCAGGTGGATTATCTTCTGCCCAGGGTGGATAAAAATCAATGATTTTTTAAAAAAAATCAAAAAAATCAGATTTTTTAAAATTTAAATCGGTTTTTTTTATTTAAATCGGATTTTTTTGATTTTTATCGAATTTATTTTAATAAAAAACTTTTGGGGTAAAAATCTATCGTAAGATAGTTTTCTATTTAAGATACATAAATAATTTAGTTTATTCAGCATAAAATGGAGCTTAGTTATGTAGCATGAGGCTGTATATTCTGCAACACTGGGACTATCGGTGAGTCAACAGTGGGCCAAAGGAGTAGCAGAGATGACAGTTGCTCTTTAAAAATTATGATTTAAATCGAGTTGATTTAAATCAAGCCTTTTTACTAGTGATTTAAATCATGATTTAAATTGTGATTTAAATCAACTCGATTTAAATCAAATCCACCTTGCTTCTGCCTATAACTTCGGTACTTCAAACTCCTGCCAGGTATTGGGGATTTGACTCTCTTGAGCCATATTTCTCGCCATATTTCATCTGGAGGGTGCCTCATTATTAATGACATCTTGTCTTCATCAAAGGACAGAATAGCTCCCATCTTACATAGGATGTCACGACCAGGAGGGAAATTGGACATGCAGGCATATAGAGAAACTGGTGTTCTATATTTCTTCCATCTAAGAAACATTTCAGGGTTTTCAGCATGGGACAATGATTTATGAAGCCATTAACCCCTTGGATATTTATTACATCATTAAAAAAAAAGGGAGCCAATGGCTTTGTAATTACAGATCTGGATGCCCCTGTATCCACTAGGAAGGTTACATTATTGCCCCCTATTTCCATTCGGATCAAGGGTTCAAGGGGGGGCTTGACTGAGTCCTGGTCCTCTTCAGTCTTCAGGCCTTTCTTCCACTGCGGCCAGGCCTATGGCTTCCATCCTTTCTTGGAAACGACTTTGCCCTCTGCCTTGGAACCCATGGGGAGGTACTCCTCTCCCTCTTCCTCTTCTCTGAAAATCATAGATTTTGACCTCTTGAGTTAATTGACCATGTCCCCTTCCTCTATTTGGTCCATGTTCTCCTTTTAATTTGACCTCAAGTCTTTTGGGACATTCTTGTTGCCAGTAGCCCTTTTCCTTACACCAATTACACCTGTCTCTTTCCTAGGCTTTGGAATTGTTTGATAAAGCAACTGCCAACAATTCAGCTTTGCGTTGCATCCTCACTTCCTTCTTCTTTTCCTCTAATTTGTCTCTATTCACATAGACTTTTCGTGCTATTTCCATTAATTGACTAATGCTCATTCCCAAAGCTCCCTCTTGCCTCTGGAGTTTCTGTTTTGTGTCCAGGGCATTCTGGGATATGAAGGCTAGGGCTAACAAGCGGGCATTCTCGGGATCCAGGGGATTGATTGGAGTGTATGTCTTATAAGTCTCAACAAGCCTTTGGAAGAAAGCTTCAGGGCTTTCTTCAGTCTTTTGTATTACCAAGGAAGGCATGGACATGTTCACTGGAGGTTTAGCAGCCTGTTCTAAACCTTGTAGGATTAATGCTTGATAATCTTGGAGGTGAACAATGTCATTATAGGGGTCCCAATGTGGGTCTTGTCTTGGAAACCATTGGTCTAATATAGCCTGGAGGTTTCCCCCGTCTGTAGGTTTTAAAATCTTACCAATGGCACTATTTAATCTCTCTCTCTCTCGTCACCATTAAGGACAGTGGTCATCAACTGTTCCAAATCCTGCCAGGTAGGATTGTGGGTCTTTATAATGACTTGTTGGAGTTATAATTACTTCCCTTTAAGGATTGTTGGAAGGCAGAGCTTCTTTTTTTCTTGCTTGAGAGCAGAATTAATTTATTGTTTATAGGAAGGCAGGCAGGAAACAAATACAAGCACAGCATTCCGAGGCTACTGTGAACAACTGTACTTTGTTGAATCTTTTCCATCAAAGCCTGGATTTTGTTTTATTCTTGCCCTTGCTCTCTTCTAATCCAATTTTTATTTTTAAAAGAGAAGTATAATTTTCTTGTAGTTCTTGGTAATTATGATTAAAATTTATTTCAGCAAGTGAAAAGGAGTTTTTTTAGTGTATCAATCTCTTCTTTTTGTTTGATGTCTTGTTGTACAAGTTTTTCATTTTCAGCTATTTGTCTAAGAACTTCTATCTCTTCCTTGAGGTTATTTACCAGAAGCATCATTTCTTTGGAGATAGTAATTACTGTAGGTAAATCTTTTAGTCTTCCTATTTCTAATGTAAATTGATTCTGATATTATTATTATTATTTTTAAGCTGTCATCTTCGAATTGCATAGCTTCTAATTTTTCTTGTTCATTTCATTTTGCAAATCATCTAATTGTTGTTTAGCTTGCATAGTCATATTATCTTTTCAATCTTTTCAATCTTTATTTTGTGTCCTATTTGTAAATCATCTTTCACTTTTGATAATTCTTCTTCATGACTGAATAAAAGTTGAGTCCTTAATCTCTCTAATTCTGCTTTTACAGATCTGAGTCAACCTTGCAAGGCTAAAAGACATGAGAATGAGGTCCCCTCCCCCCTTTGTGGGTGAGGAAAGGCTTTGCAGAAGTAGAAAAAGGGAGGGAGTAGATAGTTTGTGGTCAAAATTTGAAAGAACAGCAACTACACATCAGAATTGTAGTTAGTGAACTTAAAATTTTTACTTATAAACTCAAGTTTATCTTGAAGCATAGAGAAGAAGGAAAGTTGAATTTTGTTCTTCACTCATTTAGATGGCCAGACCAAACTGGGTGAGATATTTTCCTTCCTCTCAATACCTTCAATTATTTTCTAACAATTTAAAATTCATATCTCTAGAGATCAGGCAGTTGCAGTTACATAAAAGACTTAGACATACACACTAGTCATTCCCGCCTTAAATTTTAGTTGAATTAGGGAATACACAGATCTTAACAAAATAATTTTTAACAGAAATCATATCAAATTAATCAATTCAATTATCTGAGTCTTCCCATTTAGACAGGCTTTTCTTTTCTTTTTATCTGCTAAAAAGATATTCTCTATTCTTAGTTCTTTCAGAGTTCTCTGGCTCTTTTTAAGAATGGTAATTTATCAGAATCTTTATAACACTGCAGTATTTCTCTTTTAAGGACTAGTCAGGTCTATTTGCAGTTTGGGATTCTTTCTAATTGTTTTAGTGAACTTCTCACTTTTTCTCTGCCCTGGGATGTTCTGTCTAGCTCCATCTATTTTAGATCTCCCAGCAGGCACTGGCTTATTTTTAAAGATCCAAAAGACTTTTGTTCATACATCATTTGCACTTAGCCAGGGCTCTCATGAGCAAGTTTAAACTTCACTTTTCTTTTAAGGACCTTTCTTAAACATACATTGAAGAGGTGTTTTCCACCCATTTTCTAAGACACACCCACTGACCCAATGGCACCGGACGTTCCCACGGTCACCAATAGGAACTGCAATGGCTTAACCACCCACACAATTCTAGAGTCTCATTAGGATACACCGGTTCCGTTAGGAAGGGACATTCCCGGACCCCGGGAGGTGATCAAGCTCCCTCTTCTACTCTCAAGGAGTAGGCCTATAATTCCCACAATACTTGCCTGCAGGCATCTTCTTTTTTCTTTCTCAGCCAACATTTATCTATTAGCTTATTCTGATCTCGTTTTAGTTCTTGGGTCAGTCAGAGCCACCGAGTACCCAAAGGGGCCATCTGCTTCCTTCCAGAGAAAAACTCTCAGAGGCGCCTTGAAGGTTGGTCAGGATGGCCTTGCCCGGGCACTGGCTGGTCTTTTCCGCCTGCAGCGAAATAATCACTTCAAGTCCTGCCGCTGTCGCCATAAACGTTGCAGAAAAATAATGAATGAATTGAATTTCAAGATCAGAAAAAGCTTTTATTTATTTTGGCCAAAAGGTTCAGACATGCATTCTATTTACATTCTGAACAAAGACCTTGTTTAAGACACGTATCTTTATAGTAACAAAATAGGAAATGTGAAATCTGCCTCTTTATTTATTTATTTAATTTTATTTTATTTCTATACCGCCCTACTCCCGAAGGACTCAGGGCGGTGCACAGCCAAACAATAAAACACATACATACAAAATTTAAAAGTAGGATAAAATCAAATTAAATAATTTTGGCCCCGACAAATTTAAAACCCCAAACTTTTAAAACCAATTTAAAATTGAATGTATAAAATACTAAAAGATATTTAAAAATTAAAAATCTTTTATAAAAGAGGGAGAAAATTAGGCCAGGCCCGCCTGGTGAAATAGTAAGGTCTTTAAAGCGCGGTGGAAGGTGTGCAGATCTGGGATCCTCCGTATCTCTGGGGGGAGCTCGTTCCAGATAGTAGGTGTCCCCACAGAGAAGGCTCTCCCCTGGGGGCCGCCAGTCGGCATTGTTTGGCTGATGGCACCCGGAGGAGCCCCTCTCTATGGGAGCGTACCAGCCGGTGGGAGGCTATTGGTGGTAGTAGGCGGTCCCGCAAGTACCCAGGTCCTAAGCCATGGAGCGCTTTAAAGGTGGTAACCAAAACCTTGAAGCACACCCAGAAGACCACCGGGAGCCAGTGCAGCTCGCGCAGGAGGGGTGTTACATGGGAACGCCATGTCGCTCCCATTACCACCCGTGCGGCCGCACTCTGCGCCAGTTGGAGCCTCTGGGTGCTCCTCAAGGGGAGCCCCATGTAGAGAGCGTTGCAATAGTCCAGGCGGGAGGTGACAAGGGCATGAGTGACCGTACGTAACGAGTCCCGATCCAGAAAGGGACGCAACTGGCGAATCAGGCGGACCTGATGAAAAATCCTCCCGGTCACGGCTGTCAAGTGCTCTTCTAAAGACAGCCGTGAATCCAGGAGGACGCCCAAGTTGCGAGCCCTCTCCGTGGGGGCCAATGATTCGCCCCCAATAGTCAGTGATGGCGTCAACTGACTATATCGGGACGTCGGAAACCACAGCCACTCGGTCTTGGATGGGTTGAGCCTGAGCCTGTTCCTTCCCATCCAGATCCGTACGGCCTCCAGACACCGGGACATCACTTCAAGGGCATCGTTGGGGTGATCCGGGGTGGAGATGTACAGCTGGGTGTCATCAGCGTACTGATGGTACTCCACCCCGAAACCATGGATGATCTCGCCCAGCGGCTTCACATAAATGTTGAACAGGAGAGGCGAGAGGACCGACCCTTGCAGCACCCCACATATGAGGGGCCTCGGGGTCGACCTCTGTCCCCCTGTCAACACAGACTGCGACCGGTCAGAGAGAAAGGAGGAGAACCACCGCAACACAGTGCCTCCCACCCCTAACTCTTCCAACCGGTGCAGCATGATACCATGGTCGATGGTATCAAAAGCCGCTGAGAGATCTAACAGGACCAGGACAGAGGAGCACCCCCTGTCCCGAGCCCTCCAGAGATCCTCAACCAACGCGACCAATGCTGTTTCCGTGCTGTACCCGGGCCTGAAGCCCGACTGGAACGGATCCAGATACGGCTAGCCCGGTCCCTTACTCCTTAGGCAGGAAAGCTCCATGTGGGTTAGTTCTGCATTTTAACATAGTACCTCTGCAGTTTTACTTCTTGAAATCTCCAACTGTAGAAAGTGTGTTAACTCTGTGGTTTAACTTTTTTAACCCAGCAACTGTCTTTTATAATAATTAGTCAAGGAGCCCGTCAGAGGTCATCTAGGCTGACCCCGTATTATTTCACTCTTATATTCAATTTCATTTTACGTTCTGCCTTAATAAGGTCTCTTTGCATATCTGTAAACGTGGTAGGTTCTGTTTTTGGAAATAACCTTCAATTTTTTCCAAAGAAATGTCAGACTCTTTATATAAATCACAATTGTAATGATAAAGGTTTTTTGTATTGCCAAATTATCTGTTATAGCCCTCCTGGAGTTTCAAAATGATCTTCCTCTCTCTTTCCTTCTTTAATATCTATGCTAACCACCTTCCTGGCTTATTTGCATATTCAGAGTTTCTTGGCTTAAAAAATACAATGTATTCTATATAATTTATCTCTATAGAACTGTATAGTTCTATAGTTATCTAACTTTATAGTTAGATAATTGCTGTTGAATAAGTTTAATTTCATTTAGAATGTTTATCTTTGTAGGTAGAAATTATTCATCCTTACTTTTCGTTTCCTGTAAAATCTCAGGGATTTTATCCTACAAACAGAAACTTTTCACAAAAATCTTGAATTTCTAGTCGAGGAAGGTGGGTTGTTTACTTTTACTTTTCCAAATGTAGCTGAGACCATAATCATTTATTTAAACCACAGGTATATTTGCTGACAATATAATCAGATTTAAAGTTGCTGGGAAATGAAGAGAACAATTAGTAATCGTGTTGCTAATTGCCAGCCAGAACATAAATAAACGTCAGGAAATGCATTAAAAAGTGAATTCTCAGCTAATTTGGATAACCGCTAGATAGCACTTTTTGTCCTATGATAAGGTAAGGTAAGGTAAGGTAAGGTTAGGTAAGGTAAAGAAACGGGGTTGGAGAATATTAGAGGCTATACATACACGCATTCTGCTATTCACTGAAACAATTTAGTTCTTTTCAAACTATTGCATGGACCTGAAAAAACGGTATAATTCTTCTAAAGTCTACCCTCCCCTAATTTATAGGGCAGCCTGTCTCACAGCTGTGACTCTTGGCAGTGTACAAAGTAAATACCAACAATTAAAATGATCCAAAATAATATATGCCCAAAGTTGCAAACAGAGCAGTGGTATTAAATGGATATAATGAGGACTGCCAAAAACTGACAGGGTCACAGCACTCTGGAGTAGCTGCAACTTTTAAATGCTCTTTAAGGGTAGACCATGGGTAGTCCAGGGTAGCACATTGCAGTAATTCACACAGAAAATAAACAAAGAGTCACTGTGAGTGAGACCTCCTTGTTGAAGGATGAGTGCTATCGATGCACACCTGGATAAAAGTCCTCCTGGCATTGCCTGACCCTTCTTCTTTGAGGAGCAATTGTGAATCCAGGATTGACCACAAATTGTATCCCCATTCCAACTGGGGATGTGCAGCCCCAGAAAGAGTTAAAGATGGAACATCTCCAAATTAGGGGTAAGGATCTTACAACCCACAGCCACTCAGTCTTGGCAGGATTCAGCCAAAGACTGTTTTCTCCTGTCCAAACCCACAGAAGCTCCAGGCATTGGGAAAGAACCTGAATGGCATCACATGATTAGCCCATGACAATGATGTATAGTTGGGTGTCATTGTTATACTGATCATTTCTGATCCATGTTGATGGATGACCTCACCTACAGCCCCATGTAGATGTTAATTAAGAGCAGAGAGAAAGAAGAGCCTTGAGGCAGCCCACAAAGCAGAGGACTACGGACTTGAGCATTCCCATCTACCAACAGTGACTGGAACCCGCCCCAAAGAAAAAAGGAAAACCATCAATGTACCATGACATCTACTCCCAATTCCTGAGTCAGCCCAGAAGGATACTATGATCCATAGTATTGAAAGCCACTGAGAAATCAAAGAGGGCCAGGACGGATGCAGTGATCATCAATAAGCAGTATCAATGTTGTTTCAGTAGTATGGCCAGGTTTGAATCTAGACATAGAAGGATACAGACAGTCCATTTCATCCAGAGCCCTTTAGATTTGTAAGCTGGCCACCTTCTTAACAACTTTCCCTAAAAAGGAAACATTGGAGATTGGATGAGAATTGTTCAGATTCATTGGGTCTAGGGCAGGGGTGTCAAATACAAGGCCCGCGGGCTGGATCCAGCCCGCAAAGTGGCTGCATCCGGTCCATGGGGCCATCCTGAAGAATGTAAGGGGCCAGCCCACATCACTTTGGCCCTGCCTACCCGCATCGCTTCGACCCAGTCTACCCAATGCGAAGAGGAAACATGTCAAGGAGTTTGGGGAGTGGTATCAAGATGGCCACGCCCACCCAGTCGGCAATGCCCAGTGAGTGGCATCAAGCTGGCCCTGCCCACAAAATTGGCCACGCCCACCCAGTCGGCCACGCCTAGCCGGCCCCCCGAGGTCAACCACAGCCCTGATGCACCCCTCAATGAAATTGAGTTTGACACCTCTGGTCTAGGGAGAAAGTGTTCTGTTTAGTATTTGCATGGAAGACCCTAAAAATGCTCTAAGACTATAGGTAGATTGAGAAGCGGAAAAAATTGCAGAAGTGGGAACAAATCCCAGAAGCCTCAAACCAAGAATAACAGGTGGTAATTCTTCCATGCTGAGTTCTTTATTGTTTCATATCTTTGGACAAAGTTTTGCCAGACTGAATATTTCGCTGTCTGCATCTACAAAATACTCTGTAAACTCTTAGGGAGGAGCTGTCTTCACCTTCTTTCTCTCACACATGATATCTGGGCTAAGCTGCTCTGGAATGCAGATTCCCCCTCCCTCCTGGGGATCCACTTTCATTACATTTCATCATAAAAAGGGAACAATAAAAACAAAAGGATGTTAAAACAAAACAATACAGAACAACACATTTGTATAGCTTTGTTGTAAGGAAACATCATCGATATGTCTGCAAAGTCAGCAGGAATAACATTCAATACCTGAGAACTATTAGGAAGGAGCTGTCTTCGCCCTCTTTTTCTAACACAAACCATCTGGACCGAATTGCCTCGTCTTATTCCTCTGGAATACACTCCTGGGAGTCCATCCTACTATAGTTCATCACAGGATGCTTCTGGAATCCTTATCTGCCTTTCTGATGTTCTCTAACACTTCCCCTGCAGACCACTGAGAAATTAACATTTTTGTCTCTGTCTTAGAAACAGGAATTATGACCTCTTGGGCTGACCTCTTGCCTTTCTATGGCAGGCAGTATCTGCTGAAATTTGTTTTCATACATGCCAACAAAGGGGTTTCATATTCATGGTGAAATAGGAAGAAAGCAATCTTGGATAGTAGGTTACCTATCTCTAGTAAAAAACAGTGGAACAGAGGTATTTCACAAGAAGAGTCCTCCACTCCTCTGCTCACAATAGAATACCTTATGCCACCAGGCTTGAAATTTTGAGCTTGGACAACCTAGAACTATGCCTCCTACGGTCTGACCTAAGCGTAGTACACAAAATCGTCTGCTACAGTGTCCTACCTGTCAGTGACTACTTCAGCTTCAACTGTAATAATACATGGGCAAACAATAACCAGTTTCCCCCAAAATAAGACATCCCCTGATAATAAGCCCAATCGGGCTTTTGAGCACATGGCAAAAAGGCCAAGCGCTTATTTCAGGATTCAAAAAAATATAAGACAGGGTCTTATTTTCATGGAAATACGGTAGATACAAACTCAAGGTAAACCGCTCCAAACTCGATTGCAGAAAATAAGACTTCAGCAACAGGGTGGTCAATGCCTGGAATGCTCTACCCGACTCTGTTGTTACATCCTCAAACCCCCATAACTTTCACCTTAGACTGTCTACTGTTGACCTCATCCCATTCCTAAGAGGTCTGTAGGGGGCGTGCATATGCGCTTACACACAGGGATGCCTACCATCCCTGTCCTATTGTCCCCATTTATTCATACTCATTTCCTGTGTTCATGTCCATGTTTATACATGTTCATGTGTTCATGTCCATGTTTATATGTTTTCCCATACATGTTTGACAAACTAAATAAAATAAAATAAAATAAATAAATTTGCCTCAAGAATTGTAAATGTTCCAACACTGGAAGTTTTAAAGAAGAGATTGGATAACCATTTGTCTGAAGTGTTGTAGGATTTCCTGCCTAAGCAGGGGGTTGGACTAGAAGACCTTCAAGGTCCCTTCCAACTCCATAATTCTATTCTAAAAGAAGATTAGAAGAATTCCTTTGGGACAGGAAAGTTTTAGCTCTTTGGAAACTGTGGGCCATTACTACTCTGTTCTGATAATTTGATTTTAGCCTCAGAAATGTCTTCATTTGATGCCTACAAATGTTGTCCTACCTGAGGAAATATTTACTATCAGATTTAGATGAAACAGTGGATCATGTTTTTAGTCAGCAGAGTTTTAATCAAACAATATGTATTATATTTATTGGTGTTCATATAGTTTTTTTTAAAGAAAATTTAAGACAGCCAATATTTACTGATAACCAATCAGGTAAAATGTTTGAAATTGTATTTGATTTTTCTTCAGGTTAAATAAAAGGATTGGGGAAGGTGTCCAGAACCTTGTTGAGGCTAGGGGAATATTTATTTTTTGGTTTAGAGGAATATTTATTCATTTATTTATAGGGGATTATGTCTGTCACATTGCAAGTGATCCTGTTGTGGCCCGCCAGCGGCCTGCGTGGATCGTGGCTGATCCTGACGATGAGGAGGCTGGTGTGGTGTTGCGCCAGCAGCCTGCACAGCTGGCACTTGCGTTGGACATCGAGGAGGCTGAAGAGGATGTGGTGCCAGAGGCAGAGACTCAGCCAGGGCCTTCAGAACCTCCAGAGGCTCCTTCAAGTGGAGAGAGCGAAGTGGAGGAGCCTCTCCTCAATGCTTGAGCACGCAGGGCTGCCAAAAGGCAGGAGTGGCTACTCAGGAGTAGGAGGTCTACTCAAGAGTAGGGCTTGAGGATAATTGGCCACTTCCTTAGCCTATTTAAGTCCCGGTGTCTGGAGGCCATGCGGATCTGGATAGGGAGAAACAGGCTCAGGCTCAACCCATCCAAGACCGAGTGGCTGTGGTTTCCGACGTCCTGATATAGTCAGTTGACGCCATCGCTGACTATTGGTGGTGAATCACTGGCCCCCACGGAGAGGGCTCGCAACTTGGGCATCCTCCTGAATTCACGCTGTCTTTAGAAGAGCATTTGACAGCCGTGACCGGGAGGGTTTTTCATCAGGTTCGCCTGATTCGCCAGTTACGTCCCTTTCTGGATCGGGACTCCTTGCACACAGTCACTCATGCCCTCGTCACTTCCCACCTGGACTATTGCAATGCTCTCTACATGGGGCTCCCCTTGAGGAGCACCCGGAGGCTCCAACTGGCGCAGAGTGCGGCCGTGCGGGTGGTTATGGGAGCGACATGGTGCTCCCATGTAACACCTCTCCTGTGTGAGCTGCACTGGCTCCCGGTGGTCTTCCGGGTGCGCTTCAAGGTTTTGGTTACCACCTTTAGAGCGCTCCATGGCTTAAGACCTGGCTACTTACGGGACCGCCTACTACCACCAATAGCCTCCCACCGCCCGGTATGCTCCCATAGAGAGGGGCTCCTCCGGGTGCCATTGGCCAAACAGTGTCGACTGGCGGCACCCAGGGGGAGGGCCTTCTCGGTGGGGGCACCCACTATCTGGAATGAGCTCCTCCTGGAGACACGGAGGATCCCGGATCTGCACACTTTCTGCCGCACTCCTAAAACCTTCCTATTCCAGCAAGCTGGCCTGGCCTAACCTTTTTCCCCCTTTTCTTTTAAATTGAAAATTTTAAATCTGTTTTTAAATTATTGGGATGCTTTAAATTTGTCTCGGGCTAAATTGTTTAATCTGGTTTTATTTTTGCTTTTAAATTTTTGTATTTTTGTATTTTATTTTTGTGCCTGTTCACTTCCCTGAGTCCTTCGGGAGTAGGGCGGTATATAAATTTAATAAAAAAAGAAGAAAAGAAAAAAGTCGCATTCCAGTTCTTGCTGGAAACAACTTGTATTATTATCAGAGTATTTTGGTTTATCATATCTTGTTTCCTGGGCTGGTTGCCAACCTTTGCTGGTCTTGTTTATTCTTGTTACTTAATACATTTGGTAAGGACCGTTGGTGTGTGTCAATATCCTCAGAAATCCGGAGGTGGGGCAGAACAGATCCATATATTTTCAATTTGACCTGTGACGAAGGAAAAAATTATTAGATTTAGGAGTTAGTAGAACAGAAGGCGTTCTTATTTGCTCTGTATCAAGTTACAGCAAGATCCATGGGAAGAAAATAAAATTTTTTGAATATTTATAGGTTATACTCAAATAGCTAGGTCCTTTTAAATGATTGAGTAGAATTTAATGCTCCCAAGTTAATCTTTTACCATGAGCCAATGAAAAAGATTTGTGTTGTTTGTTTTTTTTAATTGCAATGAGGAACAAACTGTGGGGAGAGTGGAGGCAAAATTTGATTAGCCGAACGCGACACTGGAAGAATGGACATTGTATTATACAGAGAGAGCAATGTTGGTTTATGATAGCCTAAATTAGAAGAGAATTATGACCAACAATTTCATTAAAAGATATAAAGTTTTGTGAGCTGCAGCAAATTTCATCAAAAGTGACAAAGAATAGAGGATTTGAGTATTCACTCAGACCCATGAAGTTTACAATAAATATATCTTGAGAAAGTTGAAACTGATGGTCGTGAATAGAAGAGACAATGGTAGGAAAATGCTGGGGAAAAAGGTAAGGATTATGGATATGGGGCTTGTGTGTGTGTGCCTGTGTGTGTTGGTGTACATGTGCTATGATGGACAGATGGTGGACATTAGAGTAAATATAGTAGATATTTTGAAATTTCAAAAAGGGGAAAGGAAAGGAATACAAAGATTGGGATGGTTCAGATTTGCTGATTAAGAGCTCATGGGAAGCTAAGGATTCATCATTAGATTCCGAAAAGAAGGACCAAGGCATTTAAAACACTGAGCTATTTCCCCGCCTTCATTGACTTTCTCCTCTCCTTCAGAACCAAACTTCTTTTTCCACTGGAGTGGAAGCCATAAGATGCAATTCCCCCAGTTCAGCACTTGGGCAGACAAGCTGCCATAGTGTCACCTGGCCAGAGACAAGCAACATCTGTGGTATTAAGGAAGAGGAGAAGAAAGCCAAGCTTTTGCTTGAAGCCATTTTGGTGAAAGATAAAGACAAGATAATGGCAATAGCAATAGAGAAGGCCAGGAGAGTTGGAACAAGAAGTCAAATGAGGAATGTTGCCCATGGCATTTTCCAAAAAATGAGCCTGACTTCTCATTGGGTGAAAGATTACAAGGTGTTGTTGTTTTTTTACTCTCTTCCAAAATAAGAGCAGCTCCAACACCCACCCACCCCAATTACTATTTGAATATAATGGTATAGTCCAGCAATCTTAGCAGCCAGCCAGGTGATTTCAAGTAGAGCATTAAGGTAAGAGCCTTTGAATCACAAAATCAGAAGGACACTAACAAATTGCTTTAAAAGCTTATGCCTTGTAATCAATGTGTTAGTTATCAGACTCCTTTTGTAGATTTTACAAACCCAATATTTTAAAGGGCGTTGGTGTCCACATTTTCTGTCATAGAAGTCAGTGTGACGCAATTTAGCATCTGGGCCAAGCCACATAATTTTACTTACTATTTATTAATAAGGATCAAGGGCTATTCCCAGCCAAACACAAACCAGTTGTAGACCTGTTTATGGACAGCATCATGAGCGTTCAGTTCTCTAAGTGGATATTAGTTAATGTTGAGTTCACAGCTTGTGCTAAACCAGGGGTGTCAAACTCGATTTCATTGAGGATTGTGTTTGATCTCGGGGAACTGGGGTGGGTGTAGCCAGGGTGGGTGTGGCCAGCTCAATGTCACTCATGTTGGGGGCACCTGTGATGACCCGAATGCTCTGCCAGTGAAAACGGGTTCCCAAGCTCTATCTTCAGTGCAATGGCTTCCTGCAACTCTCTGCCAGCGAAAACGGAGCTTGGGAGGGCCGCCTGTGGCCCTCCGAAGCTCCGTTTTCACTGGCAGAGACACCACAGGCTGGTCCTTTGCTGTTTCCAGGGCAGCCCTACAGGCCAGATCTAAGCACCCCATGGGCGAGATCTAGCCCGTGGGCCTTGAGTTTGACACCCCTGTGCTAAACCATCATGTATTGGGCAAAGGGGTTGTGAAAAATTAGCCATAATAATTTATCAGAATAACAGGGTTGGAAGGCAACCTATATCATTTCAGACAAACGGTTGTCCAATCTCTTCTTAAAAACTTCCAGTGTCCACTATGGTTTATGGCAGAGGTGGACAACCCATGGCTGACACCTTATGCAAACCCCTCAGATTGCAAGAATACATATACCAAATTCAATAGCAAGTGGCAAAAAACATTTCCCTTTCAAAAAGTAAGAATGAAAGGGAAGACAAAGGCAAATCGATCCCTTTTTCACCTTAAAAAAAATCAATTCATCCAAACCAAACCAGTTCTCAAAACATGCTGGTGAAATTTGACCATCTTCTACTGAAAAATTTAGCAAGAACTTTATAACTATTGAAAGAAGGGAGGTTGAAGGATTTGTAAATACGAGAAATACTTTGTATTTATCCAGAATATTCTCTTTCCCATCTCCACCCTTAAATACCTACAAAATGACCCAAGTGGGCTGAAAAATATTAGCCCCACCGCTACCTATGGACACCATCAACAGCAAGGTTGTTGTTCAGATGAGCCAGTTGTCAGTTCTTGAAACTGGAAATGTTGCCCATCTGTGATATAGATCCTAACAATCTGCATGAGCTTTATTCCATAAACCAGGATGAAAAGCTAACAAGGTTAAAACTGTTTTAAACATAATATAGTTTAGTTATGCAAGTCCATTTCTCTTTAAGTTTTAAGAAAATATCATGTTTGAACAAATAGATATTTATTAGGAGTAAACCCCATCAACATTAGCAGGTCTTACTTTTGAATATATAAACATAAACTTGAACTATCAAGAGTGTCAGTGTGCTGTGGCACCTGAGTATTAAATTCAATTTACTTTCTCTTTAGGATTCTCTCCTTTGTAAAAATTAAACATCAAGAAAGAGGTACCTCCGTTCAATCTTCCCTCTTATATTTCTTCTACATTTTGGGGTTCCTTTCTTTGTCCATAATTTTTCATTTATCTGAGAAGATCTTTTACTATGGCACATCCACCAAAAACACATATAATTCTTCCTTGATAGAACAAATTTCACTCAAGCACATTGCCCCTAATTCTAGTTTGTCCTCTGGGGCTATTAATGTTGGAATATGGACAGTGAACTGTATTGGGCGTCTCGGGAACCGGATGGGACAATATGCTACCCTTTATGCCTTAGCCAAGCTAAATGGATATCAAGCCTACATCCATCCAGAAATGCATTCGGCTTTATCACCAGTCTTCAAGATCACTTTGCCTGTAATCCCTGCTGAGGTGTTTAGGAAGATCCAATGGAAGAATGTTTATTTGCATGATTGGATGTCAGAGGACTATCGTCACATCCAAGGGAAATATGTCCAATTGACAGGCTACCCTTGTTCTTACACCTTTTATCACCACATCCGCCAGGAAATACTAAAAGAGTTCACTTTCCATGACCACATCAAGGAAGATGTCAACCACTACCTGCAAATCATGCGGGGAGAACGTCAGAATGTGACATATGTTGGGGTGCATGTCCGGAGAGGGGATTATGTGAGGGTAATGCCCAAAGCCTGGAAAGGTGTGGTGGCTGACAAAGGTTACTTGGAGAAAGCCATGAACTACTTCAGAAAGAAATACCTCAATCCCATCTTTGTGGTCACCAGCAATGGGATGGAGTGGTGCAAGAAGAACATTAATGCCTCCATGGGGGATGTTTACTATGCTGGGGATGGGAAGGAAGGCTCTCCAGGAAGGGATTTTGCTCTCCTTAGTCATTGCAACCACACAATCATGACCATTGGGACTTTTGGTATCTGGGCTGCCTACCTAGCAGGTGGGGAGGCTGTTTATTTAGCCAATTATACCCTCCCAGACTCTCCATTTCTCAAGGTCTTCAAGCCCTCTGCAGCCTTCTTACCTGAGTGGATTGGGATCCCGGCTGATCTTTCTCCATTGCTGCCCAAACCATAATTACAATTTACTTTATTTTAATTTAATTAATTCAATTTATATGCTGCCCCTCTCTGAAGACTCAGGGCGGCTCACAATACATTCCTAAAAATCATTATAAAAAACATTTAAAAATTAAAAACATTAAAAACTCATTCACGCCATTCATGGCCGGATCTCGCCAGATCGCAGGAGTGAGATCAACAGCCCCAGGCCTGCTGGAAAAGCCAGGTCTTCACCGCTTTTCTGAAGGCCAATAGGGTGGGGATGGTCTGGACCTCAGGAGGTAACTGGTTCCAGAGAGCTGGGGCAGCCACAGAGAAGGCCCTCCCCTGCGGGCCTGCCAACCAGCATTGTTTAGCTGACGGGACCCGGAGGAAACCAACTCTGTGGGATCTTACCGGTCGCTGGGAGCTATGCAGCAGAAGGCGGTCTCGAAGATAACCTGGCTCTGAGCCATGAAGGGCTTTAAAGGTAATAACCAACACCTTGAATTGTGACCGGAGACCAATAGGGAGCCAGTGCAGCTCACGGAGAATTGGTGTAATGTGGGTGTATCTAGGTGCACCCACAACAGCTCGCGCGGCTGCGTTCTGACCAACTGTAGTCTCCGAACACTTTTCAAGGGTAGCCCCATGTAGAGCGTGTTGCAATAATCTAACCATGAGGTGACAAGGGCATGAGTGACCATGAGGAGAGCCTCCCGATCCAAGTAGGGTTGCAATTGGTGCACCAGGCGAACCTGTGCAAAGGTCCCCCTAGCCACAGCTGGCTATATTGGGATGCCGGCATCCACAGCCACTCGGTCTTGGAAGGGTTGAGTCGAAGCCTGTTCCTCCCCATCCAGACACTGGGACATCACTTCAAGGGCATTGTTGGGGTGGTTTGGGGTGAAGATGTACAGCTGAGTGTCATCAATGTACAGATGGCATCGCACCCCAAATCCACGGATGATCTCACCCAGCGGCTTCACATAAATGTTGAACAGGAGTGGTGAGAGGACCAACCCTTGTGGCACCCCACAAACAAGGCGCCTCGAGGTCAACCTCTGCCCCCCTGCCAACACAGACTGTGACCGGTCGGAGAGATAGGAGGAGAACCACCGCAACACAGTGCCTCCCACCCCAATCCCTCCAGCCGGTGCAGTTGGGTTGCCAGGTCTGCTTCCAAAAAATAGCGGACAAGCGGGGGGGGGGAGAGGGGGGTTAAGTAGTAAAAATTTTTTAAAAAAATTACAATTAAATTATATATTTTCTTACAAACATTTTAACACGTATTAAAATAATCACTTCAAAACTTTACTTAAAATTCAAAACATCAAATATATTATAATAATATGTAAAATATTAAATTACATTTTACTTTGCTGTCATGTGTATTTTTTATTTGACTGCGCAGCTTTGATCAATTCTTTGTGTTTAAAGAATAATTCTTTAATTTCAGTACAACGTTGAGAAATATTAAAAAATATACAAAGTTCACTTGAAACTGATGGTACAAGCAGTCGGTTACGTTTGTCAGTCCACAAATTTCCCATGACGCTGAAAATTCGTTCAACATTTGCATTTGATATTGTGCATTGATGCACAATACTGGAATAGTTTCAGTAAACTCGGAGCTGGCTCTTTCTTGAAAAAGTACGTTCACTTATCAAGGGATGAATCGCCCTGCAGATGAACATAAATTTTGGTGTATTTGCACACTCCTCTCTTTTGTTTAAAGAATTTGAAATCTCGCCACTGTCACTCTCATCACTCGACGCCATTTTAGGTCAGTCGACACAAGCTACAATACATTTTAAAAATGTGAACTGTACATAATTTTATAATATATTTTTATTTTAATCTCATCATTAATTTTTTCGGAGAATCGAGTTCAATGGATATTCGATCTTTGTCTCATTCTAACTTATGAAAAAAAAGACAAAACACGATTCTCCTATCCTTATTCTCTTAGACTGTACAGTTTTAGATTACGTACCATTTCATCATAAAGCTTTTGAATAAAAAAAATGTCCACTATTTTGTGAAAAAAAAAATAGTGAACATAATGTGAAAAAAGCAGACTGCCCGCTCAAATAGTGGACACCTGGCAAGCCTACAAGTCTTGGAAAAAGCACCTTTGGGCTCCTTTTGTGCATGGACCAATGTTGCATGCAGGGCCGGATTTAGATGAAAAGAGGCCCTAGGCTATTCCACTTATGAGGCCCTTTCACCAGTGGTGGGATTCAATTTTTTTAACAACAGGTTCTGTGGACGTGGCTTAGTTGGGGGTGTGGCTTGGCAATCATGTGACTGGATGGGCGTGGCTAGCTGGTCACGTGACTGTGTAGGCGTGGGTAGCTCGTCATGTGACCGGGTGGGCGTGGCTATGTGCATAGACTTTTTTCAGACGGCTGAAAAAAGTCATTTTTGACTGGGCCTCGCACTTTGACCGGTCCTCACACTTATGCCCGTGCAGCTTTCTTAACAACCATGTCACTCATTTCACAACTGCTTCTCTTCACCATGGTGACAAGATAGGGCAAAAACATAAAATGTGAGGACAGTCGTAAGTTCGAGGACTGGTCAAAAGTGCGAGGACCAGTCAGAAATAACTTTTTCAGCCCTCTGAGTAGTCCATATGCATAAAAGGATACAGCAATAGAGAGGGATGAAGGAAGGGAAGGGAAATTAGAGTAGGAGGGAGGGTAAGAGAGGGAGGAAGAGAGGAGGAGAAGGAGAAAGGAAGAGGAAGTAGGGAGGAGAAGAAGAGGGGAAGGAAGAGAAAGTAAGAAGGAAAGAAAAGAGAGAGGTGGTAGGTTTGAGGAGAAAGATTGCTGTACAATAAAAAAGATGAAAGGGAAGAAAGCCAACCCCAAACAAATATAAAGATATTAAGATAAAGAATGAATTGTAAACTTTAAAGAATAAAAGAGAACAAATATGAATAAATAACAATAATTAGAAACACACATACAAACATACAATGTATTTTCTTTGAACAGAGTATTTGGCCGGTTCACAAATTTAAACAGTGTTTAGTCATTTCAATTAAATTTACAATTTCTATATTTCCTTTTTGCCATATTTATTCCTCATCTATTTTTGTAAAAAACCAATATTACCCTTCATCCTCATCTCTAATCTTAATCAAATTCAATTTTTCCCTTCTATTCTATATTATACCCCTTCCCATTGTCATCTATTTTTATATCCATCCTCACATTGGTTAATTATGTAATATTAGTTGTTTAATATAAATTCAACATTTTAATATAAATCAATTAGTTATATAACTATGTTTTTTGTATATTAATCAATATGAACATGAATATTCCAATTAATTCCATGCAATCCAATTTCTTACAAATCCATTAATTATATTTACCAATAATAATAAACCAAATAATTTCCCCCATATATTCCTCCAAACCACAACTTAATCATTTCTGCTTTCAGAAATATACAATTAATAGTATCTCAATTATTACAATTCCCTAGTTAAATAGAGCTTTTTTTCTTTTGTGTTTTAAAATCCTGAACTCTCCTCTTTTTCCCTAAATTTCCCATTGTTTGCACCTACCTTTTTTGGTGAGGAAAAAGAAAAGAATTCTGCCTGCCTAATTTTCCAACCTTGCAGCAACAGCAAAGCAGTTTCACTTTCGTTTCTCAGCATAGCTAGGGGGAAAAAAAATCAGCACTCTTTGCAAGGAAGCAGAAGAGCCCTGAGCAAAACAGCTGAGACAAATCAGCTGAGAGCCGGGAGGCCAATTAGCCTATGCTGAACCTCCATGGGCCAATAAAATTACAAAAAAAACACCGAACCCTTTGTTAAATTGCTGGCTCCCCCGCCCCTCGCCCACCACTATTTATTGGCAATAAATAGTGGTGCGGAGGGGCGGGGCAAGCCAGCAATTTAACAAAGGGTTCGGCTGCACCACTGGCTCTAGGGCGGCCCTTTGAAGCCCCGCGACAAGAATTTGAAGTTTTTTTTTCCTCTAGCCATCGGAGGCAGCAATAGATGGGGAGTGGGCGGGGTAAGCGAACGGCCGGCGATCCAACAGAGCAGAGAGTGAGGGTGAGTGAAGGCATGAAAGCTGCTTTCTCCATCCTGCTGTCTTGCATCCGGAGCCCATGTGGATCCCAGGCAGCGGAACTCAGGCTAGGGAAGGGGTGGGCAATTGTGGCTCTTTTACAACCTGTGGCCTTCAACTCCCAGAATTCCTGAGACAGCCAAGCTGTCTCAGGAATTCTGGAAGTTGAAGTCCACAGATTGTAAAAGAGCCACAATTGCCTACCCCTGGGTACGGTAGGCTGGCGCCGCGTGGGTGGGAGGCGAGGGGCGGGTGAGCCAACAATTTAACAAAGGGTTCGGCTGAACCCCCTAGAACCCCCAGAATCCCACCACTGTGTAGGCCCCTCTTGATCTTGAGGCCCTAGGCTGAAGCCTAGTTAGCCTATAGGAAAATCCGGCCCTGGTTGCATGTGTGTCCAAAAACAGCACAGCTTGCATCATGGTGCTCCATCAGTCATCTTGCCAGTGTTGACTTTCTCTCCCTGAAGATGCCATTTTTGGGACTTGATGTTTCCTTAGACCAAAGGTGGGGAACCCTGGCTCCTTTATGACTTGTCTATTTCAACTCCCAGAATTCCTTATTTTATATATGCTGATGTAGCACACATGCTCAGTAACTTTAGTGTGTAGCATGTTAACATTCCATATAGTACCCTATAATATTCTATATTCATATTTGCATTGTGTTAATGCTCATCTTCATATTCAGGAGGTATGGTTCTCATAACGTTTGCAAATAACTAAAGTTCAAATTAATAAAAGAAAATCCTTGGCAAATTTGAACCAGTTCTTATCAGACGCTACATTCCTTATGGAGAGCTTGCTTTAGTTATTTCAAAAACATCTTAATCTACTAGTAATATTAATCAAAGAAACTCCTATTGGAAACAAAGAGACTCCCCTCGGATACTACCATCAGAATAGGCCTTTCGGAGCAAAACCTAACAGTAGCTTAATAGTAGCAATACTCACATATCACTAAACCATGGTTTGTGTCAATGGTTTTTTGAATAATCCATAATGGCTGGAGAAACACTGATTGCTAAACCTTAAAAAAAGAAGTGCATAGTCTGAAATACCAATAGAGCATGCAGTCCAGTAAAATCTCAGATGTGGCTTGTGAGAATCCAGAATTTAGTTCCTGTCTAGTTAATACCTACTTTTTTTTAATGCTTTATCTAATGTGGCTTCATTCATCTTTGCTTTCAGGGATCAGCATTCTTCTAACTTGGTTTGTTGCACTGCCTGCTTTACGATGGATTTTATTGCACCAGGTTGTTCCTTTATGTTTTTTTAAGAAACTGCCTCTGGTGACTTTTTATGCTTAAAGACAGCATATAAAATTTCTAATAGCTGATGCAACATGATCATAATACCATTGAGTACATCTAATGGTTACCTATGGAATTGTTTTGTGCCTTCTTTTTAATCCTGAGTTTTTTGTTTTGTTTTTCTTTCTTTATGACTCAAGAATATGACTGCCTTTCAACATCAGCTGGTATTTGACCATAGGAGATTTTCCTACAGATTGACAGAGCTCAAATAGACTTGGTATTAGGGTAGGATAGTAGATAAGGAAGCATCCACTTCAGTTATAATCTGCAAGCTCAAATTAGTTTTATCTATTTTTTATTTTATGCAAAAATAAGCCCGAAAAATTATATAATTGAAAAATAGCTCTCTGCAAATATCTGCAGTCATATAAAAATGGCAAAAGCTTGTCATCTATTGTCCCAAAGTGCACTGGAAAAATAGACATGTCTTTGGACTGCAACTTTCAGTTGAATATTACGATAAGCATTTTCATAGTACAGTCACTTCCCCTTTGTTGTTACTAAGAATTTAGAATAAAATAATAGTTGGAAGGGACCTTGGAAGTCTTCTACTCTAACCCCCTGCTTAGGCAGGAAACCCTACACCATTTCAGACAAATGGTAGTCCAATCTCTTCTTTAAAATGTCCAGTGTTGGAGAATTTACAACTTCTGGAGGCAAGTTGTTCCACTGATTAATTGTTCTGTCAGGAATTTTCTCCTTAGTTCTAGGCTGCTTCTCTCCTTGATTAGTTTCCATCCATTGCTCCTTGTCCTGCCTTCAGGTGATTTGGAGAATAGCTTGACTCCCTCTTCTTTGTGGCAAGCCCTGAGATATTGGAAGACTGCTATCACTTTACCCCCTATTCTTTTCATTAAACTAGACATACCCAATTCCAGCAATTGTTCTTTCTATGTTTTAGCCTCCAGTCTCCTAATCATCTTTGTTGCTCTTCTCTGCACACTTTCTAGACTCTTTCTCTTCAAGTAAAGGCTGCACAGCCATCATTTAGGGATCCTTTAATCTGGAATGTAGCCCTGAGCAAAAGCTTGAACTTAATGATCTAAATAGCCCTTAACAACTCTGATCTTTAATTTCACCTGTGCACCGATCCAGCCTAACCAGACTTGTAATTTTCATGAAGCCCAATCAGCTGGTTACCCCCAGGAGACAAGTGATGTTCTCATGAGTAGCTCAAAATGGGCCAATGAACTTTATCTATAACGAAAATCGATGATAGAATGTGGCTTTAACAAGGGTGACCCTTTTCATCCTGAAAGTCACTGGGGAACATGGAGGGATGTTCCCACAGGGAACACCGGGGAATATTACAGCTGTAGCTTGACTCATAAAGAAAGCTGAGTTTAGTTTCCAGATCAAAGCAACATCTGTAATTTGGGGCATTAGCTGGAATAATTTGCATAGTCTTCTTCAAAAATCTCATGGATTTCTTCAAGAGCCCAATTGTGAGTTCATTTTAAAAATTTAGGGGGAAAAAAACTTGAAAAAAAATCTTAAGCAAATTTTTTTAGATGAGAACAGGTAGAGAAAAAATGCAGGAGAATTATTATATCCAGCACAAAGAATGGTACTATGAGTTTTCAGACGTTTGATCCAAGCAGATAGTTTAATTAAGCATATTTGATTAAAATTTTATCTTTCAAATTATTTTATCTCAAAAAGTTGTTACGGAGAGAACAGAAAAACTCTCTTATTCTATGGCCTATTCAGAATGTGGGAATGGGAAGGATTTTTTCAGAGGTTTTTTTTTTTTTTTTTTTTACTTAGTCCATTTGTTAATGACATTCTCATTCCAACTTCTTCTCTCCCTCTCTTTCTTCCTTCTTCCCTAAACTAAAACCCTCTTATACTGCATAGTAAAAATAAAGAACAACGCATGTAGATAGGAAAAAGTAGGGGAGACTGAGACTCTGGAGAAATACTTGAAATAATGTTGAACGACCCTCCAAAAAATAATGCTGGGTTTTAGATCTGGTACATCCATTCATTTTCCTACAAAACATCCTGAATCCTTACAGCAGTGGTGAAATGCTACTGATTCGCACCGGTTCAGGCAAACCGGTAGTGATAAAAAGTACTGGTTCAGGCTAACTGGTAGTAAAAAAAAGTTACCGGTTACCTCCGAACTGGTATTTCCAACAATCAGCTAGATTTGCTTTCTAGTGTGTTTTCTAGTGAATCTAAATTGTGCGGCAGAGCTGTTTCCCTGCCCCTCGCTGCTCTACTTACCTTCCCAAACCTCCTTTTTCCACATGCAGCACACGTTTGGAGCGTACTGCGCGTGCACATTCATTTGCATTCAATGTGCCAAATGCACATTCAGTGTGCATTTGGCGCACACTGTGCATGCATACACAGCCTGCGTTGGTGCGCACTACGCATGCATGGGTGGCAAACTGGTGGCACACCAGGGAAGATTTCACCACTACCTTACAGAATTGTGTGTGTGTATTGTGTATCTGCGAGTGTCTGTGTGTGTGTGTAAAATAGTTTATAAGAAATATGGAACCTGTTCCTGGGCCACCAGTCACCAGGACATAAATCATTGACACAATGAAAAAATTATGCACTGTAAAGGTACAGTAATAGATTTTATCATATTTTTCTATTCGCCATTCAATCACACATGATTCATTGCTCCGCTACACATTTGGGGTTAAATGTATTTATATATTTGAGTTATTTAAAGGCACAGCTTTCTGGTGAGTGTTCAGTGCAGGGCTTTTAAAGGCTTGTCATCCACATGGCTGATTTATTTTTAATAAGCTGTTGAAGTGATTTTCTGCTTATAAATTTTTCTGTAGCATACATATCTTTGATATATCTAAAACTCCAGATATGCAGATCAGTATAAGCCCTGGTCCAATTTTTATTAACTTTATCACAGTTTTTAGAAGAACATATCTTTTAAATATATTCTAGGAGCCATGGTGGCACAATGGTTAGAATACAGTATTGTAGGCTAACTCTGCCCACCGCCAGAAGTTCGATCCTGATTAGCTCAAGATTGACTCATCCTTCCATCCTTCTGAGGTCAGCAAAACGAGGATCCAGATTGTTGGCGGCAACGTGCTGATATTTGTAAACTGCTCAGAGAGTGCTGTAAAGCATTATGGATCAGTATATAAGTCTAACTGCTATTGCTGTTCTACCACAACAACTTTTTGAGCTGATTTTGGATGATATAAAACATGGTGTTAGTGAACTACATCTTGTGCTGCCCTGTATGTGTGTCAAATTTTTGTGTCAATGTTCCAAGAGATTTCTTGTAAAATAAGGTGGTGCTCAGGTTTGCAATTGCCATTATGAGCTTTCCAAATCCTTAATTCTGGGTCTTGGAGAGCACACTCCTGAATTCATCCTCTGAACTCCCATTTCTTTTCCATGAAGACCACTACTCAATGAGACTTGGACTCCAACCTTGTAATCTATAGTCTACGTCAACTGGGATCCAGTTTCTTCATCTTTCGAGCCAATGATTTAATCTATGTTGCCAACAGATTAAAAATGATGAAGGGGTAGAGGTCTCAAAAGACAATTTCATCCAAATATGTTTTGGGGGTCTTTTTTATATCATGAGCAAAACTTATGATGCTTGCAAGAGCTTACTCTCCTTCAGAATTCAGCACATGAAAAGATGATGATGAAGTAATGAGTGCATTAGAGTTTGAGAACCAAATAAAACAATATGTCTCTATGTGATATTTGGTTTTCAGTGATATTTGGTTTTTTTTTAAATCTAATTTTAATCTATTTTCTTTTATAGGAGGTCATAAGGGATAATAAGTTTTCCAAGGATCTTGCCCAATAATCACAGACACGATAGGCCTTGAGTTCAATGTATTTATTTACTCCATTTCTTTCTATTCAGGTACTCATTTGGAACTGGTCCTGGACTTCTGCGCACAGCCTTATATATGGAGGAGGTGGAGTCAAGGTAAGGAGGGGTTATGGGAAGGGCTAAGTGAGGGAGGAGGGATCAGTGGGTCAGTCTATGCAATGGTGTATACACAGTTAGGCATTTACTCGTAACAAATCCCCCTCTAAATGCCTAACATTCGGGGTTGATTCTGTGCCCGGCATGGTCACCCCTAGTTTTGATGTGAGATATGTGTGTTGCTTGTTTGGTAATGGTTTCGTTAGAATGTCCGCGACTTGCTCAGAGGTTTCACAATGTATGGCCCTAATAAAACCTACATTTGATAACTGCCTGACATGCTTATGCTTGATGTCGATATGTCTGGATCTCTGACCCACTGCTTCTGCATTGGAGATGTCTATGGCTGCTTTATTGTCCTCGTGGATAGTTATAGGATAAGCCAGTTCGGTCCATATTTCAGAGAGCAGGTCATCGAACCACACTAAATTGTTAGCTGCCTTTGATAGGCAGATGTACTCTGCTTCTGCTGTGGATGTGGCAACCAGGTTCTGTTTGCCAGTATACCAGTGTACCGGGCAGTTATTGATGAGGAACACGTAACCTGATGTGCTTTTCCTGCTCTTGGTATCACCTGCCCAGTCAGCGTCTGCATAGCAGGTCAGCGCCGGTTCTTTGGATTTGGATGGTTCCAGGCATAGGTACGCATCTATGCTATGTTTCAGGTACCTGATTACTCGCTTCACCCCTTCCCAGTGGTATGCCTTGGGTTCACTGACATGTCTGGATAATAAATTAACAGCTAAGCTGATATCGGGCCTTGTCCAATTGGCAATATACAGGAGGGATCCAATGACAGATCTATATAAGGTGTTGTCCTTAAATGACTCCCCCTCTTCGTGCATATGTTTCAAGAAGTCTGTTTGCATGGGGGTTTCGCATGGCTTAGCGTCCCTCATGTTGCATCTATGTATAAGTTCTAATATTTTCTCCTTTTGAGAAACCTTGAACCTGTTCTCTGTTTTCTCGATTTGTACTCCTAGATACTTATTGACTTTCCCTAGGGTCTTGAGTGTGAATTGTTTCCCCAGTTCTCTGGAGAATTTATCGCAATTTTGCTTGTGCTGCCCCATGTACAGGATGTCGTCTATGTAAACGAGTGCATATTCGATCGATGTGCCCTCCCTCTTGGTGAAGAGGCAGAGGTCTGCTGATGTGGCGGTAAAACCCATGTCCCTGAGTGTTTTGGCTAGGCATTCATACCATCTTTTCCTGGACTGTCTTAAACCGTACAAACTTTTGTTTAGTAGCCAAGTGACTCCCTCTTTTGCGCCTTTCCCTGGGGGTGCCCTGACATATATTTCTTTGTCTAACTTCGCATGGAGGTATGCGGTTTGAACGTCAAATTGGTAGACTTCTAGGCCTAAGATAGATGCAACTACTAGGGTGCTTTTGACACTTTCTGCCCTAACTGTGGGTGAGTAGGTATCCGTGTAGTCGTCTGGATACCTTTGGGCGAACCCCTGAGCTATGAGTCTAGCCTTGTAGAGGGCCTTGTTGTCTTCGAGTTCCTTGATTTTGAAAACCCACTTCGTGCCTATGAGTGTCTTATCGGCTGGGACCTTAGAGGGGGTGTACACGTTCAGTTCGCGCAGGCTAGCCATCTCCCTTTCCATAGCTTGCTCCCACTTATCTCTCTCTACCTGCGGCAGACTAATGATTTCTTTGTATGAGTTGGGTGTTGTTCTATTTGGGTGAATGGACATGACATAATCTTTAAACCTCTTGGGCATTTTGTTTCTGTTGGGTCTGATAGGTCTCATGGGTCTTGTGTTGGTGTCGTGCATGTATTTGGCCTCCTTCTCTGTGACCGTGTCTACCTTGATGATGGGGTGGTCTTCCTTCCACCCCTTGGTGGCTACCTCATGGTGTCTTGGTCTTTGTCTGTCTTGTGTATTTGCTTCTAATGTGATGGGTTTGCTTTCGTCCCTTGATTTGTTTGTGTCTTCCTGTCTGATGAGTGTCTCGTTGAGGTGTATCTTAGACCAGTTGGCATTCTCGTGGAACACCGCTGTTCTGGATACGATGAACCTGTTGTCCCTGTCAATGAATCTATAGCCTTTTGTGCCTGGTTCATACCCCATGAACCTTAATCTCCTGGAGACCTTGTCTCCTTTTCGCCTCAGTTGCCTGGGGATGTGCACATCCGCCTGACCCCAAATATGTGCAGGTGTGCAATCTTTGGTTTTCGGTCGTACATCACCTCATAAGGTGTTTTCCCTATTACGCTAGACCAGAGTCTGTTCAGCGTATAATTTGAGTAGTTGAGGGCTTCCGCCCAGAATGGCTGTCCTAACCCCGCATCCTCTAGGGCGCATCTCATCATTGTTTGTAGGACTCCATTCCTCTTCTCTATGACTCCATTTTGGAACGCGGAAAAGGGAGAAGTCTTGTAGTGTATTATCCCGTGCATCTTTGACCAGTTCGAGAATTCCCTCGATAAGAACTCAGACCCCCTATCTGTCATTATTTGCCTTATCTTTGTGTTGTGTTGTGTTTCCACTCTCTTATAAAACTCTTTAAATTTTTGGAATACCTCGTCTTTATGATTAATGGTATACACAAAGCCATAGCGGCTGTAGTAGTCTACTATTGTCAGAAAATATCTCCTTTTGTATTTTATAGAGGGCTTCATGGGGCCCACAATGTCCATATGTACCAGGTGGAAGATAGAATTGGTAGTACGGGTGGCTTTTCTAGGTCTGGGTTTGGTTTTTAACTTAGATGATTTACATATAGAACACTCTAAGTAGTTTTTGCAGTTTTTTATTTTCAAATCACTGGTACATTCTGTCATTTTTTGGATGACTGGGAAGCTGGCATAGCCCAATTTTCTGTGTAGCAAATGGGCGCAGTCATCGTGAATGGGTTTGCCTATTAGCAATTTCCCTCTGTGTGTCGTGTTGCCTTCGGTGGGGTCGTCTTCCCTGCCCCCCTCTGCCTCAACATGTGTGTTGACTCTATTCTCAGTGTTTTCTAGTTGGGCGATAACTTGGGTCTGGTTATTCTTTTTAGGGTGGAGGTATGTTAGCCCTCCATTAATGACTATTTTGCCGATGCTTTCCCTGTCTCTGGTCAGGTAGGCTTCTCCCTCTTTGAAGGTGGTCTCTATGCCCATGTCCTTGTTCAGTTTAAGCGGTGCTAAAATGTTGTGGGGTATTTCGGGTATGAGTAATACCCCCTCTACTTTGCCTATTCCGCTTATGAACGTGTTTCCTCTCCCTGTCACTAGGACCCTGTTTTGATTGGCCACCTTAATGTGGTAGTTTTCCTCTGTGAATGAGGTCAGTATCTTTATGTCATGAGTTGTGTGGTTGGTGGCTCCCGAGTCGATGAGCCATGCTTCTCCTTCTCTGGTTTGTGAGTGTGTGTGTGTGTTCTCCCCGATCCCATACATGGACCCTGGTCGGCTCTCCCTAGAGCTGTCCCTACTTCCCCTTCTGTTCCTTGGGTCGGGGGAGTCTCTGCACCTGTATCTGTTGTCTGATGGCGATCTATCGGGGAGCCCCGGCTTCCTGCCTTCCCTTTCCCTTTGGTAGGTGTGGTCCCTTCCCCTTGAGTTTCTTGGGCAATCCCGTTTGTAGTGATTCTTTGAGCCACAAGTGAAGCATTCTGGATAGTCTAGGTTCCTGGTTTGGAACTCAACTTTCTTAGTTGGCCTGCTGTCCCTGCGGCTGATGGAGCGGTCCCTCCTTAAGCTATCTTCTGCTATTATCCTATTAGTCAGTGACTCGAGTGTGAGGTGGCCTAAGCCTATGCTATCCAGCTGCATTATAAAATTGTCCCAGCTGGAGTCCAGGGAGTTGATGACTATGCTCTTCATGCTCTCTTCGGATATATCCTCCCCACTTTGTATCAGTTCAGTCCTTGTGGCATTCAGGTTCAGTATATGTTCACCCATGGGAGTCCCTGCTTTATGCCTGGCAGAGTGGAATTCCCTGGATATGCTTGCTGTGGTGGCAGCGCTTTTACTATAGAACAGATTAAATATTCTCTGCTGTATCTCAGACACAGTCAGATAATGGCTTAGGCTGGGGTATACACCTGGTGGGATACTTGCTATAATTAAATAGTAAGCCCTGTGATGCAAGCAATCTGTTTCTAAAGTCCAAGGTTTTGTGGGGGGGTCATCAACTAAAAACAGTAGATCCTCTTTTAAAAATAAAACCTGGAGTTGGTGATTCCACTGCATGAGGTTCGATCCATCTAATTTAAGAGTGGGAAAGTTAGCTGGTAAATTCCCTGAGTTGTGTGGTGAATTACTCACAGTCTGTTGCTGCCCATGGTGTCTCAGGTGACGGAACTCACAATATGGCTTGGGTATGCAGTTTGCAGCTCTGTACAGACTTGGATTTATGTTCTCTCCTTCTCTTCTTGCTGGAGCCGACTGAGCACATGCGAGGCCCATTTCGCTACTGTAGCCGATGGGGGAGTAGCTGGCTGTTGCTGCTTTTAGGCCTTGGCCTAGGCCTCCAGTTGGGGGTCCCATCTCACTCCTGGGGTGTCCGGCTTCATCTCTGGAGGCAGGCATCCATCGCTGGGCGTCCGGATCCATGCAGGGGGCTGGAGAGAGGCGAGGAGACGAGGCGGTCGTAAGTCGAGGACTTCTGGGGTTCTGAGGCGTGGCGGCTGCGGTGGGCCCCGATCCTTGATTGCTGTTCCCTGGGCACGTGAGTAGGCCGGGCGGAGGCCGCATGGGGGTTGAGTAGCAGGTGTGGCCTCTTCCCCTCGGGCCTCTTATGCTTGGTGCTGCGGGTGCTGGGTTCGAGTCCTGCCATCTGCATGATTCAAGCATGGTTGGTGCCCTGCGGTTGTCTTCGTGGGGGTTGGTCATCGTGTGGAGTATCTGGGTGTGTGTGCTATCATCGATGGCCCCCCCGTAGCCCCCTCGGTTCACGGCGGTGTCTCTGGGGTGCATGGCTGGCATGGAGGGGTTGCGTGCAGGGCCTATCACGGCTGCTGGGGCCTCGAGTGTCTTTCTGCCTTCGAGCTCGGGAGGTGAGCTCCAGATGCCTTGGTGTGTCCCTTCTGGGGTGCCTTTGGCTGTTCCCCCATTTGTTCTGGGGTTTCTTTCATTTCCCGCCATTGGATTTGAATCCTGGCTCCCTATTGGTCGGTGGCCATCCCAAGATGGCCGCCGGGAGCATGGTGTGAAACTGGAACCGTTTGGGTCTTGGGCCTCTGTCAGGGGGTATCTCTGTCTTACCGGTCTGGCAGCCTCGTGGTCTTGCTCCTGGGGGCTCATCGCTGCTCCCTGGTCATCTAGAAGGTCCCAGAGCTTCGCGATGAGTTCATCCTTGCTTATGGAGGCTTCTATCATTTTCTGTATGATGTCCTTTAGTTCATCTCTCTCGGGTGATCTGTCTCTGGCGTGCCTGGCTGCACTTCCTTTTGGCCTCACGCTTCTGTTTGTTTGGTCCAGTTCCTCCATCTCTGCCATCAGCCTGGTGGTGGACCTTGTGTTCATCCTTCCTTCCATTTCCGATTTTGGTTCTGTTTATTGGGCATAACCGTCCTCTGCTGCCATTTTGATAAGTAAGTTTTCCAAGGATCTTGCCCAATAATCACAGACACGATAGGCCTTGAGTTCAATGTATTTATTTACTCCATTTCTTTCTATTCAGGTACTCATTTGGAACTGGTCCTGGACTTCTGCGCACAGTCTTATATATGGAGGAGGTGGAGTCAAGGTAAGGAGGGGTTATGGGAAGGGCTAAGTGAGGGAGGAGGGATCAGTGGGTCAGTCTATGCAATGGTGTATACACAGTTAGGCATTTACTCGTAACAAAAATCGTAGGCAAGAATAAGGTCAAAAGGAAGGCACACATATTTCAGTGTTGGACCTGAAGCAGAGGTGGGTTTCAGCAGGTTCTGACCAGTTCTGGAGAACCGGTAGCAGAAATTTTGAGTAGTTCAGAGAACTGGTAAATACCACCTCTGACTGGCCCCGCCCCCATCTATTCTCTGCCTCCCGAATCCCAGCTGATCGGAAGGAAATGGGGATTTTGCAGTATCCTTCCCTTGCCATACCCACCATGCCATGCCCACCAAACCATGCCACGCCCACCAAGCCACGCCACAGAACTGGTAGTAAAAAAAATTGAAACCCACCACTGACCTGAAGGTATTACTTATTTATTTAATTTAACTTACTTATTATCCAGGCCTATTTCAGTTTAGTTTCAGACCAGGATACTATACAAGAGAATGTATTATCTAGTACATAGTATCCCCAAGTAGTCACTTTGATGTATTAATTTATTTCCTCAATAAATAAAAAGAAGTGAAAAGCAGGCAGGCATATTTCGGAGTCAAACCTGCAACAACTTGAATTGCAATTCAAAATGCAATTGGAAGCTCATAAAGGCACAGAGATTTATGGCAGAAGAAACTTTGGCTCCACATTTTTGAGATTCTTCATCATAGTATAGTAGTCCATGTTCCTTCCTGGTATATTTTATTTGGCTGTTGGTCTCTCTCTATTACGGGTTAGCAAAAGAGCATGAGAAACTTTATCGTCCATCATATTGTTAACAAACGGCCTTGTAAAACCCCTCATCAGGTCATACTTACTTCCCCCCCCCTTGTTCTATTCCCCCCAAAGTGAAAAGTAACAGGGAGAAAAACAGCAGAACTGTGCATATTCCTAGGACAGTAGGAAGAATTTGGTTACCTTGACAATCATCTAAAAAAAGGGAAGGAAGTGGGAGAAAAGGAAACTGAGAATAGCTGTAGAATGGGTTTGCCATCGTTTGCTTGGTTAACTTGAAACACTAACTCTCAGTGACATCTATGGAAAGAGCAGGATACTAGTCCCAAAGGTGCTTTTTCAAGAGGCAACTGGACTTCCTTTATTTTTCCTTGAAGACATTTTACTTCCCATCCAAGAAGCTTCTTCAGTTCTGACTGGATGGTGGGGAATGGAAGGATTTATATGGCAATAAAACTTATCTTATCTTATTTAGCAGGTGCTAGAGTGATGCGAACAGCGTGCTGACATTGTGATGCAAGTTCTTCCATGTACATGATGATGTCACAAACATACGACACTCCAAAGCAGGGGAAATTGTAGTGTGACATTGTTTTGGTCATTTTAATGAAAGCAGGGAGAACCTTGTAGACACTACTGGTCATGTCCTCCCAAAAACAGAAACTTAACCAGTGATTAGTCAACCTAACCTTTTTACTTCATGGAGGGAGTTTTACACTATGGAGGGAATTAATTCTGCATTTTGTTTCAGGAAATGAAATTGCTGTGAAAGCCACAGACATTATTTTGTTCTATTCCTTGAACCAAAGCTATTTATGTGAAATGATAAACAGAAGGGGTATACAAGTAGTTCTCAACTTACAACCATTTGTTTAGTGACCAAAGTTACAATGGCAACAGTTATGATAATTTTTCACACTTATGACTGTTGCAGCATCCCCATGGTCATATGATCAAAATTCAGACATTTATTTATGATGATTGCAGTGTCCTGGGATCATGTAATCACATTTTGCGACCTTCTGACATGTAAAATCAAGTTCACTTAACCATATCATTAACTTAACAACTACAGTGATTTACTTAATTGTGGCAAGCAAAGTCATAATATGCAGCAAATCTCACTTAACAACTTAGCCATTTTGGGCTCAGTTGTGGCCATAAGTCAAGGACTACCTGTACAGCATTTTCTAAACCAATCACCACACTAGCTTTTTTGTTTGGGGTGGCAGAGGATCACTCTGCAAAAAGTTGCAAGTGAAACCAGAAAAAAAGTTATTAAATATAATTCATTTGCAGGTAGCCCTCAATTTATGACCACAATTAGGAGCAAAATCTTGGTCTTTGAATGAAGTAATCATTAAAATGAGACATCCACATGACCAGGGCCGGATTTAGATGAAAAGAGGCCCTAGGCTATTCCACTTATGAGGCCCTTTCACCTATAGTGAAAGTGTAATTTTAATTTTTCTAACAATTTGAATGTAGGCCCCTCTTGATCTTGAGGCCCTAGGCTGAAGCCTAGTTAGCCTATAGGAAAATCCGGCCCTGCACATGACTGCTTTGCTCCATGACCACAGTCCTGGCTCTTCTGGTTGCAATCAGGAGTGGGATTCAGCCGGTTCAGTCTGGTTCGTGAGAACCGGATGCTAATTTTACATCTGGTTCGCCAAACCAATAATTGCAAGGACTGGCTGACCCCTCCCATTCCTCCCCTCCCTTCCCCTCCCAGGAGTCTCCACGTGGCCCGTTTTGGATGCAAAGTAAGTGCAGGGCCCGTGCAGAGCTTTGGGAGGGCGAAAAATGGGCCTCCCAGAAGTTCCAGGAGTCTGGAAACGGGCCCGTTTCCGACCTCTGGGGGGCCTCCAGAGCATGGGAGAGGCCGTTTTTGCCCTCCTGGAGGCTCGAGAAAAGCCTCCGGAGCTTGAGGGGTGGGGTGGGGTTGAAACCTTCAAGATTCAGAGGAAATAAGGCAAAAACTCTCCAGTGTAGGGGATGCAACACTTTCAATCCACTTGGACTGGTCAATCTTCTAATGAATAAAGACATTTTCAAGGAGGGTGGGAGCAGCATATGTGTATCTGTGAACAACATTAGACAAGTTAAATATTAGAAGTTGCCTTCTTCCACCTTGGCACAATTGATGTCTGCTAGCAAAAAAAAAAAAAAAAAAAAAGCTCCTTAGGAGCAATGCTTATTAAGAAACTAGGAACATGTTGTCAGGTGCAAAGCATCAGATCCAAACATGAAGTTGCAATTAAGATTAATTGCTCACGCCTATACAGAAAAATCTAGTCAACTAAATCTAGTCCATACAAAATTGGCACCAGATATGGGTCAATGGAATTCAAGAGGGTTTGAACTTAAAGAATTTGTGGCAACGTAATGATTTTAGACTAATGATTTGCTTAATTCTGCCCCCCGTTCTGCCTGCTCTCCTCCTACACAGTTAAGTGATAGAACTGCATACATAAACCAATCTCTGGGCACAAAATTTTGAGGAACCAGTGATGTTGAAAACATGGGAAAAAATCTGGGTTCAGAATGTTAAATTCACACAGTCGCAGAATTTGAGAGAAAATTTTTATAAAATGTTTTATAGATGGCATTTAGACCCCAAAAAATTGTCGTGTATGTACCCTAAGGTTCAGCCAAAATGTTGGAGATGTGACTGTTTAGATGCTACATATTATCATGTTTGGTGGACTTGTAGGAAAGTTAAGGCTTTTTGGATAAAAATTTGGTGGGTCATGCAGAATGTTTTGAAGAAAAAAATTCAATTTTCTCCACAATTGTTTTTATTGGGTATAGTTAAGGGTTTTACTTCGGGTGAACCAAAGTTGATATTGTATATGATAACAGCTGCGAGACTATTGATAGGTAAATATTGGAAGAATGAAGTTTTGCCCACGATCGAGGAATGGATTCTGAAGATGGCCAGTTTTGCAGAGATGGCGAAGATTTCAGCATTTTTAAAAGACTGTTCACAAGAGACTTATGAATGGGAATGGAAAAAGTGGATAGATTATGTTCAGAACAAATATCAAACTAGGAAGTATCAAATAGCTTTTATTTGAAAATGATATTTTAAGATAGAAATATTTCAATGTAATGAAGATGGAAAAAATTATGAGGGGGAGGGAGGGGTTCAAGTTTTATATAAGTTTTATACTAAGGGTTTTTTTTTTACCTGATATGAGTATATTGTGTGGAAGTCTGGGGGGAGGGGAGGGTTAGGGAGGGCTAGGGAGGTTGGGAAGTTTGGGGTGGGCTGAGGGGGGGGGAAAGGGGTGAAAATGTAATTGTAAAACTTTTGCAATAAAAAAAAACAATCTTCCATTTTTCCTTCTAAACATTTTCTAACTTAATTTTTTAAAGTTTTCTTATTTTTAATAAACTGGGTATTTCCATAAGCAGATTGCTCACAAAGAGGCCTGGTGTAGCCTTCTATTTTTAATAGGAGCTTACCAAAATTGGCAAATAGATTCATTTACACATAGAAAAGCAAAACTTCTGTAAGAGCTAAACTGGGCTGATTGTGGGAGAAAGTGATAACAGACAGGACTTCCAGCAAGCCAGCAGGCCTTGAATGTTTAATTCTTTAGCATTCACTAAGCCACGATAGGCATGGCACTCGCTGTTCAAGAGAATTAGATTTTTAAAATAGGCTTTTGTTGATGCTAAACAGGAGACAATCCATTGTGCTACAGGTAGTTCTCGACTTATGACCACAACTGAGTCCATAAATTCCGTTGTTAAGCAAAATAGTTGTTGTGAGTTTTGCCCTATTTTATTATTTTTCTTACCATAGTTGTCAAGTGATTTGCTGACTAGTTTCGGGAAAGCTAGATAGGTCCTGAAGGTGTGCTTGTGTGAGTGTTGTGTTGTGCGTGATGTCAGAAGAACAGAAAGGAAAAGAGGTACAGCCTCCATTTTATTTATTACATTTGTTTCCTCCACACCATTATCACAACACTTGAGTTTCTCTTCTTTCTCTGTTAAAGAGCAACTTGGAAAGAGGAGTCTAGATCCATTTTACATGACCACAAAGTAAAATACAGCATCTCCATCATCATTAACATCTCTTCTCCCACTTCGTCTTACCTTTGTTTTTATAGTTTTCAATGTTTTTACTAAGGATAATGATAATTGTTTTAGATATTTATTATTTTAGCTGTTGCACAAAGTCTAGAGTCATTTTGTTTTGTTTTGTGAGATGGGAAGCTATATAAAATGGGCAAATAAACACAGATAGAGTCTGAAGTGAGATATAACCTAGGTTCATATGCCTGCCACTCACGCAAATGGAGCTACACATGCCATTTCTGCCACTTGCATGGTACCATCCCTTCTCCCACTCATCCCCGCTGACAGTCCGTGTCTCATATCTATATGAGAAAAAGACTGCATGACTTTTTCTTTTTGCTTGCTTGTTAATGCAAGGAAATCCATCCAGGTAACCACATTTCTTTGAGTCCCAACTAAAGGATCTTGCTGGAAAGAGAAACAACCATCATGTTACGGTATTTGCAATAGATGGCCAGGACCTACCCTGTTTCCTCCAAAATAAGACATCCCCTGATAATAAGCCCAGTTGGGCTTTTGAGCGCATGGCAATAAGGCCAAGCGCTTATTTCAGGGTTCAAAAAAATATAAGGCAGGGTCTTATTTTTGGGGAAACATGGTAATTATTAAAAACATGTCTAAAAAAACCCAAGCTATTTTTTTCTTATACAAAAGGGAGTAGAGTCTTAACAAATAGGAACCCTTAGCCATTCTTGGCTTGCAGCTAATCAAGATCAGCCCTGTTTAGTACCAGGATGGGAATAAGAGTTCACCTAAACTAACATCCCACCTTCCCCGCCCCAAAACAAAAATCTTCCTGGAAGAAGACAATGGCATCCCATAATGCCAAAACTCTTCCATAGTGCATCCAAGAAAGCAGCATACAGCTCATCCTAAACCTACGATCACAATTGAGCCCAACATTTCTGTTGTTGGGCAAGACAGTTATTAAATGGGTTTTGCCCCCATTTTATGTCTTTTCCTATTAAGTGAATCACTACAGTTGTTACATTAGTACCATGATTGTTAAGTGAATCTGGCTTCCTCATTGACTTTGCTTGTCAGAAGGTCACAAAAGGTGACCACCTGACCCTGGGACCTTGCAACCATCATAAGCACGAACCAGGGGATGTTGTAATGATTGTAAGTGTGAAAAACAGTCATAAGACACTTCTTTCAGTGCCATTATAACTTTGAACGGCCACTAAACAAATGGCTGTAAATCAAGGACTACCTGTGGACGCTGTTACCAAGAGCCCCTCTAAAATGGGTGGTGTCTTTACTTAATGGAAACAGACATTATTGGAGGAAGGATGCTCATTTTACAAGTTTTTTTAAATGTTGGATACAATAATTACATAAAAGGAAGTCAGGCCATCAAAGAACGAGGTGGCTGGACACTATCAAAGTTGACACCAGCCAGAGCATAGAAAAACTCAAATAATTTGTGCAAGAGTGGAAGTTGTGGAGAGAGCTGGCCCATGGAATCCCCAAGAGTTGGATTAGTCTAGATCATTGGTGGGTTGCCCCCGTTCGCACCCGTTCTATAGAACCGTTAGTTAAACCGGCGGGAGGCTCCGCCCACTGACCCTGACATCATCAAAATGCTTCTGCGCTTCTGTGCACAGCCACGTTGTGAACCGGTAGTAAAGGTAAGTAGAACCCACCCCTGATCTAGACAAGACTAGACGAGAACAGAAACTTGTTACTTTAAGCATACACTAATCAGCACATATTAAAATGAAATTTTGTTGCATTCAGCTCACAAAAGATAACCATTATGCATATCTCCTCATACACACATATATATATTGCAGAGAAACATCACAGTCAGTGGTGGGTTCCTCCCAGTCCGGTTCGGCCGAGCCAGTAGCGGTGACGATATGACGTCACCGAACCAGTTCTGCCCCCCCCGCCGCCCTCCCACCCCCCTCCACGTTATTCTTACCTTTTATTTGGTCCCACCCCAATCTATTGCTGCCTCCTGAGTCCCAGCTGATGACTAGAGGGGAAAAAAACTGTTTAAACTCTTGCCGCAGGGCTTCAAAGAGCCGTCCTCCAGCTGATCAGTGTTAAAAGCAAACAAATGAGTTGGGTCGTAAGTGCGAGGACTGGTCGTAAGTGCGAGGACCTTCCAGAAATGACTCTGACCAGCTAGCCACGCCTACTTAGTCACATGACCTCTAAGCTACACCCACAAAATAAGCCACGCCCACAGAACCGGTAGTAAAAAAACTTAGAACCCACCCCTGATCACAGTCTAGTTTGGATGTATATGTATACATGTCAAAAAAAAAAAAATGAATCCTGCAAGTTTACAAGATGGATGGCATAAGGAACAAAGCTGTTACAGAATCTAATAATCCTGCAATAGATACTTCAAAGCCTCCTCCCAGAGGGGAGCAACAGAAACAGATTGTGTCCTTATCAGTCTCTGTATGGACTTTCTATCTGAGGCACTGCTACCACCAAGCCAAACAGTGATGCAGTTTGTTAAAATGGTCTCAATCGTGCCTCTGTAAAAAGTGGCCAGGACAGAAGGAGAAAGATATGCTCTTCCCATCCAATGCAGGAAATGCAAATGCTGGTTTGTACATTTCACTAAAAGTGATGTATGAAGAGACCAAGTCTGATTGTTAGTTACGGATAACTTCATATTCACCATCATCATCACAATAATGACAAGGATGAGATATACACATCTGTTCCAGCCTATACTTGGAGCTAGTTTACCTTGCCAGAACACAGGAAGTTGCCTGGATAAATGTGACATTTATAGCATGTTAATTCATTTCTGCTGTCAATGATTAACATAGCTGCTTCATGAAAAATTGTACTGATTCAATACTTGAGGAATAGGGCTCCCTGAAAATATTTATTTCAGGTCTGTTGAACATTGTACTCCAACAAAGAAGACTTGGGATTTCGTAGATGCTTAGGTCCTCAACATAATGTCAATTATGGTAAATGAGCAGCTTTGAAAGACAGCTGGATCATCACTCTCTGCTAACGTTCCCTTTCTGGGGATTTCCTGTCATTTTTCATTCTCCCCTTTGATAAATACAGAGCGTCTAGAAGAGCAGGTTAAGTCTCCATTTTCACCATAAGGGGGAACCATTGGCTTAGGAATGAAATGGCTGGTCATTGTGGGAATCCTATTCTCAATGTCTAAATGAATTTGGCAATTGCTATTGCTACAGATATATTCCTCGCACATGAAGAAAAAAGAAGTTACACAAATATAAACCAAAATTAAAAATGGCTGCTGTTTGAATTGTTTCGAGTTTCATACAAGGCAAAGAAAGAAATTCTATCAGCAAAATCTAAGTGTGGGAGGGGGGAGAATGTTAGGTTTTTGAAAAAGTGAGGTAAAATTTGCCCTGTGATTTAATAAGTTCAAGATGGGAATGTAACATCCCCAATGGAATATAAAGCTTGTTTTTTTTACAAGGAAGGCATATCACAAAGGCGAGAAGCTGGAATGCTTTTTTAAATTCTGCTTAAAATACCTTCAGCCTTATGTGTAAAAAATACAGGAAATATTCTCTGTTTTTGATTTTCAGGTCCCAATTAGCCATTTTATTTGAATGGAGATTTGTTTTGAAAATGGATAACAAAAGGAGATAGGGACACTCACCTTTTAAAAATCCTCTAAGATGCCATTGTTAAATGGCTACTCCTATTTTTCCCCCTAGTTACACCTTCTTCCTGGATTGATCATTCAATCATCACATGGAATCTGTATAATTCGGGAGAAGGGCGGTATAGAAATTCAATAAATAAATAAATAAATAAATAAATAAATAAAGTCATGATGCTAAACCATCAATTGGAGTTGACCATGCAATGATGTCACCAATGGTAATTTAAAATAAGGCTAAATCAATATCAATTTGCTCTTATTAAATGGCCCCAAAACTAGAAAATAAAAATGTTTTGGCACTGCCAAAAATGTTCACAAAAGCACCAAGTTGATTTGGCTATCCGTGGTTGATCATACAGTCATTCATTCTTAACGTAAGAAATGTTTATCCAGTAAATTTAAAGAACAAGCAGCTTTTGACTAACAAACTATTCCATCCATTGTGCTATCATTGATTGGTAGCTGTCAACATTTATTAAGACAAATGGCTGATTGTTCACAATCAGCCTGAATGTCCATGTTCAACCTTCTACAGCCCTAGATATCTCCCAGTGTCCTTAATAATTCATCACGTCTTTAGTAAATGTTGACATTTAATCATTTATTGAATGCAGGTTGTGGTTTTTAAGAGTTATCAGAAAGCCTGTTGGACATCAAGTCAATGGGCTTGCTTTGGATGTTTACCAACATGTCTTGGCAAGTGATAACATTCAACAGTAAATAATGATAACAAAATGAACTATGGAAGAGATGCATTTTTTATTTATTATGTCGTTCATATATTTTGCAGGTAGGGAGGGGTCCCTGCAGCAGGAAGAGGCAACCCTGCAGACTTGAATCTTGGCTGTCCAAAGTCTGATTCAACTAGGCATTTCTGATTCCCCTGAGAGCTTTTTCCATGCATTGATTTACAAGCCATATCACTTTATTGCTAAGTCTGGGAAGAGTCAAATAAAGGAATGGAAGTAATTAAAAAAAAAGACAATGAAAAACTTAATGGAGTAATTAATTCAAGAGAGGGGTGAAATCCACAAAAATAAAAAATTGTATCTTGATACATTTGTTCTCTGAATATTTTTTCCCCCTCATCTGTCTGGCTGTGTCTTTCCAGCTGCCCAAAGCACAATTGGAGAGGGACACTCAAGTTCAGCCAATCCCAAAAGGGCAGGGGAGGGACTAGTGCTTGCCTCATTTTCAACTCATGGTAAATTACAAAGACCCCAGGGATTTGCTGGGATCTACATTCCTAGCCATTGATCTGGGAATAATTAAGTGAGAAAGAGGGAGGAGGAAGAGGAGGAGAAGAAGAAGAAGGGGGGAAAAGAGGAGGGAGAGAAGAAGGACCAGGAGATATCTTCACCTTTCAACATCCAGGAGACAAGAAGGAGGAAAAAAGGAAGCTAACAAGTGAGAAGGAACAAGCTAACATAAAAAAAAAAAAAGATGCAGAGTTGCCCAATTGAAATATGGTAAGTTGTTTCTTTGCGAAGTCATGTCAAGAGCAATGTGTGATGCCACAGAGGTTGATAGCAATTTGCAGAGCACCATTGGACTTAGTGTCCACCTGAATGGGCCAAAGTTGAAAATCTGGATATATTAATAATGTAATAATAAGGTATAAAGCAGTTTGGAGCTAGGAAAGAAACAATGTTAATAGAATGTATAGACAGAATCAATTTTAATAGAGAGATGCTCCAGATAATAGGCTGAAACAATGAGATAGAAGCCAAAAGAAATTTATCTTTATTAGGTGAAACGTAATGAGAAGAGTTGAACAAATAATCAATGTGAGGTACAACCTAAAGAGTTGAATGTATGAAATATGGCAGGATGAGAATAATAAACTATATTTGAGGAATAGGGGTGCTCCTCTCATTGGAGACTTGGAGTGGCTCCAAAGACAAGAAGTTTTAATGTTGCACATTGCTTAATTTTAAGATGTAATTAGTCATTTATTGCTAATAGATTTATAGAGTCTAACTTATTTTTTTTATTGTAAAGCGGTCACCTGTTCAGTTAGAATTATCTGGACTTTTAATATGTCTAATTTTTTTATATTGCTCAATTCTACCTGAATTTATATTTTATTACTATTTTGTGCTTAGTTCTAAATATGATATAAATGTTAATAATGGCATATTTATTAGCTATTGCTGTTCATTGGACTGTCAACCAGATTTTTAGACCGGATTTGGCATTTTTATTCATCTATGGAGTTCTTCCCAAGAGATAAGCAGATGATGTTGTTTGATGGTGTTAAAGATGTCATCATAAAATTAATGTTATTAATGACTATTATTATCTGTATAGTCTGTAAGCATAATAATTAATGATTAATCACTAATATCAATCATTATGTATAAAATAATAATTAATTAATTATAATTAATTTTATAACAATTATTATTAGAATTAGAGTAAATCAGAAAGTATCAAGATCTGAACACTGAAGTTGAAAGATTATGGCATAAACCAGCCGTGATGGTCCTAGTGGTTATTGGCACACTGGGTACCACACCAAAAAATCTTGGATAAGATTATCTGTGCATTTACAAAATCTCCATCGGCCAATTGCAAAAGGTCACATTAATTGGTTCCCCAGTATGCCATACCAATATATTACAACTTTCTAAAATCTTGGGAAGAACTCAGTGGGGATGAAGGCCACCACCAGCTAAAAAATAGGAATTCACATTGTTATGAACAGATAATAATAAAAACATTTAGAGATAGATGTTTCTTGAGTTAATTATGTAACTGGAAAGGGGATAGAGAAATACAATTCAGCAGTGGGGGACAGAGGGAGGGAAGGAGGAGAATAGAGAAAGCAACAGCGAGTTGCATTTCGGAATAATAGAATAACAGAGTTGGAAAGGACCTTGGAGGTCTTCTAGTCCAAAACCTTGCTCAGGCAGGAAACTCTATACCATTTCAGACAAATGGTTGTCCAATCTCTTCTTTAGAACTCCCATTGTTGGAGTACTCGTTTCATTCTGGCTTACAAAGATTAAGAGAAATTTGCACCCACTGCATTGCCATTGACATGTTCCCATCTTAATTTGTTTTCATCTTCTATATTCTTCTGCAGTGAGGTGATATGTTATCTAAAGCCTCAGAAAAATGTTCTTGAAATTGCCCTTGCCTATTATCTGGAGACTTCAGTTATGGTGACATGGTGTACAAGTTGCCAGATAATGTTGCTAATATTATCACTCTTGCTGTTTGTTTATTTATTTATTGGTTCGATTTATATGCCGCCCTTCTCCAGAGACTCAGGGCGGCTTTCAATGCGTTAAGCAATAGCCTTCATACTTTTGTACATACCTGCTTAGTAGGGCTTTCGGCCTCCCCTAAGCGGTGTTCTTTTTTATACAAAGTCAGCTTATTGCCCCCACAATCCGGGTCCTCATTTTACCTATCTCGAAAGGATGGAAGGCTGAGTCAACCTTGAGCCTGGTGAGATTTGAACTTGCAGTAATTGCAGGCAGCTGGTGCTACTTAACAGCATTTTAGTCTGCTTTGCCACCAAGGCTCTTATCTTATGTTATTTAATTTCTTAGCACAAAGTGACTTATTTATTTTTATTGTATGATAAATGCTATCCCATCTTTTTGATGCCTACTCATTACTCATTCTTCTAATGTTGGCATATGTTAGTTCCTGCTGTTAAACACCCCCCAACCCATCTCCAAGAGTTTAATCCTTCTGTATTCAAAGCCATGCACGAATCTTTCCAAATGCTGGATTATCCCTTCTCCATGGTCCTCCAAAGTTTGAGGTGTGACAGATGGCAATTGTCTCTTGTTTCGATATTCAGCTGCGGCATGCTCTCTCTGTGAAATTTCACCTGGCATCGGATTTTTGATGCTAATTGCAGAACTGTTTCATTGCCCAGGCCATTAAGTTAATTAAAAAAATTCTTTCAGGGCTGAGATTTCTCTGGTGCTGCAATTTTCATGCATTGGATGTTAGCCAGACTCTATTTTAAATTGCTAGCAGTCCAAATAAAGAAATATGTTTCATTCAGAAATGCAGTGATAACAAAGATCACCAGCATTTTGTTTTCTAATCTATGGACTACTTTATTCAGACTAATAATCTTGATGTTAGCCACAATCATGAATACAAGTAGAGGATTAGGAGTCCTATAGGCCAGGGATCCTGTTGGAACAAAGCTCGAGGTATTCCTGAAACCAGTGGCCAGACATGTTATTTTTCTGCCCAAGCAGAGGTGCTTAATCTACCATGTGGTTCTCAGATGTCAGATTTGATTATCAGTTGTAACTAACTAGAAAAATGAAGAATTGTTTATTGCCTTTGGAAAGAACCATAACAACCAGGGAGAAGAAAACTCAGAAGATGGACTTGATCTCATGTTAGATTTTGTTGCTGTGAAGAAATTTTTTTACTTCCTCTGGTTTATAGGATTGAATTCCTAGATGACCGGAAGTTGTTGAAAGAATTTGTGGCTCTTTTTATTTACTTAAATCCTTTGGATTTATTTGCAATCATCTAAGCAAAGGACTAGGAAGAATCAATAGATAGATAAAGATGCTGTGTTTGGTCAAGGGAATTAGTAAAATTGAATTGGATGACATTTGCATCCTCCCTGAATAAGAGTTCACAGGAATTACACACAAAATAGAACATTTAGGTTTCTGCTTTGTCAAGCCAATGTTTTAAAACAGCTAAAAGTTACTTGTTTTCAACATAAAACGTATCTCTTCAGTTTAGACTTTCTTGAAGTAGGCTTATAGGTCTCGGCAATATATGTCTTGGCATTTGCTCACATCAGGTTTCAGAGTTTAGGACCAGTAAAAGGCTATTCAGGGTCCAGTTTCCTTAAATATTATTTCCAGGTATTATAAGAAATTTTGGAACAGTTGTTTTTGAATACCAACAGGTCCACTGATCGATCATAGAGATATTGTAGTTTTATTTTCCGCTCTGTCACCACTCAATCTGACTTTCCATCATGTCATTGAAAAGATTAAATCACACTGTGAAACCTCTAGATTTGAAGGTTGAACTCCACTACAGGTAGTCCTCAATTTATGACTGCAATTGAACCCAAAATTTATGTTGCTCTGTGAGAAATTTGTTAAGTGGATTTTGCCCCATTTTATGAGTTTTCTTGTCACATTTCTTAACTGAATCGCTGCAGTTGTTAAATTAATAACATGGTTGTCAAGTGAATCTGGTTTCCTCATTGCTTGTCAGAAGATTGCAAAAAGTGATCACATGACCCCACGATACTGCAGCCGTCAGTGTCAAGGATCCAAATGAAAATCATATGACCATGGGGATGGTGCAGCTGTCATAAGTGTGAAAAATGATCGTGTCACTTTTTCAGTGCGATTGTAATTTCGAACAGTCATTAAATGAACTGTTGTAAGTGGAGGACTACCTATAAATATTTGCTTCTAAATCTAGGAAATGATTTGTCATGGTCTGTCAACTTCCTAAAGACATCTAACTGACCTAGTCACTATGAGAAACACGATCCTGGAATACTTAGAACTTTGATAGGTTCGTGTAGGGCTTCTCATCTTTCAGATAGCATATCTGACTAAGGTCTTTGAAGGAACAAAGCAACATTTGATGGATGGATGGATGGATGGATGGATTTGTATTGACCAGTAAGATGAAGGAACATGATTACAGTTACAGATTACAGATTTCAACTTTGGAAGACCTGAAGGGCTAGGCTGAGGTCATATTATCCCAGAGAAGGACTATCTATGTGGTAGTTAAGAGTGCTCCTTTTTTTTTTTTAGTGTACAGTGATGTCATCTGCTAATGCACCATGGTAATTTAGAATTTGTCTTTGCTCTGGTAAGCTTTTTGGACTGGATTTTGTTATTGATTTATCTACTTGGTAATTTTTGATTTGACACCCTCACAGAGAAAAATAGTTAATCAGGAAAATAATTGTGAGACAATCATGTACTAGTTTTGTTTGTTCAGTCCTATTTCATTGGCTAATCATCTTTTGCTAACGTTCAATGGAATTATTAAAAGCTGCAGAATTAAAAGCAGTGATTCCAAGAATACCAAGCAACACCAAGAACATTTTTAAAATACTACCCATTGAGTTTAGTCTCATTCACTCCCCAGGATTTTAGTCAAAAATATTTTCATTGAATACTTCTAATAACCTTTTTTAATCCCAATCACAAATTTTGCTTCCTGACCCCAAGTTAATTTTTCTGATAATTTACAAATTCTCAAGGGACCTTGTTCCAGAAATGTATGTATGTATCAGAAATATAATAATTTCTCTGACTGGTCAGAAATGTTGTAGATATAAAAATGAATCGATGAGGTTTGAAATAAATGGGATTTATTTCAATACTCAGAGGAGTAGACTGTAGTTTGGATATCATCAAGGCATTACCTGCTCCTATGTTAAAAATGTCCTCCACGCATCCTTGAATCAGTAGAAGACAATCCCAGCATGATCTTTGTTGCCCTTTGGTTGATCCCTGTCCTGCCTCCACTGTCTCTATTCTGGCTTTTGGCCAGCTGGTGATGTCCTCCTGATGCAGCTATGATCGGTTAAGGGAAATGATTGGTTTAACCCTCTGGGCTTGCTGCCCTTCTTCTGAATGTCACCAACCAGCAGGAAAACATCCACTAAGCATGACAAGAATCCTGGAAACAGACCTATTTGAAGTCTGACATCTTCAAGCTTTTACGCCCTTTCTCTCAACAAATGAAGGCTAAACATTGAATGTTGACCAGATTCACAAAATATTGCACAAACATGCACAATCCCATAGACATCCAAAACACACAAATATAGACTTCCTTTCACACTCTGGGCAAGGGATCCATTTGCCCAACCACTAGGAAAACTTGGCCATCATCTAAGGTAGCAGATGCTAGCATGACTGTGTTAGGATAGAAGTGTTAGCCTTCCTAACTAATCCTCTTGAGCTTCATTCTCTGATTGTGTTACCCCATCTCCTATATGCTCCCTGTGGTAGGCTGATGTCCTCCAGTATGTGAGAGGATACTGTCTTTTCACTAGTGTGAAATACTGTAACATTCACCTTCCTGAGGGGTAACAGGGATGCCTTCTTCTTTTTCTCTATCAGTGAGATGATTTGGGCAAGGCCAAATAGAATAGTCCTTACAGCTCAACCTGGGTTTTATGAAGGAGGTGAAACTCAAGATCCTTCCTCATAGCATTCCCCCACATAGGTCTTACTGGACCAAGAATACTATACTGGTATCATTGATGGACTTCGTTGTCATAAAAAGAGATGGTAATCACTGCTTTAGATGACTTTAAAATGGGATTAGATCTTTAGCTATGCTGGCTGGAGAATTCTGTGAGTTGAAATGCACAAGTCTTAAAGTCTCTAAGGTTGGACACCTGTGGATTAGACAAATTCACAGAAATCTGTTAATAGTTGGAGAGCAAACAATCAATAGTGGCCATGAATTTTTTTCAATTTTTTTTTTCAATTTGATTTGCTTTTCTGATGAACAAAGCCAGTTCTCCAAGATAATATTACCAGATGCAAGAAAAATATGACGAGTGGTATAGGCCTTACAGAAGCCACAAGTCCATACAAGGGACTCTTTAGTTATTTGCTCTCACATATCAGACAATGAAATATCACATCAGTCTCTCTTGTGCTTCTCATCATTTTGCATTTTAACAGATTAACAGAGTTGGAAGGGATTTTACAGGTCATCTAGTCCAACCCCCCGCTCAAGCAGGAGACCCTACACAATTTCTGACAAATGGCAGTCCAATCTTTTCTTGAAAGTCTCAAGTGATGAAGCTCCCACAACTTCTGAAGGCAAGCTGTTCCATTGTTTGATTGTTCTCACTGTCAGAAAGTTCCTCCTCATTTCTAGGTTGAATCTCTCCTTGGTCAGTTTCCATCCATTATTCCTTGTCTGGCCTTCAGATGCTTTGGAAAACAGCTTAACCCCCTCCTCTCTGTGGCAGCCCCTCAAGTATTGGAAGATGGCTATTATGTCTCCCCTGGTCCTTCTTTTCACTAGATTAAGTTCATGTAACCGTTTTTCATATATTTTAGTTTCCAGTCCCCCAATCATCCTGGTTGCTCTCCTCTGCACTTTTTCTAGAATCTCAACATCTTTTTTATACTGTGGTGACCCAAACTGGATGCAGTACTCTAGGTGTGGTCTTACTAAGGCTTTATAGAGTAGTATTAGTACCTCACTTGATCTTGATTGATTCCCTCTGTTAATGCAATTTAGGATTAGATAGGGGCTTTTTTAGCTGCCACTGCACACTGGTGGCTCATATTTAACTGATTGTCCACTAAGACTCCAAGATCCCTCTCACAGTCAGTGCTATTAAGCCTGGTTTCCCCCAGTTTATATGTGTGCTTTTGGTTTTTCTTACCTAAGTGTAAGAGTTTACTTTTCTCTACACTGAATTTCATTTTGTTAGATAGGGCCCAGTGTTCAAGTCTGTCAAAATCCATCTGGATCTTGAGCTTATCTTCTATGGTGTTAGCTATTCCTGCCAGCTTAGTATCATCTGCAAATTTGGTGAGTTCCCCTTCTATTCCCTCATCTAAGTCGTTTATGAAGATATTGAAGAGTACTGGGCCTAAGACGGAACCTTGTGGCACCCCACTGCTTACTTCTCTCCATATAGACTTAGACCCATTAAGGACTACTCGTTGAGTACGGTTTGTCAGCCAGTTACGAATCCATCTGGTGGTGAAGTTATCTATCCCACTTTTTTCTAGCTTACGAAGAAGTAGGTTGTGGTCTACTTTGTTGAATGCCTTGCTGAAGTCTATTATGTCCACAGTATTTTGCTGGGCTACTAATTTAGTCACTATGTTGAAAAATGAAATAAGATTGGTTTGGCATGGTCTGTTTTTAACAAACCCATGCTGATTGAAAGGATAATGATGGTAAACACAGCAGTATTACAGGGCAGAGTCTAGTCACCAACTTCATTAGGTGTTTGGTTCACTTTTAGGATAATCAATCTAGGTTGCAAACTGGGGTGCCATGCTTAGGGGACAGCACATCATCCAAGTGTAAATATCACCTCCACATAAGCAGTATTAATTCAATTTTGCTACCTGGATTTGGAACAGTTCAGAACTGAAGAAGCTTCCTCGAGGGCAAGCAAAATGTCTTCAAGAAACAACAAACAGCTGCCTTTTGAAAAAGCACATTTGGGACAACCATGACCTGGATGACTGAGAATCTCCATAGACAAAAAGCAATTTATTTATTTATTTATTTATTTATTACATGTATTTATATGCCGCCATTCTCCCGAAGGACTCAGGGCGGCGAACACAAGTTAAGAAACAAGTACAATAAAATCCCATTTTAAACCAAATAACTAATTAATAGTAAATAATAAAACCCAGAATCAGAGTCAGCCTATTTGTTTGAACAGCCAAGTCTTCAGGTCGCGACGGAAGGAACGGAGATCAGGAGCCATCCAGAGCTCGGTAGGTAATTCATTCCAGAGGGTGGGAGCACCCACAGAGAACGCCCTACCCCTGGGCACAGCAAGATGACATTGGCTCGCCGTCAGAACCCTGAGGAGAGCAGCCCTATGTGAGCGAACAGGATAGTGAGAGGCAGGCAGGAGAAGGTCCTGCAAATATCCCGGACCTAAGTCATGAAGGCCCTTATAGGTGAAAACTAACACCTTGAAGCGGACTTGGAGAACGACTAGTAACCAGTGCAGCTCACGCAGGAGGGGTGTTATATGGGAGTAACGAGGGGCTCCCGTAACAACCCGTGCGGCTGTATTCTGGATCAGCTGGAGTCTCTGGGTGCATCTCAGAGGCAGGCCCATGTAGAGGGAATTGCAGTAATCCAAGTGGGAAGTAACCAGGGCATGAGTGACTGTGTGAAGGTCATCTTGGTCCAGGAAAGGGCGCAACTGGCGCACCAGGTGAACCTGTGCAAAGGCCCCCCTGTTCACGGCCGTTAGATGGTTTTCTAGGGACAGCCGAGCATCCAGGAGGACACCCAAGTTGCGAGCCCTATCAACGGGTGCAAGTTTTTCCCCATCTATCAAAAGTGATGGAGCCTCTGTAACCCGAGATGCTGGCATCCACAGCCACTCAGTCTTAGAGGGATTGAGTTTGAGTCTGTTTCTGCCCATCCAGGCCCGTACCACCTCCAGGCAATGGGACATCATGAAAGGGCATCTCGGGGGTGGCCTGGGGTGGAGATGTATAATTGGGTATCATCAGCATATTGATGATGATATTAATCACCCCAAAGCCATGAATGATCTCACCCAGTGGCTTCATTTAGATGTGAAAGAGTAGGGGGGAGAAAACCAACCCCTGAGGCACCCCACAATTTAGGGCCCTCCCGCCCATACAAACTGAAAGCGACCTGAGAGGTAGGAGGAGAACCACTGTAAAACAGTGCCTCCCACCCCCAACCCCACAAATCGCTGCAGTAGGATACCATGGTCGATGGTATCAAAAGCCGCTGAGAGGTCAAGTAGGACCAGGATGGAGGAACAACCACCATCCCGAGCCGGCCAGAGATCATTCACCAGAGCGACCAATGCCGTTTCCGTGCTGTGTCTGTGTCGGAAGCCCAATTGGTACAGGTCAAGGTATTCTGTTTCCTCCAGGAATTGTGGGAGCTGTTGCATCACTACAGTCTCAACAACCTTCGCAATGAAGCGAAGGTTGGAGACGGGACGATCGTTATTAAGTGAATCTGGATCCAGGAAAGGCTTCTTGAGGAGAGGTCGAACCACTGCCTCCTTCAGAGAGGCGGGGAAGTTCCCCTCTCTCAACGAAGCGTTGACAATTGCCTGGATCCAGTCTCTAGTCACCTCCCTGTCAGCCGAAACCAACCAGGAGGGACAAGGATCCAATAAGCAAGTGGAGGAACTAAGTTTGCCCATAATCCTGTCCACTTCCTTGACAGAAACAGGGTCAAACTCAATCCAGATATTATTCTCAAAACCCACCCTAGTCTCCCGATTGGATTCTGCCCAGTCAGAGTCCAATCCGATCTGGATCTGAGCGATTTTATCATGCAGAAACTGTACAAAATCCTCAGCTCTGCCCTGTAAAGGGTCTTCCCTCGCTCCCTGATTGAGGAGAGAGTGGGTCACACGAAACAGGGCCGCTGGGCGGTTTTCTGCAGATGCAATGAGGGCGGCGAAGTAATCTTGTTTCGCCGCTTCCATCGCCACTAAATAAGACCTAATATGGGTTCTTAACTGTGTTCGGTCAGATTCAGATCGGGAGGACCTCCAACTCTCCTCTAGGTGTCTTTTCCAACGTTTCATTTCCCGGAGCTCCATGGAAAACCAAAATTATGTCTGTAAGTGCAGCTAAAAAAAGCTACGGAAATGGATGCATGAACTCACGAAGAGTTCATCTCAATTCAAGGGAAACTTTATCTTCATTCGAAAAACAGGGCTGACAAATTGATCTCTGCTTGTAAAATATCCTTGATTTGATTTGGGGAAAGCCAGCTTCAACTCTTGATGAAATGCCCCATCAGGAAACCAAACATCTCTTCCAAATGCTAATTCATTTTAATTACTACCAACTGGGAAAGCATTGAACAGTACAAAAATAGATGGGAATTTATAAACATAGTAGGCTTCATTCAACTCAAATGAAAGGAATTCTAATTTGAGAAATAAATGCATTTTCATATGTGCCGGACTACAAATGGTTCAAATGTGCAAATCATGAATTTCAAAGACCGTTAAAAAGAAAAAGAAATCTTAAGCAAGAGAGAGATGGCTGGCCAGATACCTCCTGGCTATCTGCGCTAACCTGCCAATTTTCCAGTCTACGAAGCCTTTCTGCTATTATTATTAAAGATACCCCTATTCTGATATTGTACAGAAGAACCTGTTCACCACTAATCTTGGATTTTGTTCAGCAGCAAGAGACTTTGTGATATTTTTATTCTGATACAAAGTTTCTTTTGTAAGTTATCTTGAATTGTGTTCCTGCCTTTTTCTTTTTTCCTTTTTGTCCCAAAGCTAGAAACAGCCATGCATATCCCCGGGAGAGTCCATCTATTTTACATTTAGCAAGGCTTCAAAAGTAGTGAATGCTGTAATATTTCCTTGATGAAATGGCTATTTGAACCAATGAATGGTTTTTGACCAATGAATGAACTACCTCAAGAAAATGCATAGCCAGTTTTTTGCTATACGGGTCCTTATCAAAAGTGCAGGCATTAGATAAAGGAATGCCTTCTGCCACAGAACAATGGGCTTCTTCATATGCCAATGCATGGAAATATAGGTAGTCCTTGACTTACAACCACAATTCAGCCCTAAATTTCTGTTGCTAAGTGAGACATATATTGAGTTTTGTCCCATTTTACTATTTTTCTTGCCACTGTTGTTAAGTGAATCCCTGTAGTTGTTAAGTTAGTAACACGGTTATTAAATGAATCTAGCTTTCCCATTGATTTCGCTTATCACATGACCCCGGGATACTGCAATGTCATAAATAAGTTGCCAAGAGTCTGAATTTTGATCATGTGATCATGGGGATGCTGCAATGGTCATAAGTGTGAAAAATATTTATAAGTCACTTTTTTCAGTACTGTTGTAACTTCAAACGGTTACTAAATGAACTGTTGTAAGTCAAAGACCTGTATAAGCTGCCTAAAATGTATATTGTAGGAAAAATTTTAAAACCAGTTTGATCTAGTAGTTAAGGCACGAGTCTAGAAACTGGGAGAATGTGAATTCTAGTCCCACTTTAGCCATGAAAACCAACTGGGTAACTCTACATCAGTCATTCTCTCTCAGTTCAACTCAATTCATAGGCTTGTTGTTGTGAGGCAAATAGGAAGAAGAGAGAGTATTTGATACGTTCGACACCTTGAGTTGTTTACAAAAAATAATAATAAAGGTGGACTATAAATAAATGAATAAATGGTGACCACCTAGTAATTTTGGTGGGAGAGATTGATATTAAACATCTTGGTGATATCTCTTATGTACATTTACATTTAACTACATTGTACATTTTCTCTGAGATGAAATACCCAAACATTTTTGACCACAGAGCTTCACAAACTAAATGCAGTTACAAGTGAAAGCAGACCGTCAGCCTGCAATTCCAGGCTCATAAAAGTGTTAGGAGCATGTCAAAAACTACTCCACTCTAATTATAGTTCTGGAATGAGATGGAACAGACAGCCTTTGTACCCTCTTCTGGCTTTGTGTGCGTGTGGCTTTGTTGCAAGTTGCATTAAAGATATAGTGTCTAGGTCTAATCTTCTTCCAGATTCAGTTTTTCCTCAACCAATGCTAAGCCTTAAAATTTAAGTCAGATTCATGCAACTTTTTCTGGGAAAAAATATTCTTTTCCCCCTTTTATTTCTTCTAGATTGGAACTTCCTTTAAGAAAATAATAATAATAATAGTAGCTGAGTCTTAATGTCTCTATTTTGCTTGCTATTTCTTTTTTTAAAAAAACAGTGGAAAATTATAAAATAAAATTTATAAAAATTTAAAATATCCATTGAAGACCTGTATACTGCATGAGTCAAGAAGAGGGTTGTGAAAATATTTACAGACCCCTTGCATCCTGGACATTAACTGTTTCAACTCCTACCCTCAAAACGACGCTATAGAGCGCTGCACACCAGAACAATTAGACACAAGAACAGTTTTTTCCCTAATGCCATCACTCTGCTAAACAGATAATTCCCTCAACACTGTCAAACTAGTTACTAAGTCTGCATTACTATTAATCTTCTCATTGTTGCTATCACCCATCTCCTCTCACTTATGACTATATGACTGTAACCTTGTTGCTGGTATTCTTAAGATTTATATTGACTATTTCCATATGTGATTTGATTGCTTATTTGTTCCCTATGACTATCATTAACTGTTGTAAGTGTTGTACCTTATGATTCTTGACGAATGTATCTTTTCTTTTATGTACTCTGAGGGCGTATGCACCAAGACAAATTCCTTGTGTGTCCAATCACACTTGGCCAATAAAGAATTCTATTCTATTCTATTCTATTCTATTCTATTCTATTCTATTCTATTCTATTCTATTCTATTCTATTCTATTCTATTCTTATGCCACAGAATTTTGGCAATCTCCTATCGAATTCCAATGGAACATTCTTGGAAAGTGGGGGAGGGGAGTGTTGAGGAAAACAAATCCTAAAGGGTGTAGATGGATAGTGGATCACAAATGCCCCACTCTGCTTTAGGTGATGGGAGATCCTTCTTACTCCAGTTTATTTATTTATTTGTTTGTTTCCTGCCTTTATTTTTATAAATACCTCAAGGAAGTCAATATATCTAATATCCCATCCTCATATTTTCTCCACAACAAGAACCCTGTGAGATGGGCAGGGTTGAGAGTGACTGGCCGAAAGGCACCCATCTGGCTTTCATAGTTAAGGGCAAGACTAGAATTCACAATCTCCTGGTGATTCACTCAAAGTCACCTAGCCAGCATTCATGCCTAAGGCGAGTCTAGAATTTGTGTATTTAAATGCTGATATGTGAAAATGAAGGCATTGCAAGTGTCAGGAATATTTTGAACAGCAGAACAGCAGTTCCAGTTTTGAACTCTTCTTCAAAAGGAAGAAAACGTCATTTGGTTGCTTAAATCTATGTAGAGTAAATTAACTTAGCTGCCAAATGAAGTATACAGGTCCTCAACAAAAGTCTGACTGGTAGCCATTGTTTTTTCTGCAGTTCTAATTATCTGTTGAAGTCTGTGTCTGTCTTGTTTGGTTGCAGAGCCAAACCAGACAGTGATAGAGGTGCAGATGACAGACTCAATAGTTCCTCTGTACAACTGTATCAGCAGCTCCTTGGGCAGTTTGAGTTTTCTGAGTTGGCGCAGAAAGAACATTCTTTGTTGTGCTTTTTTGATGATGTTTTTGATGTTAGGTGTCCATTTTAGGTCTTGAGATATGGTAGAACCTAGAAATTTGAAGGTCTCTACTGTTGATACTGTGTTGTTTAGTATTGTAAGAGGTGGTAGTATGGGAGGGTTTCTCCTAAAGTCCACCACCATTTCTATGGTTTTGAGTGTGTTCAGTTCCAGACTGTTCTGGTCGCACCACGAGGCTAGTTGTTCAACCTCCTGTCTGTATCCAGATTCATCATTGTTTCGAATGAGACCGATCACTGTTGTGTCATCTGCGAACTTCAGTAGTTTAACAGAGGGATTGTTTGAGATGCAGTCATTGGTATAGAGAGAGAAGAGAAGTGGAGAGAGCGCACAGCTTTGTGGGGCCCTGTGCTAATTGTACAGGTATCTGATGTGATTCTGCTTAGCTTCACCTGCTGCTTCCTGTCTGTTAGGAAGCTTATGATCCACTTACAAGTGTGTTCAGGTACTGCTAGCTGGTTTAGCTTAGTTAGAAGAATGTCTGGAATGATGGTGTTGAATGCTGGATTAAAATCTACAAGGAGGACCCTTGCGTAGGTCTTTGGAAATTCAAGGTGTTGTACGATGTAGTGCATAGCCATATTAACAGCATGCAAATTGCAGGGGGTCTAACAGTGGATCCATTATGGTTTTCAAGTGGGACAGCACTAGCCTTTCAAAGGTTTTCATGACTACAGGTGTTAGAGCAACTGGTCAGTAGTCATTCAGTTCCTTGATGGAGAGCTTCTTTGGCACTGCGATGATCGTAGAGTGTTTGAAGCAAGAAGGAACATAGCACATATCTAGCGATTTATTGAAGATATGGGTGAACATGGGGGCCAATTGATCAGCACAGACTTTTAAACAAGAAGGAGTTATCTTGTCTGGGTGTGGAGCTTTTCCTGGCTTTTGGCTGTGAAATAGGTCTTGTACTTCCTTTTCTGTGATCACTAGGGGTTGTGAACCCAATGGGATGGGGTCAGTTGTAGGAGGCTTGACTGTTGTTGGTGTGTCTGAGATGGGGATTGTGGAGATAGGTGGTTGTAGTTTCCTTTCAAACCTGCAATTCAGGTCATCTGCAAGTTGTTGATTTCCTTCAGCCTGGGAAGGAGGTTTGCCATAACCGGTGATATTTTTAAGAATTTTCCACATATTTGCTAATTCATTTGTTGAGAACTGATTCTTTAGCTTTTCAGAGTAGCTTCTTTTTGCTTCTCAGGTCTCCCTTGTTAATACATTTCTGGCCTGAGTGTACAGCATTTTATCACCTTTTCTGTAGGCTTTCTCTTTGGAATGATATAGCTGCTTAAGTTTAGCTGTGAACCAAGGTTTGTTGTTACTGTATATTCGCAAGTTCCTGGTCAGTACATATAGGTCTTCACAGAAGCGGACATATGATGTTACAGTATCATGTGATCAAAATTCAGAGGATTGGCAATTGGTTCATATTTATGACGGTTGCAGTGTCCTGGAGTCATGTGATCACTTTTTGAGACCTTCTGACAAGCAAAGTCAATGGGGAAGCCAGATTCACTTAACAACCATGTTGCTAAATTACCAAGTGCAGTGGTTTACTTAACAACTGTGGCATGAAAGGTCGTAAAATGGGGCAAAGCTCACTTAACAAATGTCTCACTTAACAAGAGAAATTTAGGGCTCAATTGTGGTCATACGTCAAGGACTACCATCCTATATAATAGTGCGGGAAATAAGGGAGGTCAGAAGATCGCTCTTGAATAAATGTCATGGATGAGGATGCTTGAAGCATTTTCTTTTCTCCTTATTTCTTAATTAAGCACAGCCTTCTAGGCAGCAGTGAAATGCACTTACCTTCACTACCAATTCAGAAATGTGAGCGCACACACCTCTTCTACACATCCTCTGTGGAAAAATGGGATGTAATGACGTCCCAGAGGGTGGGCGGAGCCTCCCGCTGCCGGCCTTACTGGTTCACGCGAGCTGGATAGATCCAACTGGATTCCACCACTGCTTCTAGGCTGAAATGCAGATTTTCTGCTCCCGTTTCTCTGATCGGAGGCCAATACATACAGCATACAAGAAGTGCTTAGCTGAGCAAGTGGCTCACTGCACATCAGCTCTTTGGCAAGGGCCAGCACACTTGACAAGGATCAGCAGTTGGAAATCTAGGACTGGCACAAGAGCAGAAATCAGAGTTGCCAATTGTCAGTCTCCCAAGGATTCTAAAGAAAACTAATTCCCTCTTAAGAACTTTGGGTGGGTTTTTTTAAAGCTTTTATTATTAAGACAGAAAAAAAAAAAGAAATAGAAAAAAGAAGTGAAAGAGAGTAATATACACACAGAGAGAGAGAGAGAGAGAGAGAGAGAGAGAGAGAGAGAGGTGTGTGTGTGTGTGTGTGTGTGTGTGTGAAGAATTGCCCAAATACAAAGATTAGATGAGAATTTACCAGATACTCAAAGAAAAAAATAATCACTATTATTCTTTCAAGGAAACTTGAACCAAATGAAATTCATGTATATTATTTTAGTGCTTTAAGAGGTAAGATGAAAATCAGAAATTGACAAAAACAGTCATGATCCTCAGAATTATCAGACAAATGAATAAGAATTTGATATACTTGAGCAAGAAATTCTAACTAATCTGAAGCTGTACCTCTATGGCCAATCAACAGAATGTATTTTAAAAACTTATGTCAAAAGAAATTAAAATTCTGTATGTGACAGAAATCTGTGAAATTATAGTCCATATATGGTTTCCAAATTATGTTAAAGTTAGCATCCAACCTATTTTTAGATAAGAAGTTACTTTTCACATGGATTGATACTCCCTAAAGTTAATGTGCCATCTTCTAATGAGGAAAGTGATCAGCAGGAGGTGTAGAATATCCTATAGCTATTATGTAAAAAATCAACTCCCAGTAAGTATATTTAGTAGGCATGCAAGGCCTGGTATAGTTAACTGAAAAATAGGTACCTATCAGGAATGAAAAGTCCAAAATCCAAAAATATTCTATCGGAGGCTACGTCAACCACAAAGATCATGGACTGTGCAGAAGCAGACAAGCTTACCAGACTTTTGCGAGATAGACAAGAATCGGGGTTATATAGGAGTTGGGACAGGTGGTATGCTTGGCTGCAAAAAAAAGAAATCTTAAGAAGAATGTAAAATATTAATCTTAGTGTGAATGTGGGGAAATATTTATAGGAGCATTACATGGCAGTTGAGAATTCTTTCTTCTGGATAATCTTTTCTTTTTTTGATGATTTAGTTTAATGAAGTTTGTACTATCTCTAGGCGAAAATTGATGCTTTAAAACTCTATAGGTATTATATTACTCTCTGCAATGCTATCCATATTGCTATATTTTTTTCTGTAATTTTTAATAATTTTCAATAAAAAAAAATTTAAAAAAAGAATGAAAAGTCAACATTTAAATTTTATTTGTTGCTCTGATGAATCATATTCCACAATTGTTGAGCTTTGTAACATTGCCACCAGATATAAGCAGTGGTAGGATTCAGCCAGTTCGCACCACTTCGGGAGAACCGGTTGTTAACTTTCTGAGCAATTTGGCAAACTGATCGTTGGAAGAAATCATTAGGGCAGAGAACCGGTTGTTAAATTACTTGAATCCCACTACTGGATATAAGAATGATCCAAGTCATGTACGGGTAGTCCTCGACTTATAACGGTTCGTTCTGTGTCCATTTAAAGTTACAACAGCACTGAAAAAAGTGACTTATGACTGTTTTTCACACTTATGATGGTTGCAGCAGCCCCATGGACTCGTGATCAAAATTTGGATATTTGGCAACTGATTCATATTGATGATGATTGTAATGTCCTGAGGTCATGTGATCACCTTTGTGACAAGCAAACTCAATGGGCAAACCAGATTCACTTAATTCAGATTCACCAGATTCAGTTACTAACTTAACAATTGCATTGATTCACTGTGGCAAAAAAAGTCGTAAAATGAGGCAAAACCCACTTCACAAATGTCTCATTTAGCAACATACATTTTGAGCTCAATTGTGGTTGTAAGTCAAGGATTACCTTTACACCAGTTCTGAAAATTTCTAGAATATTTCATACACATTTTGGCAATCAACACTGCAATTATATTCCAATAAAAAATATTATATCAGGTTTTTTGAATGTAATATTTATATTGAGTGTTTTTGTCTTCCAGTGATACTCCTATTGTATATCAGTTGTACTGTTGATTTTTTTCTGCGTCCATTCAAACGTGCAGTCTTTCAGTTATTCGGTTTCTGAATCAAATTTAATCAACAATGTATATAGAAGCCCTAACAGATGTTCTACATTTTGTGTTATACACATTTCAGATTCAGCCAAACCTCTACGTATACCACTTATTTCAAGATAATGAAACCAATTAGTTGTTTCTAACCATTTCAAGAAAAGAATCTAAAATATTTCATATTTGTTTTATTACAGGATAAATTTACACAAAGTATTGTTTCTCCACTGATTAAACTGTGTAGTATGTTCACTTTCATGTAATGAAATATTTATATTGAAGCAAGAGGCAAGATGCTAATTTGTTGAGGGTAAAACTGCCCTCTGTAAAGTGGTGCAACGGACCAGACAGCGAATAGATACGTTGCTTAGCAAAACACACAGATACTCACAGACTCTGAACGTTTAAAGAAAAATAAACAGTCTTTACTTGTAGTATAAAAAACAAACTTGGCTTCTCAAAACAAAGATAACACTTCTTCAAATAATCATGGTTCAACACAAAAACATAGTTTGCTTACAATTCCAGTTCTCTTCAGTAACACAGACACAGTTCCTTTCAGCAGTTCAATCTTCAATAGCAGGAGCAGAAGTGAATGAACTTCCTGCCTTCTTTTATGTCTGCTTAGCACAGCCAATTAGTCATCTTGTAGCAGTCAAAGTTACAGAACATAGTTTTCTATATATTACTTACCCAACCGTAGGATAAGCATCCAACATAATTCCTTTTTATATTTGGTCCATTGTTTATATACGTGATTTGTTTTTGAATGGTTTCTTCTGCCCCTAAACACTTCTATAAGAATCACAATAGAGATAATTATGTAAGTCTTGTGAGAATCTTGCTCCTTCCATAGAAATAAATTAACCATGCTGTGATATTATCTAACTGGTAATCCAGATTTTTGTTTTTTTAAAAAAAAAAACAGTTTAACAATATACAGCATCCTATAATTTGGTACAGATAAACCAATTTTAGTTTCACCCTCAATCATTTGTTAGATTAAATTATTTGCCTTTGCCATCCATTCATCATTTTTTTCTTCATTTCTTTTTACGATTGTTTGGAATTATTTAAAAAAATGATTCTTTTGGAATTATTTGAAGAATTGATTCTGCCAATATTCTTCCCAGCCAAGATAGCTTTTTCTATTTTAAAATATCAGGCTTTATATTTTGCCATGCCTGTGAATAATAATTTTGGAATAAGTCTTCAATGTGGGTTCTATAATCTAATAAAATATTATAAAATTTGAGAAAAAAATGGTGTGAGTGAAAGTTTGTTGGGTTGTGGGTTGGTTTCTGAACGTTTCGATACCAGGCTAGCTAACATCCTCAGCGGAGTTTAGGGGTTGTCAGTGTTCTTTTGTTTATAAGGGCTTCATGTGATTCGTAGCCAGAAGCCCTTTACCTAGCTTGGTAATGAACCATTCAGAAAGCAACCCACAACCTCGAAGAACAAACCTTCACCCTCATCCTACAGATATTCACCATAATTGCTAAGTCTTCAATGTTTCAATTTCTCCAAGCACATGATTGATATAACACAAATATTAAACCTTGTTGTTGTTTCAAATTCTGTTTGTCCCCCATCGATTAGATTCCATATCAACAAGACCAATTGAGGCTTATTCCACTGGTATCCTGATACTACTACATACCGTATACTGTTCTGTAAGTTCCATTGTCAATTCTAAGAAATCCTTCATTGGGTTCAATGTCATCAGCATATTAATTATCTTGATTTGCTGAAATTTCACTCTCTCGCCACATCCTTCTTGTCAGTGGTCCTATTTCTAATCAAAACAGAGAAGGGAAGAATAATCTTATCTTGTCGCTTCCATAATGACACTTTTTTGAGCAAAACCCCATTTTCTTCATTTTGTGTGTGTGTGTGTGTGCGTGCGTTTGTGTGTGGGTGTGGGTGTGTTCATTATAAATACTCTTTTTCCCTGGGAGAAAATTTGAGTTGCAGTTCATCTGCTTCAAGGTCATGAATATGAATATAACATATCAAGTTATCAAAAGCTTTCTTCGGATCAAGAAAAATTATAACCACTTTCTTATTTATTTTTCTGATTAATGTTGTCAGCAGCATTCAAAATATATTTGATATTATCTCTCCTGTGTTAGACAAATCCAGTCAGATCAGGGTCAGGAGATTAGTTAACCTCTTTGCAAGAATAGCCCTAAAAAGCTCCTCGCCTACCTTCAAAATGCCTAGGAGACTCTTGATGCGTTGGGCCTCTCCCCTCTTTATAAATCAAAGAAATGAATGCTTCTTGTCATGAAGAAAGGAATACTTGATTTCATTGTACAGTATCTCATTCATTACCCGACTTAATGTTTTTGTCAGCATTCCTTTGAAATTCTGCCTCTGGAGATTTATTTGGTCTTAACTTCTGCCTTCCTTTCTTTATTTCATCTTCTGTAAAGGTCTTGTTATTCATTTGTTATCTAAAAGACTTATTTGATCGCCCATCTTTAGAAACACAACTCCGGGCACTTCACAGCAGTGATAAAAACAATAAAGTGAAAAATGTGGTGCCTCAACCCTCCTTCTCCCAATATCCAACAACACCATCCCTGGGCTCAATGTTTGAAGTATGACCAAGAGTCATACTAAAGAGAGTGTTTATAGACTAAAGAGTGCAAACTTGTCAGATCTCAGAGGAATCCATGGAAAAAAGCATACAGATAGTCCACTGCTTACAATAATTCATTTAGTGGCTGTTCAAAGTTACAACAGCACTGAAAATAGTGACATGACCATTTTTCACACTTATGGTTGTAGCATCCCCATGGTCATGTGATCAAAATTCAGGTGCTTGGCAATTGGTTCATCATTATGACAGTTGTAGTGTCCTGGGGCCATGGGATCACCTTTTGCAAACTTCTGACAAGCAAAGTTAATAGAGAAGCCAGATTCATTTAACAACTGTATTACTAACTTAATACCTGCAGTGATTCATTTAACAACTCAGGCAAGAAAGCTCATAAGTTGGAGCAAAAACCACTTAACAAATGTCTCACTTGGCAATAGAAATTTTGGGCTCAATTGTGGTTGTAAATCAAGTACTACCTATACTTCCTAGATCCCACTACAAAGCAACAGTAAAAGGGAAGGGACTAAGAGCATGCCCATTTTATCTGACCTGATGAAATACACTCAGGGAGCTTTATAGAGCTCCAAATATGATAACCACACCTTAAATTGCATCCAGAAAGAGATTTATTTATGATGGTTGCAGTGTACCAAGATCACATGATCCCCTTTTGCAACTTTCTGACAAGCTAAATCCAGAGGTGGGCTTCACAAAGTTTAATAACTGATTCACCTAGTGCAGAACCAAAAATGTGTGTGTGCCTTCCACATTTGCACATGGCTACAAACACGTGGCGATTTCATGCGCACAGCTTCTTCTCGGGCAGCTGTGGTGAGTAGAGCAGGCAAGGCGCGGAAATCAGCTGGGCTGCATGGGTGGGGCGAGTGAGCCAGAGAATGAGATATATAGGACGGGATAGCAGCAGGATGAGAGGGTCGGCCCAGCTGGTGGTCATAACTATTGGTATGGGAGAACCGGTCTGAACCAGCAGCAGCCCACCTCTGGCCAAATCAATGAAAAAGCCAGATTCACTTAACAACCGTGTTACTAATTTAACAAGTGCAATGATTCACTTAACAACTGTGGCAAGAATGGTTGTAAAATGGGGTAAAATTCACTTAACACGTCTCACTCAGCCACAAAAATGTTGCACTCAATTCTGGTCGTAAGTTGAGGACTACCTGTAATATGGGTGAACTGTGGGTGGTCCATGTCCCACATTCCTAACCAGTTAATTAAAGTAATAATGACCACCTCCCCAGTGGTGGGTTTCAAAATGTTTTACTACCGGTTCTGTGGGGTGGCTTGGTGGGCGTGGCATGGATTGGTGGGCGTGGATTGGTGGGCGTGGCAGGGGAAGAATACTGTAAAATCTCCATTCCCTCCCCAATCCAGGGGAAGGTTACTGCAAAATCCCCATTTCTTCCCGATCAGCTGGGACTTGGGAGGCAGAGAATAGATGGGGGCGGGGCCAGTCAGAATTTTTACTACCGGTTCTCTGAACTGCTCAAAATTTCTGCTACCAGTTCTCCAGAACTGGTCAGAACCTGCTGAAACCCACCTCTGGTCACGCCCCATTTTTAAAATGTAATTTGTAGAAGCAGAATCTTAAGAGCAAGTCTATATAGAGAAGATCAGAGTTTACAGTATATTTATACTTACTTAGCAGGAGAGATACCTTGATCATTAAAGAGTTTTTCACCAGATGAAAATGTTCACAAGATGAGGCTCATCCACTGCACTCTGGGCAGTGTGTGTTGTCCAAATGTATAATTTGTGGTGGTGTAGCTTTGCTTTTAATTATGTTTTATTAAATGTTTGATTGCGAACTGCCCAGAGTCATTTAGGGAAGAGGGGTGGTGTAGACATTTAATAAATAAATAAATAAACTTCAGCAGAATGAACAGAGGGGATGGTCAATGACATTTTGAAGGAAGACCTTTCCATCTACCAGAATGTGTACATTTCCTGACCTGGTGGAATACGCTCATTCCGGTACCACATTCAGAGAAATTCCCTGAGGATGGGCTCCAGCACAAATCTGAAAGCTCAGAAGACTAAATGCCTGGTCCCAATGACCAACCGAGATTGGATCCTGCAACATTATCCTGGGACTCCTATGTCTGCCTTCATAAATGAAAGCCCCTTGCCCCATTAATGGTAATCACTGAAGAATTAACATAGCTGCACTTTGATTTGAGAAAGTGGGCACTGCTGTTTATTCAGAATTCTATGAATGATCTGTGAGTTCTCTAAAACAGCTGTTTATGGTCTTCCTTCTGGTCATTGTTGAAGATTGAGGAACCACAAGAGATATCATATTCGTCACATAATATGGAATGGAGTCAAGAACCAAGGGGAAGCCACTCTGCTTGCTGGCATCATATTCTAATGAATAGATAAATCATGCAAATTATACTATCATCCCTAATGGATGATAATGCCAGTGTTGACACAGTGGGATCAAGGAGGTTTCCAAAATCAGCGGCTATTCAGTCTTGCCTATTAAAACAAGCAAAAAAGCAAAATTGTTGACAGGATAATAACACTCGGCTTCAAATAAGAGGTTACAAAAGAGTAAATACATGTGTAAGATTCTTAATCAGGTGCATGTTAGGGCAAATTAAAATAGCTAAAAGGGCAAGGGAGGATGCCAGAGGGGAAAAAGAAAAGCAAAAACAGGGTCATGGGGCACAGAATAATTTTAGAAATGAAGAAGAAGTCATTTTGCAATTCATACTGAATGCAGATTGTATAAATAGCATGAAAATGCTTGCTGGAAAGCAAAAGATCTCTGGGCTCTGCCTTTTGTCAACCACTTCAGCTTCTGAAAACCCTATTGTCTTGTGGCTTCTTTCTCTTTTTTCTTTTGATCTGCCCAAAGGCCATCTCTCAAAAGCAGCAATTTGTTTCTGAAAAGAGATCTTGGGATTCAAGCCTCACCTGTTAATCCGGAAATCATGCACCTAAGTTTTGCTGCCTCCCTACTAGACAACTGTGCATTAGCCATTATTCCTTGGCTACCTGAACATACTAACCTGCTCCCAATTACTGTTGAACATTTCCCTGACTCCGTCCCTGTTTTCCAAGGTTTGAGATCCAATCTGCACATTGCATTTTCTGAGATGAGATTTTGCAAAAACCTGAGGGTTTGGGGGGGGGGGTTTGCATTTAAGTTACTTTTAGAAAGAACATTACAAATATTCTTACCACAGGAGTTTCCCTGTAAATGTAACACTTTTCAGACAATTGTTAGCTTAAAGCTACAAAATAGGTGATGGAGGCTCTAAATATGATAGGTGAACTCCTTTGAGTGAGGCTCTGGTGACTGCAGGGCTGCAACCTTACAGGTTTTTTGATAGGTCTGGGATGTTTGCTTCATTTTCTAGCAGGGGTGAAATCCAGCAGGTTCTGACAGGTTCTGGAAAACTGGTAGCAGAAATTTTGAGTAGCTCGGAGAACCAGCAAATACCACCTCTGGCTGGCCCTAGAGTGGGGTGGGAATGGAGATTGCCATGCCCACTAAGCCACACCATGACCACCAAGCCACGCCCATAGAACTAGTAGTAAAAAAAATTGGATTTCACCACTGCTTTCTAGCCTATTCTACAAACTTAATATTTTTTTGAGAAATCCCACCCAAGTACTGGCCTGGCTTGACTCGATGTAATTTCTGGGCCTAGCTAAGGACTGGAAGAGGCTACTGCCAAATATGGTGTTTTCTTTTAAATCTGATATTGATCACTACAAGTACAGTAAGCATTTTTCTGTAGTCCTCGAGGTTTTGAAAATAATGTTTGAATGGTGATCTATTTCCCTGGGGATCCTGATTGTATATTCCTGAAAGAATGATAATTCAATCCCCAGAACCTGAACCATTACTATATGTAGGATATACTATTATATCTTAATATATCCTACAAAAAAGAAGCTATTGCAGATTCTGAATCATCTCCAGTTTTGGAGAGATGAATATTCAGAATATCAGATTCTGACCTTGAAAAGAAAAGAATAGTTTTCCTAAGCTTAAATAATATATTCAGAGGCAATTTAAAACTTCCAACAGTGATTTGCTTTCCACTTCTGTGGATTAATTACAGATTAAAACACGGATTTAAAGATCAACTCGGGGTTTACCTGCATAGGGAAGTGAGCTTACTCTGTATTAATTTGGCAGGGGATTTGCTATAGGCGCTCAATTCTCTACTTAAAGCAAAATCGTAAAACAATGTGTGTTTCCAAATGCAGAAAGGAGGGAGAGAGAAAGGTCACAGCCAGATGGTCAGGTTGAAATGCTTTCATCCACTCTGGGAGCCAGCTAAAAAGTACGCTAGCATCATAGTGTTGTTCTCATTGCCAAGCTCTATTTTGCCAAGAAATTGTGTTACTGTGGTGTTTTAAGGAAAGACAAGTTAATGAAAATGATTGACAGTTTCCCTTGGCTTTTTTTCCCTCTTACCATTCCCAACAGGGAAACCAACCATCAATTAGCCCTCATAATGATGAGGCTTAATAAAGATGCTTAGATGAGATGGCTTGTCCACTCATTAGAGGTTTAAGTGTCCAGAAACATCCACAGGGCCCAGCAGTTTGATCACAAAACAGCAATATGCTGTGCTGATGCAAATTCCACTCTTTTGGTTAAATCCATGCAACATCACAACACATTATTATGGAAACAGACATCCCACAGAAGTCAGGTGTTCTGTGTCCGAAGACAAAATGGATGGGCAGGGCTCTGATTGATAGTCAGAGGGGAAGGGTCATGCTTGTGGCAGCCTAAAATGGCCAGAAGGAGCTGCTGGGCAAATTCCAACCCTTGACCACCTCATCCATGAAGTGTTCTAGATTGACAAAAAAAAACTGGTGAGAGAAGAGGGCAAATTCTATTTTCAAACTGGGACAGCTAATGTCAATCTGTGGGTTGCTTCAGCTGTGGGTTGGGGCTGGAGCTGGAGCTGAAAGGAACATCAGGAGGGCATGACATAAGAAGGACTACTATAGCATATGTCAAATTTATGTTCATGCTGCACTTAGAAGAGGAAGAGCTGAGCGTAGCACCTTCAATGTTATGATGCTATTTGAAAAAGAAAGAAATATTCAAAAGACACCCCATCAATTAAGTGTTTAATCTGTCACACATCCACTTATTGTATTCACACAAGATGTGTGTGTATATGGCTATGTGTTTGTGATGGGATGTAGTCTGGATTCCCAGGAAGGAGAGGACCAGGAGAAAGTGAAATTTAGATGATTTAGTTGAGAGGAAGAGGGTCAAATTAGACATTCTTAGAGTGCAAGTAGTCCTCAATTTACAACCATTTGTTTAGTGAAGATTCAAAGTTACAACGGCACTGAAAAAAGTGACTTATGGCCATCTTTCACACTTACAACTGTTGCAGCATCCCTGTGCTCACATGATCAAAATTTGAACACTTGGCGATTGGTTTATATTTATGACAGTTGCATAGTCCCAGACTTATGTGATCCCCTTTTGAGAACTTCTGACAAACAAAGTCAAGGAGGAAGCCAGATTCACATAACAATCATGTTATTAACTTAACAACAATAGTGATTCACTTAACTGGGACAAGAAAGGTAAAATGGGACAAAACTCATGTAACAACTATCTTGCTTAACAACAAAAAGAGCCTTGGTGGTGCAGCAGACTAAAGTGCTGTTAAATTGTATATATTATACAAAGTCAGTTTATTGCCCCCACAATCCGGGTCCTCATTTATATATATATATATATATATATAAAAAAAACTCCACTGCAAAAAAAAAAAAAAACCCACTTAGGGATAGATGACATAAAAGCCGTTCTTGCAAAATCAGCAAGACTGCAGTGTCTATCTAAAAGATCAATTACAATGGTAAATATTTTTACTGACTCTAAAAGGTGCCCCTGATTAATCAGTGAGTAGGTATTTATATATTTATAGAGTCGTATCTAAGCTTGTGGGTACATAATCTATAAGGAAACTCCCTAGGAAGATTGCAAATGAAAATCCCAGAATCCCAGGATGCTGCAACCATCAGAAATAGAATAACAGAGTTAGAAGGGACCTTAGAGGTCTTCTAGTCCAACCCTCTGCTTAGGCAGTAAACCCTACACCACTTCAGAGAAATGGTTATCCAACAGCTTCTTAAAAACTTCCAGTGTTGGAGCATTTACAACTTCTGGAGGCAAGTTGTTCCACTGATTAATTGTTCTAACTGTCAGGAAATTTCTCCTTAGTTCTAAGTTCCTTTTCTCCTTGATTAGTTTCTACCCATTGCTTCTTGTTCTACCCTCAGGTGCTTTGGAGAATAGCTTGACTCCCTCTTTTTTGTGGCAACCCCTGAGATATTGGAACACTGCTATCATGTCATCCGTAATCCTTCTTTTCATAAGACTAGACATATCCAGTTCCTGCAACCGTTCTTCATGTGTTTTAGCCTCCAGTCCCCTAATCAATTTTGTTGCTCTTTTCTGCACTCTTTCTAGAGTCTCAACATCTTTTTTATATTGTGGTGACCAAAATTGGATGCAGTATTCCAAGTGTGGCCTTACCAAGGCATTATAAAGTGGTATTAACAGTTCACGTGATCTTGATTCTATCCCTCTGTTTATGCAGCCTAGAACTGTGTTGGCTTTTTTTGGCAGCTGCTGCACACTGCTGGCTCATATTTAAGTGATTGTTCACTAGGACTCCAAGATCCTTCTCACAGTTACTGCTATTGAGCAAGGTACCACATATACTGTACCTGTGCATTTTGTTTTTCTTGCCTAAATGTAGAACCTTACTTTTTTCACCTTTGAATTTCATTTTGTTAGATAGTGCCCAATGTTCAAGTCTGTCAAGATCCTTCTGTATCTTAAGCCTATCTTCCAGAGTGTTAGCTATTCCTGGTAGCTTGGTGTTGTCTACAGATTTGATGAGTTCCCCATCTATTCCCTCGTCCAAGTCATTGATGAATGTGTTGAGAGTACTGGGACTAAAACAGAGCCCTGGGGTACCCCACTACATACCTCCCTCCATGTAGATGAAGCTCCATTGAGGACTACATGTTGAGTGCAGTTGGTCAGTCAGTTACGAATCCATCTGGTGGCGATGCTGTCTAACCCGCATTTTTTAATTTTATCAAATAGTAGGTTATGGTCTACTTTGTCAAATGCCTTATTGAAGTCCAAGTAAATTACATCGACAGCATTCCTCTAGTCCACTAATTTTGTCACTTTGTCAAAGAATGCAATAAGATTAGTCTGGCATGGTCTGTTTTTGACAAACCCATGTTGGCTTTTGGTTATTGCCTTGTTTGCTTCTAGGTATTTGCTGATTCGTTGCTTGATTATCTTTTCCAGAAACTTCCCTGGTATTGAGTTCAGGCTGATGGGTTTGTAGTTTCCTGGATCTATTTTTTCCCCTTTTTTGAATATATCAGCTCTCATATTCAAAAAAGGGGAAAAAATAGATAGAAATATATGCTGGCTCCCAAACACCTGAAGTTTGATCACGTGACTGTGGGGATGATAAGTGCAGGGACCAGACATAAATCACTTTTTTTCAGTGCCACTGTAAGTTTGAATAGTCATTAAATGAATGGTTTTAAGGTGAGAACTGCCTGTAATTGCTCCAGTCCTGGGAATAAATTGAACTAGATTCTGTCTAACTATTTCACAATCATATCTAGTATTTTTGATATCTTACCGGCCCTCATTAGTTTAACAATTAGCTACATCTGGGGAATTTGAGGGAAGATATGCCCTTCACACCTTGAGATGTGGATGGTGAATTTCACTGCAGATCTCTGCATGCTGCATTCAGCCCAATCCTCACCCTTCCTATACACTGTAGCTCTAAATTTTAGATCCAGCGCAGAGTGTCCTTTGCGCAACTGATCAAGGGCAGCTAGTCTCTGGTACCAGCAATAAGGTTTTACTCCAGCTTTTTGGCCCCGGGTTATTAATCAGACCAGGAGCTTTTCATTAGGAGATAGACAGATGGTTCTCCCTCTTTTTTCACATAGATTCACAATGCAGAGACACCAAGCAGATAAAATGCATTTCAATTAGCTTGAATTATAGAGTGGGAGAAATCCATAAAATCCTGTATTTTAGGATAACTCTCTGGCTTCTAGATTTTATGTCCCAAATACAAAAAGATACACATATACAGTCAGAAAGATGTGCATGTACTATGCATCAGATTGCTTGTCTACCAGTTATTTATTAAAATCATTTCTTTTGGACGTTGGGGTGGGGGGAGTTTCGGAAATAAAAATAAATACAGCCTGTAAAAAAAGTAGCAAGTGTACAAAGATGTTAATCAGAAAAGCACACCAGCTGCACCAAAAATGGGAAGAGGGAACGAAAGGGAGGACAAATCTCAGAAATTAGTTTATTCTGTATTAGGGTATGGCACAATTAATTTAATATCCCAGATTTTGAGCATAGCGATTGTTATCCTGAATAAAACAGATCTTCAGAAAGATTCGAAGGTAACCAGGGACAACATATGGACAATAACATGTGCCATAGAGGTCTCCCCAAAGAATAATTGATATAGATAATAACGTATTTAAGAGCAAAATCCAGCTAAACATAAGTATCTTAAAATCCCATGAAATCAAAAGGACTGCAATATGCTTCCAAGGTGATTTCATAGATAGAACGCTGAATACATTGGATTAAGATCCAGCCAGAAATAAGTACTTGAAATCAATGTCATATGATTCAATCTTATTAGATCTTATTGAAAATAGATGCAACGGTGTAATTGAAACACAATTAAAATGAATGAGATCTATGGCACAACATTTTAGGCTATGGTGTATACATTATTCAGCATGCATTTCTGTATACTGCACTATTTGGCAGAAATATTTTTATTTCCAGATGGAACAAGCTTAGTTGCTACCAGCCAAAAGACACTACTAATCCAGATTCTGTATTCTTTCTGTGGTAGCAAGAAAGAAAAGAAGAAATGCAAGTCCAAGATAGTAAAAAAACAAGAGATTTTTTAAAAAATTCTTTATTTTTATACCACCTTTATGGAGATGTGGTGGTGCAGTGATTAGAATGCAATATTGCAGGCTAATTCTGCTGACTGCCAGCAGTTCGATTCTCACTGGCTCAGGTTTATTTATTTATTTATTTATTTATTTATTTATTTATTTATTTATTTATTTATTTATTATATTTCTATACCACCTTTCTCCCGTAGGTATCAAGGCGGTGTACAGTCAAGAAAAATATAGACACACAAACATCATAAAATTGCTAATTAAAATTATTACTTAGTTTGGTCAATTAAATAAAACCGAGGTTGACTCCGAGGTCAGTAAATTGAGGACCCCGATTTTGAAGGGCAATATGCAGACTTTGTAAACTGCTTAGAGAAGGCTGTGAAGCACTGTGAAATGGTATATAAGTCTAAGTGCTATTGCTATTTATTATTTTTAATCAATAATTCAAGGTGATGAAAATACCTAAACTTTCTTCCTCTAATTTTCCCCACAACAATAGCCCTATGAGATAGGTTGGGTTGAGAGAGAGTGACTGACCCAAGGTCACCCAGCCAACTTTCATGTCTAAAATGAAAACGGAACAAAAACTTATGGTTTCCTGGTTTCTAGCCTGGTGCCTTAACCATAAACCAAACTAACTATGGGTGCTGATATCTGGATGTTGTGGAGAGTTCAGTGAATGTCTGCAATCAAAACCTCATTTAGAAAGACTACCTACTTCTCATGGATATTGGACATAGAGAAGAAACTCCTAAGAGGTTAAAACATGGCAAAGTTCAGATGTTCTGGAAAATATCTGGTTGGGCAGCTACCCACTAACGTTTATTTACCCTATTTTCACTAGCTCTACAAAAACAAGCTAGACATAGAAGAAAAGCAAGAAGTGCTGGGCCCTTAGATATTCTGTGGAATCCATAGGTCAACTGGATTCAACTTGTCCAAGTGTAATCTCCACCCCACGACTGAAGTTCTTGCAACCTATCAATAGAACATTTTTCCTTTGAGATGCCCAGGGGAAAGTAAGCAATCAGGATGTCTTACAAAAAGTGGACTTTTACATTCTCTCTTATATACTTCACTTTTTAAACTATTGAAAACTTTAGTTTACACAATTATCTGAGCTTATGTGTCTTAACAATAATAAATTCATGTCATCAAGTCAGTCTTGATTCCTGGTAACTGCCTGGATGAATCCCTGTGGTTTTCTTGGCAATGTTTTTGCAAATGGTTTGCCCTTGCCTTCTTCTTGGAGCTGAGAAAAAGAGACTGGCTCAAAGTCACTCAGCTGCTTTGTGCCTTAGGTGGGACGTCTGCTTTCTAGCATGGTCTCATTAACCACAAATTTGTATCTCAGCTATCATCATAAAAAATTTAAATATTCAGTTTCCAAATAATCTGCCAGATTTCTCAAGGATCTGAAAGCTACTTTGGGAGATTCAAAGAATTAAGCAGCCAAAGCTTTGGGTTTTGATCCTGGTAATACAGGATGCTGTTCTTGGAGGGTTTTTTTAAACCACAAGACCAAAAATGATTTTAAGTTCTCCTCTGACAGATATTAATGGTCCAAATTTACCTTGGACAGCCTCAAATGCTCAGAATACCTGGGGAAGACTTCTTGCCATTTGTAGATGGATGGTCTGTGATTAGAGGCTCTCTTTGTCTATTTTTTTTTTTCTCACACTCTTGCACGTAGGCACACCCGGGGCAAAATGTTCATTTGCTCAGGATTCAATCAGATTTCTGACAGATGTGTCTTTGTTCTTTATCTCCTTGGGAATGAACAATGAACCAAAAATGTAGGCCTCATAATATTCTATCCAAGAGTTCTGCACGTTGGCTGATCTCAGAAAGTGGAATAATGTCCATCTAATCTCAGCGGAGGCAGAAGAATCTGAAGAAAGAAAGATATGAGGGGGGAAAAAGTGGGGCTGCAAGACCAGGTGATTTTGTTTAAGCCCCAAGGGAATCCTTCTCCTAGAGTGTGAAAAGTAGCAGGGAACAGTTGGGTATTATAAGCTAATCCTGTTGAGCCTTGAATGACTTCATCAGATGTGAAATCACTACCCATTTTCTGCAAACTCCATGGTTTGGATTCATAGGAAATAAATTCTTCCAATTTCCCTGATCTTCATTCTACATGATTCTAGAATCATTGCCAAGAGATTGTACAGAAATCCATTAAACTTACTGTATTTTTCGGACTATAAGACGCTCCAGACTATAAGACGCACTTAGCTTTTGGGGAGGAAAACAAGAAAAAAAAATCTGCCTCCCAGCAATTTGCCTCTTTGCAGCAAATAGGAAACAGCCTGGTCAGCTTCAGCACAGCCTGATTTAGCATGAGCAGCTGATTGGTGATTGAATCTGCTTCCCGGAATATCAGCCTATCAGCTGTTCCAGGCTGTGGGGATTGCCACCACCCATTGCCACAATTGCCGCCTATCTCTGCTGCCAGCTATCACCACCTCTGCCGCCCCATTTTTGGCCTCCGCATGTCCCATTTTCGGCCTCCGCATGCCCCATTTTCAGCCCGTTCCAGGCAGCGGTGGCTACGGTTGCGGCAGTGGGAGGCAGAGGCTGAAGGGTGGGGGCCGGCAGGTGGGTGGGGCTTTGGCAATATTTGCTGTATAAGACGCCAGACATTTCCACCCACTTTTTTAGGGGGAAAATGCGTCTTATACACTGAAAAGTACGGGAATTTATGTGATCTTCTCCAGATCCTCACTCCCTAAAACAAGTTTTAATCCTTCACTGTAAATTTGTAGCATCTGAAATGAATGTGGTATCTTGGTAAACTCCGGAGGAAGTGCCTAAATGAGTATTTCTTAACCTTGGCAAATTTAAGATCTGTGGACTTCAACTCCCGACTCCTCCTGACTGGGGAATCCTGGAGTTGAAGTCCCTAAAATTGCCAAGGTTGAGAAATACTGGTCTAAATGCATTCTACTTTCAACCTCATCAGTTAAACTCAAAAACATGTACAGGTCTAATTTGATCCTTAGAAAACATTCTCTAATCTTGAATGGGATAGGGGAGAAAATCCCTTAAATGTTGTCAAGAAATAGTAATAGCACTTAGATCTATATATTGTTTTACAGTGCTTTACAATCTTCTCTGATAGGTTTACAGAGTCAGCGTATTGCCCCCAACAATCTGGATTCTCATTTTACTAATCTTGGAAGGATGGAAGGCTGAGTCAACCTTAAGCCAGTGAGAATCAAACTGCTGGCAGTTGGCAGAGTTAGCCTGCAATACTGCATTCTAACCGCTGCACCACTACAGCTGTTAATGCTATGTTCTTGATGAGGTTTGATTAATATTTTACAGTTCACATTTTAAAAGACTGTTTGAATTATAACAACACATTCCAATTAGGATTAAGGCCCCATCCAAACAGAGATGCATGCAGGCAAAGGGGGATACTTTCTAAAATCCATGTAATATATCTCTGTGTAGTTTTCATAACATGAGCTCAAGAACTCCTTTTTTACACTATTCAAATGCCTGAAAGCATGTAGGCAAGACAGTAAGGCTACGTCTATAATACTGCCAGTTGCTGGTCTGCTAGTTATACCCAACCTAGTGTCTTCCAAATGTATTCAGAATACAACTCCCAGTATTCTTAGGTAAAGAATATCTTGGTTGTTACACCAGCGGTGGGCTTCAGCAGGTTCTGACCAGTTCTGGAGAACCGGTAGCGGAAATTTTGAGTAGTTCAGAGAACCGGTAGTAAAAATTCTGACTGGCCCCACCCCATCTATTCGCTGCCTCCCAAGTCCCAGCTGATCGGGAGGAAATGGGGATTTTGCAGTATCCTTCCCCTGGAGTGGGGTGGGAATGGAGATTTTACAGTATCCTTCCTCTGCCACGCCCACCAAGCCACACCCACCAAGCCACGCCACGCCCACCAAGCCACGCCCATAGAACCGGTAGTAAAAAAAAATTGAAACCCACCACTGGGTTACACTCACACTTACTATTACAGCATAGTAACATGTAGCAATGCAGCTCAGCTCTAAAACAGTACAAATACACACAATCTTCAAGAATGCTGGCTTCCTACAAAGGTCATAACCACTTTGACTCCAAATGAATCATGAAAAAAGAATGGGCCATCGTCTTCAGTCCAACCCAAACTCTCTTCTCTGCCTGATCCATGCTGACCTTCATACATTGGTATGAAGGTCTGAAAGATTTCCAGTCCTCTGCAGCTTTCTGCAAGGTAACACTGAATTGTGTTCCAGCTGATAGCTTTGTTTGATAACATCAGAACATTTCAGTGAATTTGAGGTCTTCAGCCATTAACTCAGGTTCCACCAGCTCTTAAAAATAAAATCTTTTTTAATTTCAGTGCTGTAATGGGGGTAATTATGCTAATTATAACATCTAAGGATTGAATTGGTCCTGCTGTGAAATATAACTACATAGGTTGGCCCTATCTATATCTTCACCTCCAGCTAGTCTTTCCCAGCTATCATTACTTTAATGTTAGGTTTTCCTATTCTTGCTGGGTAAGTTTATCACTTCTCCTTACATCAAGTTGTCTTTATGTGTGCAAACTAAAAGGCACAATGTGTTTCCTTCTTGCCAATCAAGCAGTTGTGTCTCAGGCCAAAGGACTATAACAGTACGAAACTTGTGTGCATATGTATTTCTTTCTCTCCGACACTATATTTTTCACCCATTCCCAAATCCTATGTTTTTTGCAGTGTTGCAAGAAATACATGCAGCTTTGATGTAGATCTATTTTCTTTTGTCAGGAGCTTGATTGCATTCAGCCAGTAATCCCAAAGTTGCTTTTTCCAAAAGGCAACTGGAGTTTCTTGATTTTTTTCTTGGAAAACATTTTGCTTCACATGCAAAAAGCTTCCTGGATGAGAAGCAAAACATTTTCAAAGAAAGAAAGAAAGAAAGAAAGAAAGAAAGAAAGAAAGAAAGAAAGAAAGAAAGAAAGAAAGAAAGAAAGAAAGAAAGAAAGCCAATACAGTGCAATTATCTTTTGGAGAAAAAACCGCTTTGGGGCAATCATGACCTGGATGATTGAGAATCTCTATAGACCAGAGGCGGGGGGAGGGGCTATGGCTCCTTTATGACTTGTGGACTTCAACTCCCAGAATTACTGAGCCAGCATGGCTCAGTCATAAAAGGGCCATCGTTCCCCACCCCTGCCATAGATAGATATGGCTAGATAGACTAGATAGATAGATATCCAGTCAGCAAATAATAAAAGAGGAAAGGGAGGGAGGAAGAGTGAAAGAAAAGTTGAGCTGTGGGACAGAAATCTTGCCCAAGATTATATATTGAATTTGTTGTGAAGTTCTATTTATTTAAGCACTAAGCCCAGCATTGGCTATATCTGGAAGTATAAGCTTTCCATGTGTGTGTGTGTAAAGAAAAACAAGGCAAGATGCTCAGTGGAGCAAAAGTTAAAAGTTATAACAATAATGGAAGTCTTGGAAGTCTTTTTTTTTTCAAATCATGTGAAGGTCATCTTCAAGCGTCATTTCATCCTTCCAACAGAGGTCCAGGAGTCAGAAGAATACTTTTGATACACAGAAGTATGCTTAGTCACAGTATTAATAGGCAAATCCGTCCATCCATCCATCAAAAGATACGGCTGAAAAGAGATAAATCATGTCCATTCTGAAAACAGACCAGTCATATCCATATTGATATGGATATTGCTAGTCAATACAGATACTCTTTGACCTATGACCAGTTGCTTAATGACTGTTTGAAAATACAATGGAGCCTAGATGGGTGCTTTACAGCCAGTGGGGGGTTGCCCCCGGTTCGCACCGGTTTTATAGAACCGGTAGTAAAACCGGCGGGAGGCCCCGCCCACTGACCCTGACGTGATGAAAATGCCTCTGCACATGTGAACAGCCTCGCACACGGCCCCTTTGCTAACAGGTAGTAAAGGTAAGTAGAACCCACCCCTGTTTACAGCATGAAACATTTCTGGCTGTTGTAAAATGTCATAGCACCTCCCCCTCTCATGCAGCATTTCAGGCACTTGACAACCAGTTCAACTTTATGACCAGTTGTAGTCTCCCTCAGTCACACAACCACAATTTGTGACATTTTTTTTTTTTGCCACTTTCCAGCAAAAAATGCCCATTTGGAAGAATGGGTTCATATTTAGGAGTGAGGCATTCACTGAATAATCACAATGATTTGCTTAACCGCCACTGCAAAAATCTTGTAAAATTGGGTCCAGTTATGGGGGCCTCGGCACACAACTGTAATGACTTAACAACCATAAATTTAGTCCCAATTGCAGTCATAAATCGAAGATTACCTGTAATCCAACAAGAATATCTGACAGTTCATCAATAGTTATTAAATGATGGTCTCCTAACAATTAAAAACTGCTTTTTAAAAAAAATTCCTGTCACTGTGAAGAACAAAAATATATACTTTACCTGAAGATGAGGTAATGCATTTTCTTTTCTCTTGCCTTTATACTCCTTTTACCCCATCACATACACAAAGGTAGTTAGTTACTTGTGGTCGCTACAAAAGCTGTACAAGAGCAACTAAGAAGGATTAAGGGTCTGAAGATTAAAACATACGAACATATAGTTGCAGGAATTGGATATGGCTAGTTAGAGAGAAGAAAGACTAGGGGTGACATGATAGTGGTATTCCAATATTTGAGGGGTTGCCACAAAGAATAGGGGGTCAATTTATTTTCCAAAGCACCAGAGAGCAGGACAAGAAACAATGGGTGGAGATGAATGAGGAGAGAAGGAACCTGGAATTAAGAAGAAGCTTTCTAATAGTGAAAATAATTAACCAGTGGAATCGCTTGCCTTCCGAAGTTGTGGGTGCTTTATCACTGGAGGTTTTGAAAAAGAGATTGGACAGCCACCTGTTTGAAATGGTATAGGATCTCCTGCTTGAGCAGGCTGGGTTAGACTAGAAGTCCTCCAAGGTCCCTTTCAGCTTTATTCTGATTGATCTATAGCAAGTGGATTTGTTATAAAGAAGAAAGGGAAGCATCACTCATTGGAAAAAGAGAAAGTCTTAAGGTGATTACCCAATGGATACACTCATGTCTTCTTGGCAGTAGTACAGAAGTGACTTGCCACTGTCTAGTCCCAACATGTTGTTTTGCTTCTTACTCTAGCCTACAATCCTGGTATTGTAGGCTAGAGTAAGGCTCTAGGCTCAACTCTTCCAAGACTGAGTAGCTGTGGCTTCCGGCGTCCCGATATAGTCAGCAGGTGCCATCGCTGTCTATTGGGGGTGAATCCTTGCCCCCCACAGAGAAGGCTCGCAATCTGGGTGTCCTCCTGGACGCACGGCTGTCTTTAGAAGAGCATATGACGGCCGTGGCCAGGGGGGCCTTTTATCAGGTTCGCCTGATTCGCCAGTTGCAGCCCTTTCTGGACCGGGACGCCTTGTGCAACGTCACTCACGCCCTTGTCACCTCCCGGCTGGACTATTGTAATGCTCTCTACATGGGGCTCCCCTTGAAGAGCACTCGGAGGCTCCAGCTGGTCCAGAATGCGGCCGCGCGGGTGGTTATGGCGCAACTCATTGTGCCCACGTGACACCCCTCCTGCGCGAGCTGCACTGGCTCCCAGTGGTCTTCCGGGTGCGATTCAAGGTGTTGGTCACCACCTTTAAAGCGCTCCATGGCATGGGACCCGGGTACCTTCGAGACCAACTTCTGCCACCAATAGCCTCCCACCGGCCAGTTCGCTCCCACAGAGAGGGTCTCCTCAGGGTGCCATCGGCCAAGTTATGTTGGCTGGCGACACCCGGGGAAGGGCCTTCTCTGTGGGAGCACCAGCCCTGTGGAATGAACTGCCCCTGGAAATGTGTAAGATCTCCGACCTCCGGGTATTTCGTTGTGCACTCAAGACCCTTTTGTTCCGCCAGGCTGGGCTATCAACATAACAATTTTAAATTGGGTTTTAAATTCCTGAGGTTTTAAATTGAGCTGAATTCATTTAATAATTTTAAACTATTTTAACTGATGTTGTCTTGTGTTTTTAATAGGCTGTACACCGCCCTGAGTCCTTCGGGAGAAGGGCGGTATAGAAATAATAATAATAATAATAATAATAATAATAATAATAATAATAATAATAATAATAATAATAATAATTTCCAGATGGCACATTCAGAATGTGCATGACACTTGATAATGCAGTCCAAAGCTGTTTTTAGGGAAATTAAGGCAGATGAAATCAGAAACAGAGTGGAAATCCACATTCAACTGTATGAGATTTTTACCCTGCCCTTTTTCAGAATTGCAACTCAGTCTATCTTCTTTTAATCAACACAAGAATATTCTAGCTTCAAAGAGGAAGAATGATCCAATTTAAAACTGTGAGCTTGACGGCTAAATAGGGATTTTATTCTCAATCCATCCAGTCTTAGTCTAAGCTAACCTCTCCTGGGTTATCCATACTTTGATTCAGTTTTCATAGGACATTGTTTCCAAAGTCTGACCTGGGGAGATTTCGATCTGTATGACGATTTCTCATATATTTCAATCATTTTTTTAAAATTTCAAAATTGACTTATTTCTGGGATCCCAGAAGTATCTAAGAGGGGTCCCCTGAGTGCCGTGGTGCCCCCAAGTGCCACATGACTTATACAGTAGTTCTCAAAAGCTTTCAAAGACAAACTAGCATCTGCATAAAGTAAAAAAATTGGTTCGTGTATTGCAGAGGGAGAATTGTAAGGAGTTGTTCAAATGCTTCACAGAAAAGGGAGGGTTAAGGAAAGATAGCAAGGCAGATTTTAAGAGGTCCGGGAGGCAGATCCGTGCAAGGGAGACAGTGAGGGAACAAGATGGAACTGATGACATTTGCTCAGGTAACTCAGAATATGAGAAGCAAAGGTCATGCAATCACAAAGAACTATTGGGATAAGAAGAATAGAGGTATATGAGGGCACAGTAAGAACTGGATATCAATGAAATACAGGGCTACACTTTAGATTTTTTAAAAGGTGGATCCAGCCAAGCTTAACAGAACAATTTCTCTGTTTCTTTCTTGAAAAAGAGAAAAGAGCTTTATAGGAAGATGAAATAGGCCATTTTTTTTCTAAGTGTGCAGATAGTCCTCAATTTACAACCATTCATTCAGTGACTCTTTGTCACTGAATCATTCGTTCAGTGACAACAGCATTGAAAAAAAGTGACTTATGACTCACATTTATGACCATCACAGCATCTGGTGTCATGATCAGAATTCAGGCACTTGGAAACCAGCATGTATTTACAATGGCTGCTCTGTCCCTTCGCCATTTGAGAAGAGCCATAACAACTGACATAACAACTGTACGATTCACTTAACAACCATCTTGCTTAGCAACAGATATTCTGGTTCCAGCCTAGGTTGTACATTGAGGATTACCTGTTCCTAGGATTTCTCTCAGACGAATTTTTATTGATTTTTAACCTTAGTTCTAATGGGTAAAATAATCGTGACATAACTCTGTTTAGGAGAGACACGTGCAGCCAATGTACTTCAGCGAGAGGTTTTCTGTTCTGTGAATTAACAAAATGAGGATATAATTTCTACCACTTGCCTGCCATTGCATAAACTTTTTATTCGAAGTTTTACCGATGACCAAATCAAGCAGCAGCACCACTGTAATAGAATTACATGATGATTTTCAAAATTAAGCGCTGGATTATCATGTCTCAGTGAAAATGAATAACCAGAGTGCAAATTGGCCGAAAGGCCACATTTTAATGGATCTACTGCTTGCAATCTGACAATTTATGATATTTGTCATGACAATTTTCATACTCCAGTACCACAGAAAACGTTGCCACCCTAACTGTAACAGATTTATCTCAAGGAGAAGATTAAGATCTTACTAAGACACAATTAATAACTTTATTTTAAAAATGCTACCCTGCCATCATGATTTTTCATTGGAATTCTGCCCACAATTCCCTATGTATGTGGAACAGGACAGAGCAAATTGTTCCCCTGAATAGGGTCAGTCATTTCTCTGCTTCCCTTTGATAATTTCTCTCTCTTCTGAAGGAAATCAGCTTGGTTTCCCTCCTTCCTGTTGCATTCTTCTTCCCTCAAAGTGCTGAATGTGGCTTCGGCTGGTTTCTTTGCCCTGAAGGATTAACAATTCATCTTGAAAGACTGTTGGCTGGAAAGCCTTTGAAGGCCTCACTCATGAGGAAGAGGCCAAACCTATTGATGGGTCTGGCCACACCCTGGGCTTCCAGATAAATAAGCACAATATCCCTCACTTAACGCAGGCCACACTTTCTAGGCACATACCCTTGTGCCTGCAACAGAAGCTGGGTAAAAGTCATTCCTTGGGGGCTTGAAGGCTTTCTGTTGCTGATGCCATCTTCCCAAGAAAGGGAGAGAAGCTTAGGAGGAGAAATCAAGAAATACCAGGTACACCAGGTGAGTCTTGTAGAGGAGGGAGATGGAGAAAAAAGATAAGAAAGTGACTTCCTGCCAACATTATCTGGGTATAATAGTAAAAGACAGCAGAGGGGAGAAAAGGAGTGAGAGCAATGTGGGGGCCATCTTTTTCAGAGTTAGACCTTTGAAATCTATGAGAAATACTGAATTATCTGTTAGCTGGTACACACAGGCAGATGATTGTCCCAATAATCTCCAGAGATGCTGGAGACTGAACCAGGAACTTAACTGAATATAAAGCACATGCTACACCACCAAGGTGTGCTCTCTGCTGTAGGGAGATGGTATTTCTGGACAAATCAATTTTCTGGATACAGCGGAGAACCCATTGGAGTGAAGGTAGTATAAAGAATCAGAATTGTAAAGTTATGAGGAGTCGTCCAATCTAATCTCTGGATCAGTGTAGGAATCTGAATGAATGCTGGAGTGATGGCTATCTACCTTTTGCTTGATCCTATCCAATAAAGGGAAGTCTCCACCAGTAATTAATTCCACTGCCAAACTGCTCTTACTGTTTAGGAAACGTTTTTTTCTTAGTTGGAACATTTAATGTGAGAAGAGAAGCAGCTCTTTTTACACATGTTGTGCTCTTATTTCATTGTTTATTTTATGGGTCTATTATTTTGCTTCTGTTCTGTTTACACTCCTTTCATTTTCTTCCTTTTTATTATTGTAAACTGCCTAGGGTAGCCCCACAGTGAGATAGGCAGCAAATAAATTTAACAAGCAAATAAATAAATATCCCCCCTCCCCCCATGTCCGTACGCTTAAGAATTGGGGCAACTTTTTGTGGGGGAAACTTCATCATTTCAACAGCATGACAAAATAACAACAACAACAACAACAACAACAACAACAACAACTTTCCCAAATTATATTCTGTAGCTCTTGAAGTGTGTGTGTGTGTGTGTGTGTGTGTGTGTGTGTGATATTATGTCTTCAAATCAATGTTGATTCCTGGTGACAACCTAGGGAGGTCCTTGCCGTTTTCTTGGTTTTTACAGAAGTGGTTTGCTCTTTCCTCCTTCCTAGGGCTGAAAGAGAGTGATGGGCCAAAGTGATCTGGCTTTGTACGTAAGACAGAATTAGAATTTATGGTCTCCCAATTTCTAGCCTGGTGCCTTAACCAAACTGGTAGAGAAGCTTTATTAGAAAGAAAAAAAATTAGGAATCTTTTTTTTTCCCACTAGAAGGTAATTCAGCTAAAAGTGAAAACAGGTTGAGAATCATTCTCATTGAAGCTATAAATAAATGTATTGTGGTTAAGTTGTCAGCATGGGGAGAAATGGGGGAGGTGGCCTTCTTTGCCTTTAACAGTTGTAGAAATGTGGAACATTTTAGATATGGAGAGGAATAGTGAATGCACTATTTCTGAATGTTTTTTCCCCCCCAATACTTAATAGAAAACAATTGAAGGTATAAATTAGAGATCGTAGAGCTGTTTGGTTAGAGGAAAATATAACTGCGTAGAAGGGATAATATCTTTGGAAAAACTGGTAAGGAGGCTTGAGAGTGCAACAAAATCATTCAAGAACATAGATGTTAAGGAACAAAGACTAGGAGCTGATAGGAGGGAAGTTCAAAAGAAATATTAGAAAGTATTACTTCACAAAATAATAAATTATTATTTATTAAATGTATCAGCCACCCAGCTTACCACAGGGTAACTGGTAATGGAAGCTTGGAAGCAACTTTCAGTAGGGGTAGTGGGTCAGTCATCAGTAACTGATGCTTGGGATACACAGGTGTCCAACAAAAACTAAAAATAAATAATTAAATAAAATAATTAAAAAGGAAACAAAAACAAACAAACTCAAAGGGCAGACTCAATGGACCACTGGGTCTTTTTCTGCTGTCAGTTTTCTATGTTTCTATATTTGTAAGAGCTCAGGGTGGGGAATCAAGGAAAGAAAAACATATTTTATTCTCAGACCTAATGAATCCTCAGTACCTCATTTGTGACAGTTCTCAAACCAAATGAAAGCGATGTTGGGAAGACTTTTGCTTTGATCCTATCTCATTCGCTCTCTGTGATTTATGGGGTTTATCCTCAGGCCAATATGCAGAAAATTGCAGCCTTAATGAGGTCAGCCCATGACAGCAGTAGACAGAATATATACGTATGTATGTATGTATGTATGTATGTATGTATGTATGTATGTATGAATGTATGTATGTATGTATGTATGTATGTATGTATGTTGTATGTATTGTCTTTAATGCTAACTGGGACTCACAAGAGTGAAAATTAATAAAAATAAGACTGTTGTTATATTAACAAAGCTAGAGATTGATTTTAAGTGATACACTGGGAGGAGAATCAATAGAAGACCAGATGGGAAATGGCAGAAAGCATATTGATTGTCCAATAGGCAGTTACTCCCATTAAGTGCTAAAAAACCCAGCTTTCTGAATCCTAGCATTCCAGTCCTACAGGTTCCAAAAGATAATTAAAACAAATGAATGATGTCCACCTGAAAAGAAATAGGCTACAGTAAGCCAGAACATTGTGGCATCTTAAACTTAATTTGAGTGTCCTCCAAAACAGATTTAAAATTGCAAGTACTGTATCTAGGCATGGAAACAAAAATCCTTAAATCACAACAGCATAATATTTGTGGCCGAAGGTCACAAAGCAATCAGGGCTTTTCACAGAGGCTCATTTGCCAATTTAAAATATATTTATATATGAGATCGTTGTATTAGGTCCAGTTAAAAGTAGCTTTGGCCGTTCAGAATTGCTATCTCATTTTGTGCTTTAGCTTCAGCCTAGCACATGGCTGAATGGACTTCGTGCTCTACCCTCTACACTTAATAGTTCCATTCTTACCCTGAGGCTTGTAGTAATGTAGGCTTCTAAATAGGTTTGACTTCTGTCCTCTCTCTTTTTAGAAATTAGGATTTGAATCATAATAAGCCACAATAAAATTCTGCAAACTTTGAGACACCAAAAGAAAGAAAGATCTCACTGTTGGAAAAAAACTGTCTTCAGTTTGAGATCTTATAGGAAAGCAAAGTACCTTCTAAGTGTTTTGCAAGCTGAGAAAATACACATTTCAAAGGAATATGTTCAGTGACTCTAAAATGTTAAACAAATTCCTATTGTTCAGCTTACTACCATTCCTTTAAAAAATCAGGCACTGAAGTAAATGAACTTTTTTTTTTTTTTTTGCAATTAGTGCCATATATAAACTGATCGTATGCATTGTCTCCTCTTTTCAATTCCAGGTTGACAAAAACTTATAAGAAACTCCTGCACCGTAGTTTCTCTTGTTAACACTTCCCGAGGATTGGCTTGTTTTACACAGCATCCAGGCTGGGCCATCAATTCCCTCTAGTTGACCTCACTTTGGCCAGGGCAACACCCCATACCTCAGAGATGGGGGTGGCCAAAGTCATCCGGCACTTCAGCGGGGACGATGGGGCAGGAGAACTCCAAGAAGATGAGTCAGTGGAATCCCCCAAGAACTGCCACAATGGCAAGATCGTCACTATCCAACCACGCAGCCGTTTTGTGAAGAAGGATGGGCACTGCAATGTGCAGTTTGTTAACATGAATGAAAAGGGTCAGCGGTATCTTACCGATATCTTCACCACTTGTGTGGATATCCGCTGGCGCTGGATGTTCCTCATCTTCTGCCTTTCTTTTGTGCTCTCCTGGCTTCTCTTTGGTTTCACCTTCTGGCTCATTGCTGCACTTCATGGAGATCTTGCACCCGAGCAACCCCCCAACTCAAAGCCTTGCTTCTCCGAGGTCACCAGTTTCATGGCTGCCTTCCTCTTCTCCTTGGAGACCCAGACGTCCATTGGATATGGCTTCCGTAGCGTGACAGAGGAATGCCCCTCAGCTGTCCTGGCTGTGGTCTTGCAGTGCATTCTTGGATGCATCATTGATGCCTTCATCATTGGTGCCATAATGGCCAAGATAGCCAAGCCAAAGAAACGCAACGAGACTCTTGTTTTTAGTGAGACTGCTGTGGTGGCCATGCGAGATGGGAAGCTCTGCCTTATGTGGCGTGTGGCTAACCTGCGGAAGAGCCACCTGGTAGAGGCCCATGTCCGGGCACAGCTGTTGCAGGTAAGGAGAATATTGGTGAGAAATGTGTCAGTAACAGAGAAGAAGTCAGTAAGACATTTGAGGAAATTTTAAGATATGTTCTTCTGTGGATAGATATATAGGAAAGGATGAAAAGAATCCAGATTGAGAAGAGAGTGAGAGAGCAAGTTAGAGAAAAACTGGAGGAGACTAATCTGGCTAGAAAATTGAGAGCAGCAGCTACAGGAATACTAATATAGGATGGATGGATGGATGGATGGATGGATGGATGGATGGATGGATGGATAAATGGGTTTAAGAAGTAAGAAACTGAATTATGATGGATCTGGAAGGAATGATGAATACGAGGTTTGTTTCTGAGTGGCATAGAGCATGTTCACAACTACAAATAGGCTGTTTAAGCTCTATTACATACTATGTGATAATCATGCAATGAAACCTTGGTGTGATCTAGGCTGTATACTGAGAGAATCAACAACTTAAATTGCATTTTTTCTAATCATCAGAAATGTCTGTTGGCTCCACAAGATGGATTTTACACCTTGTCTTATATAAAAAGTCTAATATATAAACTCTGCACCTTCCTTTGTCTCCTTTTCACACAGCCTCGTGTGACCTCTGAAGGCGAGTACATTCCGCTGGATCACAGTGATGTTAATGTGGGCTTTGATAGTGGCACTGACCGCATTTTTCTGGTCTCCCCTGTGACCATTGTGCATGAGATTGATGCCGAAAGCCCTCTGTACGAGTATGGCCCTATGGAGCTGGCCAACGCTGACTTTGAACTGGTGGTCATTTTGGAAGGTATGGTAGAAGCTACTGCCATGACCACTCAATGCCGTAGTTCCTATCTGCCAGGTGAACTGCGCTGGGGACATCGCTTTGAACCTGTACTCTTTGAGCGGCGTGGGCATTATGAGGTTGATTACCAGCACTTCCATCGTACATATGAGGTGCCTGGAACCCCAGCATGCAGTGCCAAGGAACTCAGCCAACGTAAATATAGGGTCTCCCCGACTGGAACCACTGCTGCTCGTTCTTCCTTCTGCTATGAGAATGAAGTGGCACTTACAACCTGTCATGAGGAAGAGGAGGAAGAAAAAAGCCAGGGAAAACAGCGGGTGAGTGTGGAGAATGAAACAACCACTACCACGTGACGTGATCCATGTCCCTCAACTGAGGAAAGCTGAGGAAAGAAGGGGTAGCACCCACACCAGACTTCACATAATTGGGCTGTTTAAACAATTAGCCAAAGGACCACATTTTCATACTTTGACTGACTGTCCCCCTCCCAAATCAAGCATCTCAGCTTGGTCGTTGCTAGAAGAAATACCATGGAACAAACAGAAGACTTTTCTAGATTATTTGTCTCTGAGGAGAGTTAAGGGGTCATAGTTATACAGTATGTCTATGTGAGGGGAAAGGGGAAGTTTAAGCACAGGGAAACTTGCAAGAAAGAATGCCTATTTCATGGGCTTCAAAACAGCCCATGAATAACTTGATGGTTGTGGTTATACAAATTAAGATAACAGTAGTTAGATGGAAGTCTGATGAATCAACAATATGTTTATTGTAAGGAGCTTGAAAGCTCTGTAAGAAGATGCTTTATGATGCTCTACTAATGGCGGTCCCATTGTAGCTCTCTCATTTATGAAGTTCCAGGAGGCAAATGGAGAAGAAGCATTCTCTGGACAGTGGAAATGATGGTTAGGTGAAATTTTACAGAACTGGAATATGTCTGGTCTATAATGAAAATGCAACAGAGGGAGGCAGTTCTACAGAGTTTAAAAATGTGCATTTTTTTTCTAGGCCATTGAGATAGAAGTGATATATTCACAGGGCAATAACCTAATTATACACCCCAGGAATACCCCTTTCTTAAGACCCGATGTGGAAACCTTTTCTAATAGTCCTGCAAAAGTAGCTGGAAATTCTTAAGAAGACACATGCTGGGAAGTTTATTATTGTGGTCTGGTAATATTTGGAATAAAGGAGCCTTTATAAGAACGGATAATGTAGTGTACTGTATAACATACATGTGGAACTATAGAACAAGTGTTTGCGTTAGAAATGCAATGTAACCTGTGATAGCCATATGAGTTTTTCACGCTCATGGGATACATCAGTGGTGGTATTCAGCCGGTTCTATCTGGTTCAGGCGAACCGGTAGGGGTGACTGCAGGATGCCCCGCCCACCCACGCGGATGTCATGATGTCCCATTTTTTTCCACGTTTTCGAGGCTCTGTGCACTCGCGGAAGGCCTTGCACACATTTGCGAACCGGTAGGGAAGGTAAGTGAATACCACCCCTGGAATACATACATATAAGCTTTCATATTAACATGGATATGAAAGGCTGCCTACTCTAAAAGTTAATTTTTGAAAGGCAAACAAAGAGAACTATAGATTTAGAATTAAATGTTTTCTGTTCTGCTCTCTTCTCCATATTGTACATGAGTGATAACAAAAATGGTCAATATTTCGTCTTCTGCTAATGTACTCCATTGATTTCAGTGACAGATGAAAGCTCGTTAAATAGTTGTGGCACCTGGATCAGAACTTTTAAACTCCTATTTTGCTGAGCTCAGTGCCTCTCACTATCCACTTGCTCTATGGCTAACTCTGAGGATCAGCCAGGAGAGAAGGATGGATTGGGGAGGAAGGAAAGAAAGAAAGATTATCCTAGCATCACATTAAAAACCTCAGTCTAATCATCTGCTCCACAAAGCTTGATGCATATCAGAGCTGTGAAAAATCCTGACACAAACAGCTGCTACCCAAGCTGGTGGATGATAGCAACATAGGCTGAAGGTCAAAGAGGTGATAGCTGAGATTGGATTTGCCGCTGGGAGCTCAGTTTAATATGACACAGTTCCATCATTAATCTTGTTTTATGCCAGTGACACGGTGGTAGAGGAAAACACATTGGGCTGTATCCTCTTCACAGTTTTCATTCCTCTCGTATCACCCTGGACCTCAAAGCACTGGCACCCAGTCTTCATTTGGGTGCCAATAATGTGACAGAATGTCAAGAACTCCTCGCCACCAACATAAGCAGATGACAAATTCAAGTGATAAAACATTCTCCTTAAACTTAAAATATCCTCTCATAGGTCTCTAATCTGCAGGCCAAGGGCATATTTTAGATTGAAATGTGAAGGTTACCCCCAGATTGGGGCAGAGGTCAAATACGCATTATTTTGTCATGATTCTTTATTGATTGACCTACCTATGGTTACTTCCATACTGGTCATCTCCTCTGTTTTAACCAGCCAATCTTGGTCTAAGATTTCACCCAGTTTTGTTTCTGGTGTATCTAGAAACAAAATAATAACTATCTGTACAGAGGATGGTAGAGGACAGGAAGGCCTGGAGGAATGTTGTACATAGGGTCGCGATGGGTCGGATACGACTTCGCAACTAACAACAAGAACAATTTCATTCATTTTTAACATCACAGGTTATTCCTTTTTTACTTCCATAGGTAGGAATATTTGGTGTACCTTAACAGGCAAATTTTTGAGATATAATTATAGAAATATAAATTGTCAGTTATCATCATCATCATCATCATCATCATCTTAACACATGTTTATGTGTGTGGGAAGGATCCTACCTGTATTTTTTTTCTGAGCTTCAGATTTGGGCTACCTCTTATACCAAAAACTGGCTATGAATTATGTTATTTAACACATTTCTTACTATGTCTAGAACCCATCTTTTCTTTAAGAAGATCAAGGGTCATAGATATGTGAAAATCTTCCCTCATTCCCTCATTCCACCATACCTTTTATTATCACATCAACCTTGGTGAAGATTGGCTGAAAGAAAGCAAATGGCTCTTTAACGAATCTTAAAAAGCAAGTAGAGATTTGAACATAAGTCTTCTCAATCCTATTGTGATTTGATCCATGCATTAGTCTCTGTCCTAAGTTTCTTAAAGAAAATTTTGTCCCAGTTCTTGTCCTTCACGATACAAGGAGGGTCCTGGTTTATTTCTTGACTGAAACCATGTCCCCCTCTAATTTGTGACAACTCTGAAACCAGTACACAGTATAAAAACTACTTAAATGTCACAAATGAAAATAAACAAGACTAAGTTAACCTTTGAACAAAAGGAGATTTGTATTGGACAACTGTGAGCCATCCTCTTGAAGTTTACATGTAGGAGGAAACTTATCTCATCCCAATTATATCCCATCCCACTCAATCAGGAGAGAGGATCTGTTGCAAATCCGTTTAGTTAAAGTCTTTTTAATGGTAGGATCCAGGACAAGAGCCTTCCCTGATGTGGCCCCACCCTTTGGAACACCTTACTTCCAGAAGTGAGGTGGGCCCCCATTCTTCTTGCCTTCAGAAAGAGTGCTGAGGCCGGGTTCTGCCAATTGCATAATGTCAGGCGCAATAAATCAGGAGATAAAGTTCAAAAGCACTGTGAGTTTATTTCATGCCACCTCTACACAAGAGTCTGATCTACTAATAGTCAATGCAAACTGGCAGCACATAACAGTCAACAGACTTCAAGGTGGAGGGTGGACTTAGATCTTATGGGGGCACGGTGACTCCAATCTGATGATGCTTTTGACCCCGCCCTCGGCTCATCTACACACAGGGGTTGAAGAGTGTTAGAGAACCCTGGGGATGGTTGGTGTCATGAGGATGTGCTCTCACCCTTTTTAACTTTTGATACTATAACCTTATAATTTGGTTTTTAACTTTTTTTTAATTTATGCTTTTATATTTCGCAACATGCTTTTATTGTAAGCTATCCAGAATCACGTAGGTGAGGTAGGTAGAATAGAAATGTGATGAATGAATGAATGAATGAATGAATGAATGAATGAATGAATGAATGAATGAATGATGGAGCCAGGAAACAAAAAGGTGCCAATTTAGAGATGAAGCTCAGTTGAGGAAGAAAAAGGCGCAATCAAGTCTAGGGGTTAATTGGGAAGAAGTAGAAGGGAACATGGTAACCACTAAAGCCAACCAGAAAGCAGCCAGTTTATCCCATGGATTCCCAGCCTTTTACTTACTTTGGGGACCCAGAGAAAAAAATAACAATACTAACACTTCCAATCAAACCCTAATACACCCATCATTACACCGAAGCTGTGAACAGCTAACTTCTTGCATCTCTGTTATCTCTGTGTTCTCTCAAGCTCTTGTTCTCCAAGCCACTTTACCTCTTTGATCCAACAGCCATCCAGATAACAATATTAGGGTTGTCTGGCATTTATGCAACAGCAAAAATGAACCAAAGGGGGGCTGGCAAAATGTATTGATCAGGTCCTCATCCTGCTCAAATGCTTTGCACACTCCTGGGAACCACAAGGGAAGGTAAAGTTTTGAAAGAAGCTATTCTTCTCTTCTAATTCTTTCATATAAACTGAACTTGAGGATTGCTTGTGAAAAAACTAAGCAGAAATACAGATGCTTACGGAAAAGGATACAGAAAAGAGTATCACGTCTCTAAAGAATTATTTTAACAAGCTTCATAAACACATGAAAACAGTTAAGATTCACTGCAAATGGGCTATAGAAACATGGTCCATCTCTGCTCTGTATTACTGCTAAATCTATCACTGGCCAATTTGCTTGGCCAATGCCCAACTGATGAGCATCTGTTTGACATAGGTGATTCAGAGATGACCCCTCCTCTTGCCCTGCCTCAGGCTCAAAAGTCAACACTCATACGCTTTGCTATCTGAGAGAGCCATTTTTTTCCTCAGCTCTGTCGATGCCCCTAATGGCAACAGCCCACTGCAGTCTATTGTCACCTCATCCATTCCTTTGAGAGAATTCTGGCAGAAGAAATGGAGGCTTCAAGAGAGATGATCCAATCCCACTCTCTACTGTCCATCACTGGAATTACAAGTCTGCAACAGCACTGCATTTGGGTTTCCTTTTTTTGATGCAAGAGTCTCGTCAAGCTAACTCAGTCCTGTGTCACTTTAACAAGCTCTAAGATGGCGGTGCGTGCAGACGCTGCAGCCCTGAGCTCCCAGTATTGGTCCGCTGTGCTTGGAATAGTGTGTGTATAGATGTGTATGAACAGTGGAGTGAATGGCTTAAAACTTGTCTACACCAGCGCAGAGTTCTAAACATCGGTTTTGCAAGTTGATCCAGTATCACCAGCAACTTCCAGTGGTCCCATAACATACCGAGCTGCATAGTGAGACTGCTGTGTTCTCCATGGATTGTTGTCAGGTCGACAGCAGCAAAAGGAGCGGAAGCAGAAGCGTGGATGTAGAGCTGGCCTGCTAGCTCAGCTACGGAAGCAGCCCTACAGACCAGCACTACCAAGTAGTTTTTTGACCGCTAGATGTCTCATCTATAAAGTTGACGAACTAGAGCTGCAGATGATGGCGAGAAAGCTCATCCGTGGATCCTGTCTGATGATTGTTACGGAGACCTGGCTTCATCCACTCGTACCAGATGCGTCCATGGGGCTATCTAGCCGTGCCATATACCACTCCGATAGAGATGGCAACTCCGGTAAGAGCAAAGGAGGAGGACTTTGTATTTACATACACAATGACTGGTATGCTAACAGCAGAGCTATCTATACATACTGTTCCCCAGGTGTGGAATTAATGACTGTCATATGTAGGCCATTTTATCTGCCTAGAGAAATTTCTGTGATAGTTATTATCACTGTTTATATTCCACCTGATGTTAGCGTAGCATTCTCTAAGTTATATGATGTAATTTCGAGGCAGCAGCAAACTCATCCCGAGGGCACTTTTGTCGTGGCTGGGGACTTTAACCAAGCCTGTCTAAAGACTGTACTCCCTAAATTTGTGCAGTATGTGCAATGTCCCAACAGAGGGAAGAACAGTTTAGACACATGATGGCGAACTTATGGCACGTGTGCCCAAAGTGGCACGCTGAGCCATGTCACCTGGCATGTGCGGCATCGCCCGTTCCTCTTCTGGGGTTCTGTCGCACATGCGTGTGTGATGATCAGCTGGTCTCTTTGGATGTGGGCAGTGACAGAAACTAGAAGAACTGGTCTTCTGTTTTCCTGCGTGAGCATGCCCGCCAGCCAGCTGATCATTGTGTGCACATGCATGTCAGAAATCCGGAAGAGTAGATGGCTGAAACCAGAAGTTCAGTAGCTGAAACTGGAAGTTAATTTTCAAGCGTGCACATGCGCCCTGGGCAGCTCCTCTTCCGGGTTGCGTCCCCGACATACAAGCGCACTCCGTTTCAGCACTCAGTGCCGAAAAGGTTCGCCCTCACTGCTTTAGACCATATGTATTCATACTAAAAACAGGCATATAGAGCAATTCCACTCCCACATCTGGGCACATGCGACCATCTCTCTCTGTTGCTGTGCCCAAAGTATATTCCTCTTAGGAAAAGAATACAGCCAGTCATGAAAACTGTCAAAATCTGGCCAGAGGGAGCACTCAGCAAGTTGCAGGATTGCTTTGAAACCACTGAGTGGAGTATGTTTGAACATCTAGAACTGCATGAATACACTGACACGGTACTCTCATATATTAAAACATGCACAGATAATGTAACCATGGATAGTGCATCAGAGTCTAGGAGAATTGTAAATCCTGGATGTCAGCAGAGGTACGGATACTTCTGAGAGCTCGGAATTCCACCTTCAAGGCAGGTGACAGAGATAAATATAATGAGGCCAGGGCAAATCTAAGGAGAGGCATCAAGGCAGCTAAACAGAAATATAAACAAAAGGTGGAGAACCATCTAGCAGACAACAACCTGAGGCAGTTGTGGCAGGGGCTGCAGCACCTAACCAAGTACAAGGGCAACACGATGAAAACAGTCAACGCCGATGCTTCGTTGGTGGAGGAATTAAACATCTTCTTCGCCTACTATGAGGTCAAAAGACCTGACCCTGTGGCCCCAGCCCACCAGCCTTCCAACTTCCAGCAGATTGGGTGCTGGGGAAAGTGGTAAAAATCTATGCTGACCAATCATCAGAGGTCCTAACAAGGATTTTTAACATCTCTCTGTAAATGGCCAGTGTTCCATCATGTCTGAAAGCAGCCACCATCATTCCAGTCCTGAAGAAAACAGCTATAAACAGCCTGAATGACCAAAGACCCATTGCACTGATGTCTCTAGTGATGAAGTGCTTTGAGAGACTGAGGCTTCAACACTTCAGGTCATGCCTTCCATCAAACTTCAATCAACATGAGTTTGCCTATAGAGGAGATAGGTCGACAGGCGATGCCATTGCCACTGTCCTACATACTGTATTGAGACACCTAGAGAAACCTGGGAACTATGTCAGAATGCTCTTCATAGACTACAGCTTGGCCTTTAACACCATTTTGCAGGGCATTCTCATTGAAAAGGTGACTGACTTGAATTTCCCTCCCCTCCCCTGTGATTGAATTAAAGACTTTCTGATGGACCATCCACAAACAGTAAGGGTTGGGTTCTTTACATCCTCCTTCCTGAAGCTCAACGTTGGCTCTCCTCAGGACTGTGTGCTTAGTCCCTACCTATACTTCTTATACTCACATGACTGCGTATCTTCTGACCCATCTAATATGATAATAAAGTTTGCAGATGATACCACCGTGCTGGGTCTTATTACAGGAGGGGATGAATCAGCATACAGGGAAGAAGTTCAGAAGTTATCTACATGGTGCTCAGAAAACAACTTGCATCTAAACACCAGAAAGACAAAGGAGATGATGACTTCTGGAAGCAGAGAGAGGGACCTGCCCTACTCTACATCAAGGAAAGCTGTGTGGAGAGGGTCTCCTCATTCAAATTCCTGGGAATACACCTTAGCCAAGATCTCACCTGGAAAAATAACATGTCCCAGGTGGTTAGAAAGGCTCAACAGAGTCTCCATTTCCTTAGGGTCTTGCGGAAAAATCAGGTGGAACAACGGCTGATGACTTCCTTCTACCAGTCCACGATAGAAAGCACCCTCACATATTGTGTCACGGTATGGTACGCTGGCTTAACAGCTGCGGACACCCCATTACAGAGGGTGATGAGCACAGCACAAAAATCATTGGCTGCCCCCTAACCCCACTGGATAAAATTGCCAGGTTCAGCTGTGTCAGCAGAGTGAGGAAAATCAAAAAAATGATTCACACCCTGGACAGCATTTCTTTATTCTCCTACCATCGAGCAGGAGATATAGAAGCATTGCCAGCCGAACAAATACTGAAAAATACCGTATTTTTTGGAGTATAAGACGCTCCGGACTATAAGATGCACCTACCTTTTTGGGGGGAGGAAAACAAGAAAAAAAATCTGCCTTTGCCCATTCGCCGACACTCTTTTGCCACCGCCCGTTCGCGGCCGCTGCGACCCAATTGCCATGGCCTGTTTGCCACTGTTGCGGCTCATTTGGCACTGCCTGTTTGCTACCACCTGTTTGCTGCCGCTGCGGTCTGTTCAGCATGGCACATTTGCTGTAACCCATTTGGCACAGCCCATTTGGCACAGCCCATTTTCCACCGCCGTGGCCCATTCACTGTGGCCCTTTTGCTGCTGCAACAGCCCATTTGCTGCAGCCCACTTGCCATGGCCCACTTGCCATGGTCTGTTCGTTGCCGCTGCGGCCCATTTGCCACAGCCCGTTCACTGTCGCCGCGGTCCGTTCAGCATGGCCCATTTGCCACAGCCGATCCCCGCCACCTGGAACAAGCCGAAAATGTGATGTGTGGAGGCTGAAAACAGCCGAAGAGTGGGGGCAGGTTGATGGGCAGGGCTTTGGTAACATTCGGTGTATAAGACGCACCACAATTTTCACCCACTTTTAGGGGGGCAAAAAGTGCATTTTATACTCTGAAAAGTACAGTAGCTTTTATCAATGGGCTGTCAGTCTTTTAAATGCAACATAACACCACAATCAGGTTTAATGTGATAGACTTACAGTGCCAGTATAATGTGCAATATGTATATACCGGTGTAATATAATATTATATATGTATGTATGTGAAAATATGTGCTAGTTTATTACTTATTTGGGTTTAGGGATTTCTTTTTTATTGATTGATTTATTGGGATGTATTCTGTGTTCTTGGGTGGGCTACATTAAGGGAGGCTCATTCAATTTAATTGTACATGTTGTGCATTGACAATAAAGGTTTGAATTTGAATTTGAACAAATAAGAAACATTGTACATGATACAATGTACATGTACATTGTACATTCAATAATTTTTTGTAGAGTTGATCAATTATTTCCAACATTTGTGATCCAACAGATATTTTACCCAGACTGTGTCAGCAACTGCTTCTTTACATTTATCTCAGCAATAAAGAAATGTATGAAGTGTTATTCTGAGTTACAGCTGCATACACCCCTGTAGATCATGCATACAAGTTTTATAATTCACAAGGAACATTATATGCATTTCTGTGCTGCATACTTTCAAAGTAGCATCAGATAGCAAAGAGTCGCACAATTCTATATTTTGCTGCCTTCTATCCAGTGATTGTCTGGATTTTTCAAGATAGATATAAGGATGCTTTTTTAAAAAAGGATGTACTGTAATGTAGAGTTCCCTATTCTAGGTGCATTGGACCGCAGGGACCAGGGATGTCCATACATACACTTTTGGGGGGGGGCAAACCAGGGGTGAAATCCAGCAGATTCTGACAGGTTCTGGAGAACCAGTAGCGGAAATTTTGAGCAGTTCAGAAAACTGTTAGCGGAAATTTTAAGTAGTTTGGAGAACCGGCAAATATCACCTCTGGCTGGCCCCAGAGTGGGGTGGGAATGGAGGTTTTGCAGTATCCTTCCCCCAGGAGTGGGGTGGGAATGGAGATTTTGCAGTATCCTTCCCCTGCCATCCCACCAAGCCACGCCCACCAAGCCACACCACGCCCACCAAGCCATGCCCACAGAACCGATAGTAAAAAAAATTGGATTTCACCACTGGGGCAAACATCAGATTAGGGGAAGGCTATCCTATACAACAGGTAAGATTAAGAGTGACTGCCAAAGCCTTACCTGGCAAATTGTTTTCCATGTAATTCTAAACAGGGTTGCTCAGAAGGATCCTTATTTCAAATCCTTATTTGGAAGAGAATGGTAAACCAATAAACAATTCTCCCTATCTGGCATTCATCTTCTTCTAAGTGGCAATTAAACACATAAGTAAGATAACAGATAATTTTCTGCTACAAAGCTTTACAAAGATCACTGCACCTACTAATTAGTAAAGGGGTCCTTAAGTGAATTACCAGGTAAGGATACAAGAAAGACAAGCAACTGTCTAGATTTCTCTTAGCAACAGCCTACTCCTCCCTTTCTTGTCTGCTTCTGAGGCCAGCAAAATAACTTTCTGCCAACACAGCCAGGTGGTTGTATTAAAGGGCAGGCCTTCCAGCAATAGAAAAGATGCCAGCTGCAATGCTTTGCCATGAAAATCAAGTCTGCTTTAGTTACAAGGCCAGCAAACGGGGCCATCCTTAGTTTTAACACAGGACAAGACAAAGAAATCTCTGGCTTTGCTTCTCCAATTGCTCTCCCTTATATGTGCATGTGGGGAGGGGGCCAAGTGGAGGAAACCGCCTGGAATGGCAGTTCAGCCAACAACCAAATTATCCCATCGTCAGATGACAGGAGCAGAAAGGCTCTGTGACTTGTCAAATGAGCTATTTCGGAACACGCGTCTAGCACTCTTCCAAAATAAAATTTAACCCATGTCCCAAAAGAGACCATGTCACAAATAACAAGCCTGTTGAGCAGTGCAAGGTAACACAAGGGAGGGAGCAGCATCTGATAATGAGCAGTCTCTGTCCTTGACTAATTCTGCAAGGGAATAGCAGCTCTAGCTGCAACGGCTACAACCAGCAGCATCCAGAAAGAAGTAGTGAAGTAGACAAAATCTGGCATTCCTTCCCCAACAGCAATGGCCCTTTTTGACAGAAACTGCAGCAATCTTATATAGGTAATCCTGGCTAAACTTCTGGAACCAACTTCCTCTGGGGCTCCAGTTGGCTCCTGACCTCCGCACCTTCCACTGCAACTTAAAGACATGATTGTTCAGCCTGGACTGGGGGGGGGGGTGTTAACATGTATTTTAACACGCTTTTATTGGATATTTTATTGTTGTGAGCCGCCCTGAGTCCTACGGAGATAGGGCGGCATATAAATAAAATAAAATAAATAAATAAACTATGGAATTAGGGTCACGGATTCTGTCACTGCACGACAGTCATAAAGCATGACATCGCTGACTTATGACCACGCTGACTTATGGCAGCAGTTGTGGCAGTTCCAGTTGTCATGGTTAGCTGAATCCTGTGTGATCCCAATGTCCCGTGGTCATGTGACTCCCGTTTGCAACTTCCTGCTGGTTTCACCACTGACTTTGCTTGTCAATAACAATTAAGTGAAGGTCACAAATGGCGATCAGATGACCATGGGACACTGCAATGTCCTAATTGCCAAGGTAGTTGACAAGTGCCTGAATCATTCTTACATGACTACGGGGATGTTGCGAAGGCCAAGCTTTCAAGGAAAAATTGCAAGTCTCCACATTCGCTATCGTAATTGCAAATGATCGCTGAACAAATAGTCGCTGATGGGGATAAAATCAGCAACTCTTAGCTGGAGCTGCCTGTTTCTTTCTCCCAACCAAACCATCTTTGTGGTTTTGGGTTCGGTAAACACAGGTCTAGTGTTAAGCACTCGACCTGAGTTTCCAAGTGAGGACTTGTGCTTGATAGTGTCCACAACAACCTTGTGTCAAGAGAAAAGGAAAAGTTTGATTTTAACACCAGAATAGCTAGAGATGATTTAAGGCATCTCAACAGCAGGATGGGGATGAGATAAAGGATGGGGAAAGTCTCACTGATGTGCAGTGATGGGGTTCTCTGCCCTAATGACAGTGGTGGGATTCAGCCAGTTCGCACCACTTCGGGAGAACTGATTGTTAACTTTCTGAGCAGTTTGAACTGGTTGTTGGAAGAAATCATTAGGGCAGAGAACCGGTTGTTAAATCACTTGAATCCCACCACTGCCTAATGACCAGCTGGGTAGGTGTGGCTTGGTGGTCATGTGACCATGTGAGCGTGGCCAACTCAACGTCACTCAGGTTGATGGGTGTTTTGCTTTAACTGTTACAATGTAACAAAGGTTAACCAGAGAGGCAGTTTCTGTAAGCAGGGCAATAAAGATTAGGCTAGAAACACCACCAGAACGTTTCCTTCCTGCCTTCCTTACAGGATTAACCCTGTAAAGTGGGGGGGGGGGGAGAAACAAAATAAGATTTCTTCCAACGACCGGTTCTCCCAAATAGGTGCGAACTGGCTGAATCCCACCACTGCTGATGCGGCATCTAAAGGTAGTTGCGCTCATGGAGACCACCAGCCCTACGATTCTGGCAGCCCTATGGAATTTGGGCTGCAAAAGTCTAGCTGACCACAAGATGGCAGCAAAGAGACAGCGCAAAACGCAAATGTTTTTCAACCTGAGCAGCTTGAAGACTTCAATCCCCTGCATTCCCCACCCAGCATATTCTGGGAGCTGCTGAAGCGCACAGTCTCAGCTGCCCAGGCTGAAAAAACCTGTCCTCTGCCGCATCTCCTGATGAGGAGGATTTTTTGGCAGCCCATGTACGGTAGCCAGTCTCCATTGGGTTGCTTACGCTTCACTCATCTTGATTGACAGGTATGCAAGGAGGGCAGGACTCGAAGGGTGACGTTTAGACGTTCGGAATGCATAAACGTACAAATAGAAGAGGATGAGATTTGAATATCATTTGTTGTTTTTTTCCTGGGACAGAGACAAAACCCTCCCATTTATGAGAATGGCACGTTAGAATAACTATAAATGAGCTACAGGAGCAAAAATAGGAGCTGCTGCTGTTTGGATCGAAATAGCTGAATCCTTTTTTTGGGGCATGAGACAAAAGAAATATCCTTTCACATGTCAATTGAATAAAGACTCTAAAGGACTCTATACGATTCCTATATCTTGGTTGAAACGTGCAGAGAATGGACCGGCTCAAGGAACGCCGAGTTACAAGGCCACAGAAATGATGAAGTGGGCTAGTGTAAGATTTCATTGAATAACTCTCCTGTCAATATCATGGCGAGGCTGCCTATTGGTTGCTACAAGCGTACATGTAATTTGTGAAATCTTCCTCTCTATTGGCTACTTCTCCTAGCTGTTAGGTGGCTATTCTCGTGACTTTTCTTTCCTATTGGCTACGCTTTTCATGAGAGGCGGAACGTTCTTTTCAGTTTAGAACCCGGCTGCTGAAGGAGGGCATTGCTGTTGCAGCCCCGAAGAAAGGAGGCAAGAAGAAACTGTGGTTCCCTTTGGCCCTGTTTGGGGGCACTCTGGACGTCATGGAGGACGGTATCTATGGTAGGGCTCCCTAAGATTCTTCCATTGGGAAGCTTATAGAGGGGAGACAAAGGGGCAGATTGTCCATTACGAGACCCGCCCAATAACTACAATAGGAAAAAGAGTGGGTGGACTGAGCCATTCAGTACCAGTTGCGTAGGGGGCGGGGCCGATCCTTACAAAGAGGGGTGAGGCTGGAGTAAACCATGCGAAATAAAAGGGGAATGCCGGGTCGGCCCGTTCCATAATAAGGGAGAGATCGAGATTTTATTTCATTTAATGATAAGGGTGCGATGCGTTCCATCGACTAAAGATATACATGAATCGGGCGGGGGTGGGTGGGATTTTTAGGCTATACCATGACAGGAGGGAGGGTGGAATGCACCATTGTCTGTGACTTCCAATTAGATAAAATGGGATGGGTCTGTTTAAGCGGCTCTCGAACGCGATGGAGGAGGGTGAGAATTGGCAACCTATTGACGGAATTGATGAGACGGCTCTAAAAAAGCACCGTTATAATTTAAATGGGAGGATGTACCATTCCTCGGAGGGAAGGGGCAGTTTGTGATTGGATCCAACCATGCTGCGAGGGGAAAAGGGGGGGGAGAATTGTCTAAATACTGTAAATCATAGGCTCTCATTCTGTTTATTTTTAACGTGTTATCCTTGCTAATAATATTACACCTTATTTATTAATATTATTTAAATTTAAATGTGTGTGAACTGCCAAAGGGTGGTTTAAAAAGTCTTGGTTAAAAACGGCGTTTTGCACGATTCGTTTTTAATCAGGTGAATTGGCTGCCCAGAATTGCCTCAAACTGTGAGACATATACATTTAATAAACAAATGAGTGGCATGTATATTTAATAAATAATAAAATAATTTATATGTGTCGGGAGTATTTCAGATTTTCATCTCCTCTGGGATCTTTACATTTTCAATAAAACAATTAAGCAACCCCCATTTCTTCTTTGGAACTGAATTAAAGTTTTTGTAACTCAAAAAGATTTTGGATATTATGCACTGCCCCCAACTTCTTTTTACAAAGAAACATAAAACATAAGAATTACTCAGAGGACTGTATGTGCCAATGCCCACACCTGCAGGCTGGCTTCATTATAAGTTCTTGTTCTGGGTGTGCCTCTGAGCTGAAAGCTGGACATCCTAGACTTAGAGGAAGTGGCTTTTGCAAAGGTTTTTTATTATTTTATATCTCTTGCTTTCCTACACAACATACCTGATTCTCTACTCATCTCATTTCCTGCTTGTAACAACCCTGTGAAGTCGACTATGCCAGTGTTAATGACTCAAAGGCACTATCCAGAGATCAACATTTGGACCTGTGAACTCCAGTTTCTTGACAGCTTGGTTCCTCTTACGCACACATTGTAAATGAATCTTGAATAACCACTTTAATGCTCGTATCTGCTAACAAGATTGGAATTGTTTTATGTCGGTCATAAGTCCTAGGCGGAAAGAGGAGTTCGATGCCGATGTAAACAACATGGACGATGAAAGAATGATAATAAGTATTTATACAACATTGAAGATTGGCATTGCACAGACTTGTCTGGCCCAAAGCAGAGAGGATAGATTCCAACTAAATGCTAGAAAAAAAATCCCTTTTAGCGATTGGATAGTGAAATCAGTTGTCTAACAAGGCAGGGGGGTTCCCATTGCTGGATGTGTTCAGACAATGGCTTAACTGCCATCTGTTAGATCTGGGTATAGACCAATGTTTTCAACCTCAGCAGCTTTAAGAAGTGTGGACTTCATCTCCCCATGCTGGAAGTTGCTGAGATAAAGGAACAATAGCAAAAAGCTGAAAAGATAACTTTAAGGACACAGGCGACATTATTATATAGGTAAATAAGGTTGAAACATTCCTTAAGCCCTGGGAAGCAAGATAGTATTGGCAAGAGATTTAGGCAGGTTTGATTCACTAAGATATAAGAGGGAGAGAAGGTAAAGCACAGCAAGGTTCTATTGTTACAACCTATCTCAATAAAATATAATTCTAGATTTCCTGTGGAATTTTTTTTTGTTTGTTTGTTAATAATTTAATTGGAAGTTTTTAATAAGCGCAGTAAAAACTAATATAAACCAAACTAGAAGAAAGGGGAAAAGAAAAACTCAGAAGGTGCAAGAAAAAGGAAAAAAGAAAAGGCAACAAATAATTAAAAAGTAGCTTCCAACTATCACATCGACATATGCTAATATACTGACTTTTCACTCTCTCTTAAAGTTACAAATAAAAACAAAAACTCTCTGCCTAACTTTTATTAATATGCAATCAAGAAATCTTCATTATTTCAATCCTAGTTCAGGAAGAAAGTCAGTTCAAAATCCAGGTCCTTTTTAAAAATTTGTCCTAGGTATTCCTACTTTGTTAATATCAGGTTTTTTCATCTTCTATGCCTTCAAACTCTATAATGTGTATGTTTAGGTAAAGGGCTTTTAAAAAGTTTTTCTCATCATCTAAAAGTTTCTCCATTGAAATCTGTATCTTTTCTGAGGTATTAGTTATTAATATTTCAGTTCATGCTTCAAAAATCTCTTTTAAGATAAAAGGTTATACCGAATTGCTCATTTAAAGTCATTTCTTATTGGACTTTTATTTATTTATTCACGTTTATATGGTCTCTCATTTCACAAAAGTGACTGGCCAACTTACAACACACTCCCTCTAGTATTCATTTGCAACCTTCATCAAGCCTCAGCTCCTAATAAGGGTTTAGCTTTATTTCAGTCATTTCCTGTGTGTATATTATTTAATTTATAGACTTGGTTTTCAAATCTTATAGCAAAAATAAACTCTATAGTCTCCCAATCTATTTAAAACTTTCTTAAATTTTTTTTTTTTTTTGCTTTTTGCCAATTGTATATTATTTTAAATTCTCTGCTTAAAATTTCTTAAATCCAAGGAAGAAGGTAAAATTCACCAGGTGTCAAATTAGAGTTGCCATTTTGAAGGTCTCCAATATCGATAAAATAGTGAAATGAAACATTTCTGAATGTAATTCCAAAGTGAGTTCAGTTGGCTTAATACCTTTAGGAAAAGCTCTGCTGATATTTGACTTCGACCATGAGAGACCACTATTTTATGGTCTCCTCATAAAGAGCTCTTATGGGCAAATTCTGAAGCTCTTGTTCTTCAGTGAGATTCAAAGAACCAGTCTACATCCCATTCCTCACAGTGGTCCTTGTTCATGAACTTCAGTCAGCCATGACTGAAGAAGCTCTATAGAATCTGTTTCTGATCTGGTCTACCTTGAAGAGCTGATACTTAAGACTTAATACACATATTATTTGTCCTAGACTTACAACCATAATGGATCCTGCCCATTATGGTCGTAAGTTGTAACAGTCATAAACTAGTCATCATGTGATCAGCCCAATTTTATAACTTGTTTTTTCTTGCTGAAAACCAGAAGTAAATGCTGATTATCAGCAAAACATCATAAATTGCAGTTGTGACCATGGGAGGGGGAGAACCAAAAAGTTGGAACTTTGAACAATCGCTAAGCAACTGCTCAAAAATCAAGGACTACCTTTAGGTCCCCTTCTGATTATGTGATAATCTCACAAGTTCCTGAAATGGAGGCATGAATATGGAAGTGGACTCATTTGAAAAGACACCCCTGGCTTTTTCTAATGGTTCAAAGTGACAAGAAGAGTAAGCTTTCTTCAGTCTGCTTTCTTTCCTCCATTGCAGTGCCTCCAGATCTGACACCAGAGGAGAGGCTAGAGTTGGAGAACATCCGGCGACGGAAGCAGGAGCTGTTGGTGGAAATCCAACGCTTGAGAGATGAACTCAGTGAAGCCATGAATGAGGTGGAGGGACTGGAGGCCAATGAGGGAAGGTGAGGGATTCCTTCTCCCTAGAGAAAATTATCTAAGGGGTTCCCAATCTTGGCAACTTCACAACTCCCAGAATTCCCCAGCCAGCCTTGCTGGCTGGGGAATTCTGGGAGTTGAAGTCTACATATTGCCAAGATTGGGAACCACTGGTATAAAGACTGCTTTCCTATTAAGACATTATGGTTTCAAGAGCGGCTTTTCTGAAACTGTTCCAGGCTTCTCTGAACATATGAGTCCCTGAGTCATCTCAGGATATGCCTGTTCGAATTAGCGGCTGTTTCCTTGACTTCTGAGATTTTCTTTTAATATATAATACAAATAATGCAGCTTCCATTGATACTAGAGTATTTTTGAAATCTCTAAAATGTGGATGCCTGCGTTTGTGTCAGGTTCTTTATTTTTTTTTAAAGATGCCCTTCATTATTGAGGAGAGGTTTTATATAAATATCATTACAGGTAGTTTTTTTTTAGCAACCACAACTGGGACTAGCAACTCACTTGTTAAATGAAGTGATTGCAAAATGAAACCATAACTGTGCTTACAATATTACTTAAACTTTCCTTTGCTTTACAGACCTGCAAAGGTTGCAAATGCGATGATTGGTCATAAAAGTACTTTTTCATCACTGTTGTAACTGTATGAGGCAGTTGTTAAATGACTATTATCAGTATCTTAAGTATTCTTTGGAGATAAAAGGAATATCTTTGTAGAAGGAATGTCTTTATAAAGACAGTGCCTATTACTATTTGTGTGAGCACAGTTGAAACTCATTAAGTATACTACTTTCTTCAGCTGCATAATGTGTAGTCATGCACAGTTTTAACTGATGGAAGTGGAACAGTGAAATGAAAATCCACATAAGTCAATGACAAAAAGTTGTTTTATTAGGTTGCAGCCTTAATTGTAGGAAATATTAGGCTGAACTTCTTCCCTTGCCTAGGGGGAATCATGATTTTTTGTAAAGGCAGCTTTCTCTGTTCTGGATTGGAGAACTGAATTAAATATATTCTTCTTGTATTCTAATATGAGAACAAAGAGGTATTGTGAGATAGCATCATTCTTGAGAGACAGAAAATAAATGATTCCCAGAAAAAAGCTATTTATTTTAAATAGTAACACAAAGCCTCTGTTGCCCTGCACTGATAGCCCTGCCATGCCCACCTAACTTTCACTATCGTCTTCCTTCCGCTGTTGATAAGATGTGCTAGCCTTGCTCTGTGCGAGGCAGCTTCTGGCTGTTCCACGCTGTCTTCCCAAGGCCAAGCACACCCTTCTCTAAATTTTGTGTGTTTTGCAATGCTTCAGAAAGCCTGAGTTGGGGCTGAAATAGAGGCCCAGCAGTGGCTGATTGGGGCTATGAAGGCCCCAGGCCCCTGCTTTAGCCCTTGTGTCACCACCTCTGAGAAGTGTCATTGTGCAGGGTGGCCAAAAGAGCAGAGATGGAGAGAGAAGATAGGTAACCCCTTACCTTCCAAGGTTCAGGGCTGGGAGGGACTAATCTGGGAATGGTTTGAATCAAGTGGGTCCTTGCCTAATGTTTGACAGCATTTGATTAAAGATGGCAACAGAGCCTGCTGGTCATGTGTTGTCAAACTTTATGAGTGCATCGCTTAGTGATGGAAATTCTAGTCCCAATTACTATCATTAACCAAGGACTACCTGCGTATGTATTCAAAAGCCTAAATGAGCTTAAAATGTTGCAGTTCCTTTCTGTAAGAGTCAAAGGTATGATTCTTTGTCTTGGACAGTAAAACTCTACAGAGAAACCGGAAGATGGGGATGGGGCGTAAGAAGTTCAATATGGATCCCAAAAAAGTAAGTGAGTGAAGGGTTTGCATGTTATGATATCTAAAGATTAGTCCAAGGGAAAACAAATGTTTCCTGATGACCCAGGAATTGCTGCGAATGAGAAATCATGATTTTCTTCCCCAGGTTAGGACAGAATTATATGATTGAGGGGCAGGAAGTCCAGTTGAGAAACCCAGAGAGCCAGTTTGATCTAATGGTTAGGCATCAGGTTAGAAAGCAGGAGACTAAGTTCAAGTCCTACCTTAGTCATGAAGACCATCTGCATGACTTTGGGCCAATCATTCTCTCAGCTGAACCACCCTCCAGGGTTGTTGTTGTTGTTGTGGGGAAAATAAGAGAAGGAAGGTCTGTTTTACATGTTTACCACATTGATTTATTTGTAAAAATCCAGAAAGCATATACACACACACACACACATATACACCTATACACAAACTAACCTGTCTGAGATTTCTGAGTTAAAGATAATTTGAGGATGGGAACATATTTGTGTTTGTTCTACATTTTTTGACTTCACTGCCTTTTCCAGGGAATACAATTCCTGGTGGAAAATGAACTTCTGCGCTCCACACCTGAGGATATTGCTCGCTTCCTCTACAAAGGGGAAGGCCTCAACAAGACAGCCATTGGGGACTACCTTGGCGAGAGGTGAGCAAGAACAGCATTGATGGGAGGAGCAAATGAGAAAGTGAGAAGATTGCAGCCATTGATAACACAGTGCAGATTAAACTACAGTATAGAGCTTCCTGGGACACTAGAAAAGAGCACAGATACTGAAGTGGGATAGATTAAATTTATTCAGAAAGGAAGGGTGAGAGAAAACCAAATTTGGGTATTTTAGAATGAATTCTAAGCAGATTGAAGAGGTCACGAGGGAAGAAAATAGAGTAAACATTTCAGCGATTGAGATGATAGGAATAACTGCCTTCAAAGGGACAGGATTAATACAAACTCTCTTAATCTTTTATTCAGGGAGGAGTTTAATATTGGTGTGCTCCATGCCTTTGTTGATTTGCATGAATTTACTGACCTCAACCTAGTGCAAGCACTCAGGTGAGTCTGGAAATCTTCAGCCATCTACTATATCCTCATTAGCTACAGTAGTTTTCCAACAATTTGGCTGCAGTACCTCTTGTTCCTATCTTGGGGGGGGGGGGGTGATAAGAGCAAGAATTTACTGTTTCTCCTGCTAAAGGGGAAGGAGAGCTTGCCTGAAGCCACCACTTCTGTTCCTGCCTCACCGATTTCAACCCTGTAGGCGAATGGGCATCAATTCTCACAGCCTTTCCTTTAATTTTGTAAAAGAAAGAATGCCATCCTTTGGCATTTGCCTTATTTATTATACTTCCCTATAGCAAATCTATACAATAGTCTATAATCTATACTATGGTTTCTCTATGTCACTACACTCATGGTATGTTTCTATATAAATGGACGGAGAATCCTTTGGCTTTCTATATTTAGTTATACTTTATCTCCCAACTGCATAGTAGTAGTTGTAGGTAATGCATCTCAGGCTAATTATAGTGCATGAGACCAAACCCTATAAAAACAAATGCATAGAAAGTCAGAATTGAGAAGACAGCACAGACAGACGATGCTGTCTCCTAGTTAGCTGCTGCAAGAAGATCACACACATAGACTATAAACAGTGACATAACAATGTGGCAATAATGAGCATTGGAATTTCTGCAAGAAATAAGCACTTGCCTGTAAGCCAGAACTGTTGGGATCCCAAAATATATAAAATAATAGAAAATGAAGAAGCTAAAGTGCTCTGGGACTTTGGAGTTCAAACAATCACCTGCCATGTAATCCCCCAACTTTAACAACTGTTGAGAAGACAAAAAAAGTCTGGGTAGTGGACAGTGAAATAGCTGAAGGCAACAGAAGAGAAGAGAAAGAATTGGAGAAAAACATAAAATTCTAAGACTTGCAAGTAGAAATAGAACAACTGTGGCAAAATAAATAAATAAAGATAATACCCATAGTGATAGGCTCCTTGGGTGCCATCTCAAAACATTTGAAGCAGCACTTCAACACTATGGGCATTGACAGAATCACTATCAGTCAGCTGCAAAAAGCAGTCTGTCTTTGAACACCTTTTATCCTGCAACAATAGCCTTGATATCATCAGACAATTGCATCTGCCTCTCCCAGATCCTTGGGAACATCTGGCTGACTGTGCAATGAACCACAATAATTTATTAAATGTATGTCACCTGACATATAAATAGTTTACAGTTGCTAAAACATATAAAAACAAAGAACAGTAGAAAACTAAACATACAAAAACAATACAGGGAGGAAGGAAAAAAGGAAAAAGTCAACCTCTCCGAATGAAGAATGCAGAGCCTACATTTGAATTTGTTTTCTAAACATGAAAAATTTGTACTTTTAGATGGATGGGGGGGGAAATTGAAGTGATCTCCCATGATGAGGATCACTTCAGCCTTTGCTAGGTATAGGGAATGCTGAAAATCAAGTACAAAGTAATGAAAGAGGATAGAAAAACACAGGATGCAAAACATCCCAGATATGGAATCAATTTAAAGAACATATCCAATACAGGTAGTCCTTGACTTACAACCACAATTAAGTCCAAAATTTCTAAGCAAGACAGACTTGCCCCACTTTTACAACTTTTCTTGCCGGAGTTGTTAAGTGAATCACTGCGTTTCTTAAGTTAGTAACACGGTTTTTAAGTGAATCTGACTTTCCCATTGACTTTTCTTATCAGAAGGTTGCAAAAAGTGATCCCATGACCCTTGGATACCGCAACCATCATAAATATATGCCAGTTGCCAACCGTCTGACTTTTGATCATGTGACCATAGGGATGCTACAAAGATAGCAAGCATGAGGAATGGTCATAAATCATTTTTTTCCAGAGCCATTGTAACTTTGAGTGCTCATTAAAAGATGGCTGTAAATTGAGGACTACCTGTATTTCAGATCAGACAAATAAGAACTTCCCCTGTGTCTTCATTCATGGCTTCCCATTCCTCTTTGCAGGCAGTTCCTGTGGAGTTTTCGATTACCAGGAGAAGCCCAGAAAATTGATCGTATGATGGAAGCCTTTGCTCAGCGGTACTGTCTGTGCAACCCAGGGGTCTTTCAGTCTACAGGTACAGATTTTTTGAGAAAGAGAATGGGGGCCTCTTTAGTTGTGAACCACAAACCTTCTTTGGATTAATGAGGAATGTGGGCAGTATTTGAATCAAACACTGAATATTGAGTACCAGGACATTCCTGCCATTTATTTCCCTGTGATTTCACTGGTATTTGCTTGCGGAGCATATTTTTCCTGCATACAAGAATTAAAGACTCATTAATGTCTATAAAAGTACAAAGCTTCAAGAGAGCACTTTTTTCAGCGTGAGAGCCAAAGTCCCTCCAAAGAAAACTTATTAAATTGTATGAAAAGTTCCAAAATACTGGCTGATCCCTCCACTTTGTCACACGTTTTGCATGCTCTATCAAACACATTGTTCTTTGAATACAAAAAAACAATGATTCAATAGCTGGAAGAGATGAGATCTCATTGTCCTAATAAAGGAGAATATTTGTAGATCACGGTTGAAATGAGGAGTCCTTGGTGCTCTCTGAGCTTGGTTGTTTTCTTGCAGTCACTAGCACTGATGATTTACCTAGCTTGGGTAATAAAACATCTGCAAGAAAACAACCAAGGTAAGAGCATCAAGGATGCCTCATCTCATTGTCTGTTACTGCATCAGTATGGTGCACTGCATCTGGGTTCTGGTGGGAAAATAGGAGTTGGGAATACACAGCCTTGAACTTTAGATACATCTTGTATGAAAGGGTAACTAAGAAATAAATGTTTATCTGAAAAGCAGGGTTTCAGGAAAGAAGGAAATCTTCATCTAGGCCTCAGTTGGCCAAATTCGTTCTGTAACCATAGCTTGTTTACCCTGGAGTGTAGTGAAATTTAGGATCCGTTTCAAGGGATCAATTTTACCCTGCAGAATCAGTTATCAGATTGTCTTAAATGGTGATCTTCGTTAGAATCTCTGTAAAGATGGTGCTAGTTGTTCTGCATTGTGCCACAACCTACTTTAATCCATTTAAAGTACTATAACAATAATACAGTTATAGTTATCCTTTGAGCCACAAACCTATTATCATAAGAGCTAAGTATTCTAAAAACTACTTTTTAGAAATAACTTGTGTAGAATAAGGTGAGAATACGAGACCAAATTACATATAGGTAATCCTTGATTTACAGCAGTTTATTTAGTGGCCATTCAAAGTTAACAACGGAACTGAAAAAAGTGACATGTCCATTTTTCACACTTACAATTGTTGCAGTATCCTCATGGTTACATGATCAAAATTCAGCCACTTGGCAGCTGACTTATATTTATGACGATTGCAGTATCCCTGAGTCATGTAATCACCTTTTGCAAACTTCTGACAAGCAAAGTCAATGGGGAAGCCAGATTCACTTAACAACTGTGTTATTACCTTAACAACTGCAGTGATTCCCTTAACAATTGTGGCAAGAAAGGTGGTAAAATGGGGCAAAATTCACTTAACAGATATCTCGCTTAGCAACATAAATTTTGGGCTTAATTGTGGTTATAAGCCTATATATTCGGATCACATTATGTTTGAATATTTTGTTCAAATATTCCTTTAAAAATACTTAAACACATCAGAGAAAAGCTTTGCATAGCCTTCTTTCTCTGAAGCGTGTAGGTTGCTTCATGCAGGAAGTATTTCTAAAATATTTTCTTATGTAGCCTGTTAAGTAGTTCAGACCGGAAGCACAATTAGGACTGCTAACTCAATTTTTATTCTAAGGTTACATTAGCAGAATCTTGCAAGCCTGAAAATAATTTCTCCAGAGCTTTACTTTTATTCTGCTGAAAACCAGGGAGGGTCCCTTCTTATATATTTTCCAGGTCACCTTCGCTTCAATAGGCTGAGATAACTGTCTAGGCTGCGGCTCTTCCTTCTATCTCCCAGGGTCATTGCCACATTCTATTATAGAGTAGCCTGAAATGGTCCTATCTAAAGACTCTGTAATAAAATACTCACAGCATTTCAGAACAGCTGAAAAGATGAAACAAATGAGCTGCAGTTCCATAACTTAGATTCCCTCAAGTATTTTTCCTATAATGATTTTATCCTCTAAATAGAACTTGAAGAAAAACCTGTATCTCATATCTACTCAGATGCGTAGAAGTAAGCTCTGAAATGCTTATTGAGTTCTTTGTTCCCCCAGATACGTGTTATGTCCTCTCTTTTGCGGTGATCATGCTAAACACCAGCCTTCATAATCCCAACGTCCGAGACAAGCCCACAGTTGAGAGGTTTATCACTATGAACCGTGGTATCAATGATGGAGGTGACTTGCCGGAGGAGTTGCTGCGGGTGAGAAGTTAGCAAAGTGAACACAGGGCTTGTTTTTTAGCTAGATGATTCTCTGGTTTGAAGGCTAGTGGGAGGGAGGAAAGAAACCATCTTTTGTAGTTGGTTTTTTTATCATTTCAAACATTTTCTGCTCAGTTTTGAGGTACTTTTATATAGGATATCTCAGCCTTCGCAACTTTAAGACATGTGGACTTCAATTCCCAGAATTCCCCAGCTAGCTATACTGGGGAATTCTGCAGGATTGAAGTTGACACATCTTAAAAGTTGCCGAGGTTGGGAGTCCCTATTCTCATACCTTGTTTTAACATAATGCTATTACTGCGACTGCAATTTCTTCTACATTCATTTTAAATACTTTGCTTTAATTTGTAAGTGTGTTTCATTTGTAAGTTTCGAAATTATTTTATCCCCTCCATTGTATAGTCAATCAAGCATGGTCACTGTGCCATGGAAATTCAAACAGACACACAGGCACATCTTTTTTCTTGCCAAATTGGAAAATAATAGAATTCCTGTCTGTAATTCCTCTCCTTCCTCCCTTCCTGCTAGAATCTGTATGACAGCATCCGTAATGAGCCCTTCAAGATCCCAGAGGATGATGGGAACGACTTGACACACACATTTTTTAACCCCGATCGCGAGGGCTGGCTCCTCAAGCTGGGTGAGAGGCGCCCCCCCCTGTTTCCCCTTTAAACACTATGGCCTTTTCTCCCCTTCCCCGCTACCCTTCCCCCTGTCCTCTCCCACCACCCCTACCCCACGATCTTTGCACGCCTCTGCACTCTCCTCTCTTCCCCCCCACCTGTTGTGTCATTTAAAGCATGACCTCTCTCTTCATCAGATCAAAGGGATCCTCCTGAAATCCACCCTGATGTCCCTCCCTTTCCCATTAACCAAATATATATATATATCTATATAAAAACCCATGGGGATCCATCGAATTGCAGAGGTCTCCCTTTTTCTCCCCGCCTCCCAGTTGAGGTGGATCTTCTCTGACAGATGATGAGAGGGGTCTGCTGGGATTTTTGTGAATTGCCTTTAAAAGCAGGCAAGTAACTGGAACCCCAGTTTCAGGCCACTGAAAGCCATATCTCTGGCGTCTGATATTTCGCCATTATTGCTGGTACCTTTTCAAACCTATTGGATGCCTCTATAAGTCAGGTGGGGTGGAGGAGACAGGGAGATTAAAACAATGGAATATTCCAGTCTTAAATCTCGATTCATAGTCAGATCATGCTGTCTTTACTTTTCCACACTATACAGGGCAATTAGTAGTACTACCAGTTTAACTTCTGTCATAAAACATAGTGTAGATAAAAATGCACATTGTAGAATAATTCTCTACTCTTGAACTACTTTGTAAACCAGAGACAAAGAATTCCTCCTTGGACAAGGAGCATGCAGCTTTATGATATCATTGTTAGGTTGAAGCAAGTGGAATAGTACTCTTGACAAGAGTGAGGCACGAAAAGGTGAGCTTTTAGACCCTCAGGGAATCTTCCTGTCCATCCAAAGTAAGCCAGGTGCAATATAAGGTCCAAAGCAGGCAAGACCAACTCAGATCCAGACTATAAGAAATCCAAAGTGACGTCATAGAGTCAAAAATGGTATAATCCTTGGGATCAGCTGTTTAAAGTGATTGGATGGGACCCTGATCACTGAGTCCTGATTTCCTACCAGGAGATTGAGATAGAATAGTGCAGATAATCCTTGATTTACAACTATTTGTTTAACAATCGTTTGAAGTTACAACAGCACTGTAAAAAGTGACTTATTGACAGTCCTTGCGTTTATGACCATTCCAGTGTCCCCATGGTCAAGTGATCTAATTTTGGGTGCTTGGCAGCCTGCATGCATTTATGATGGTTGCACCATCCCAAATTCATATGACCACCTTTTGTTGTTGTGACCCAGGCCCAAGTAGGTAGTATTAGAAGCAAACAGTTCCAAAACAAACAGACTTTATTAGAAAAACTGAGAATTAACTCATTCTTAGCGTAGTCCAAACTAAATTAAAACAAATTCTTCATAACACAAATTCTTCAGTCTAATCACCAACCTGAGTATAATTAGGCAAACTGCCAAAGGCTTCTCTTGGCAAAAGTTCAGAAGCAGAAGACACCAACTAGAGATAAGTGCAGCAAGACAAAAACAAGTCTATCAATGTTGTTTTCCGACAAAGAGCCCAAGAGCCGTTGCTGGTCTTTTAAGCCTTATGGGAGGAGCCAATCATCTCTTGGCCCTACTCTCGCGTCGTCCTCTTTGCTGTAGCTGCTCTTGCCTTCTGGCAGCTCTCCTCATACATGCACTAGGAACAGGCTCCTCCTGTTCCTCTGCCGCTCTACTGTCAGCCTCTGGAGGCTCCAAAGTCCGCACATCACTCCCTGATGGCCCTGGCCCCATCTCTGCCTCTGACACAGAGCCCTCATCCGGGCCTTCCCCAGCCTCCAGGACTGGCCCCTGTTCTTCCTCAGCCTCATCGCTGTCCGACTCCACTGCCAGCTCCGCAGGCTGCTAGCGGACCACAACATTTGTGATCTTCCCAGCCAGCTTCCAACAAGCAAAGCCAAGGAGACGCCATATTCACTTAATGACCGTATGATTAACAACTGGGGCAAAAAGGATCATAAACCTGGGCACAACTCACTTAATGACAGAAGTTGGAAATCCAATTGTGGTTGTAAATTGAGGACTATCTGTAGGTGCTTTATTTTGCTCTTCTATGTTCTGGTTAGAACTTAAATCAGGGTAAACATTTCTGTTTGTTCTTTTGCTCTTGTAGCAAATCTTGGCTTTGGAGCAGAGAACAAGTTAAGGAATAAAAGCATACAAATGGAGGTGCTTTCACACTTGCTAGTAGAAATAAACCAGTTTTAAGTTCTTCCACCAAGGATGTGGTTGTTTCCTTCTACATCACCCTTTCTTGTGCTTTAGTAGATCAACACTAGAATGTAGCGTTTGCTGTAGGTAAAATATTATTGCATCTATCCATCTGTCCTGAAATAGAGCAGAACAGATGGACAGTAAAAAGAAGAGGAAGGATTGTGTGGCCCAAACATTGTATGTTTAAGGTGGAGAAAACGAGAAAAGCAATATTTGGGCAAGAGGGGGGGGGAGAATAGAAGCTAGCCTAGTCATTTTCCTCAGAGAAGTTAAATGGACAGTGAATTTTGAAGAGCTATGCTTGGAAACTGAATTCTTGGCTTGATTAAGATGCAGCTTGCTGGACAGGCCAGAACTCTTGGTGATTTAGTATCTACCTATAGAAATGAGTGATTAGCAAACTATTGTTGCAATCATTTTTGCCTCCCTGCGGAGGCCATTATATAGCAAAGTTGGTTGCATCATGGTTTGCAAATGTCACCTAAATCTTTACAGCAAGGGTGTCCAAGCTTGGCAATTTTAAGATCTGTGGACTCTCAAAAGTTGCCAAGATTGGACACTCCTGTTTTAGAGGTAGGGTTTTCTGTAACCTGATTTAAAAGGCCTTGTCATTTAGCAAAGCTATGCCTATCCCATTTATACCCATCCCCATACAATTTAAAACCTTCCTCCCTCTGCCTGTCCCATTTTCCTATCCCATTGCCCCCAAATGCCTATGTCTGTGTTGGAGGATTTTTGATTTGACCATGTACTTCTACCTTATGTTGATGTAACTTGTTCTCCTTTCTCTCTCTTCCTCTCTCTCTTCCTCTCTCTTTTTCTCTTCCTCTCTCTCTTTCTCACCCCCATTCTCTCTATCCTGACTCCCCTGGTCCCTTGCCTTCTCTTCTCTCTCTTTGCTCCCTTCTTTCCCCACCACTGCTACCCTTCCCCCCTCTCTCCTCCACCATCCCACGGCACGGACTACATTTGTTCTACTGTCTGAATACTGCCCCCAAACCAGGAGGTAGGTGAGAGGAGGGGGCTTTTTGCTTTGCAGCTGACATCTGGTTTGCCTGGTGCATTTTGGACTGGAAGTGGGTCTGTGGTTGGGCTTTAGGGCATGGAGGGGTGGGAAATGTTGTAATATCAGTTGTAACGGGGTTCAGTGGATCCAAAATAATGTGGAGAAGATATAAGGAACTAGCATTCTCTTCACCCCTAGAATGATACATGTCTTGATGCAGGGGTGAGCATCCATTTTCTGTTGAGTATTCTATCATTCCCTCAGTGATCGTTCGTTTGGGACCATTTGCTAATTGGAGGGTGGGGCTGCAGCAAAAGCAGTGGGTGGGGGTACCCATTCTCTCTTTTTGACATCCCCTCCATCCTTCCCTTTCTGACACTTTCCCTTTTCTCTCAATCTGTTTCCCCCTCCCCCATTGCAGCAAGCCACCAGGTAATAGACACAGCTGTTGACAGAAGTCTGAATTGATCATGCTTATAGCTTTAGGGCAGGCTGCATACAATGAAACTGTGGTGCCACTGGAAGGGAAGGACAAAACGTTAATGAATTGAGAGGTTGAGCAAGTTTTGTGGGGTGGGTGAGAAAATTTCATCTCCCCAAGGCTTTGCAATTACTCTCATACCTTCAGTCCTATTACCACCATATTCAAACAGTGCAATTGTAGGTATTTTTGAGAGGTATTCAGATAGGTTGTGAATTGTCCACAATCTGCATGTCATAAATAGTCTACCTGTCTTAATGGATTACTCTTTAAAAGCAGGCCTACCCTTTTCCCCCTTATTAAAGCGAGCGAGAGAGAGAGAAGGTGGTTGCCACAGAGCATAGATTCTTGTACTTTTTAATACTCATGCAGATTTCGAGATGCAACTTCTGTTGAGAGGCAGTTATGGATGTCAACCTTCAGGCTGTCCTTAGCTTCCCAAAAGTATCTGCCTGGCAATTGTCGGAAGCAGCAAAGACTGGGTTACGTGGATTTTTGGTGTGTTCTGAAGTTCCTCAAAGAGTATTTTGGCATCTCGTAGCTTTGTCCATTTCCACTTGAGAGGCTAAATGCTCTTTGAAATTACCTTAATTGAGGACTGCCAAAAAAAAAAAAAAGGATTGAAATCCTTATCCAGTGATAAACCAGATTTGCACCCATGCACATGTACAGATTAGCTTTGCCTCAAGCTGGGAATGACTGTTGGCTTTGCAACAAATTTGAACTTGTATCTTGTTTCAAGCCTAGAGCAATTGCTTGCTTTGCATGCTAAAAGCACTGCTTTTTTAAAAAAATGTAGGTTGAGTTCAAAAGAATCAATTGCTTATGCAAAAGCTGTTTCCCTCTGGAGTTGAGAACTTTGTTTAGAGAGGCTAGAAATTTCTCCCAGACTCCTCACAGTGACCTTGTTTAAAGGAGATTTGTTTCTCAGACACAGCTATGCTTCGTTGGAGCAGCTTGTCTTAAGTCAGGAGTATATATGCTTTTTAGAGTGTTAATTAATACTCCGTGATAACCCTGATATTTAGTTGCTAAAACACACATCCAAATTGTCTCAAAGGTGCTTTTTCAGAAGGCAACTGGACTTTCTTGTTTTTCTTTGAAGACGTTATCCCCAACAGCCTGAGCCTGTGTTCAATAGTGAAGGGGGATACAGGGCAGAAAACATCCTGCAGAAAGCACAGCTTCAATTTCTCAATGACTAAGGTGACCCTGAGGACACAAATAAACCTCCAAGTGGCCTCAGTGACTCTCTAAAAAGAATGCAAATAACCAACTGTTGGCAAGAAATACAAATCCTTCCCTTCCATACCATCCAGTCAGAGCTGAAGAAGCTTCTTGGGTGAAAAGCGAGACATCTTCAAAGAAAAACAAGAAAGTTCAATTGCCTTTTGAAAAAGTGCCTTTGGGATAACCTTGACCTGGATGACTGAGAATCTCCATAGACACACGTCCAAATTGACAATAAATTAAAACTACTCCCATTATTATAAGCTTCAGGACAGCCTTACAAATCTTGTCATAAAAAAGATCTTGAATTGTATCCATTCTCAAGTTTACATTAAAAAAAATAGACAGTAATTGGAGTCCCTCAGTGCTCATAAAATAAATCCATTGTTGGAAAAGGTACTGTTTTGCAAACTCCTAGAATCCTTTCCAGCTGTGTTTCATTACTTTGACTCAGTTTTGTGCTCTTTTTGTCTAGTTTTCCTTCCCCCCCCCCTTTGTGTCTTACGTTGTTTCTGAATTCTTTATTGCATTGGCTTTGTTCATAAGCATGGCTTCCTACCCCAAAATATGAAGATAGAGTATGTTTAGTGACCAAAGTAGACAAAGATGTAAAATGAGAACAGATTCCCCTTCTTGTTTTCAGGAGGACGGGTGAAGACCTGGAAGCGACGCTGGTTCATCTTGACTGACAACTGCCTCTATTACTTTGAATACACCACAGTTAGTACAGTTTCCCTCTCCTGCCCATCCTGCACTCCTCCTATTAGCAAGTGGGAATCTTAAAGAGTCCTAGAGGTTGCAATTCAGGGAATCAAATGGGCCAGTTGGGCAAGAAGGCTTGCAACAACAGGATGGTAGTCTAGGAACAGTAGCCCACTCGGAACAGAGAAGTTGCTCAGGAAATATTACATTTACAAGAAATATGTAGGCAGAAAGAGGGCAGGATACAGCAAACTGTTCCCCTAAACTCTGCAAGATTAACAGCCAATTCATAACTGCTCTATGCATGGTTTTTATGGTTATAACCAAAATCAACAGTATTTCAAATACAGGAGCACCAGTGCTATTCCAAGTCCTACAACCAAGTGCTGTAATAGATGAGTACATTATGAGAAGCTAGGCAGCCACCTAGTATGTCACACTGATGAAGAGCTGGTTTCTCTGGATTAAGACTCTAATCTGCTTTATGAAGTCTCTGAAGTCATCAGAGATAATTATTGTAAAATCAAATCTGGATCGGTCACCAGGACCAGAGATTTACTCTTCTGAGCTGTCAGACTTGTGCTGGAGCCCATCCTCAGGGAACTTCTCTGTACTGGAATATATGCTTTGGTCTATTCTATGAGTCGTATTTATGTGGTGCCTTCCTATTGGCTGGTTGGTGTGTTGATGGCTGGAAATTGGCTGAAGTTTCCTTGTGCTGCCAGGCCCTTGTGGAAGGGCCCTAAACTGGTGGAAAATTAGCACTCCTGTTAACTGATAAAGGGACCCTTTTCCCAGGCTTCAATCATTTCCCTGGCTAGCACACCATTCAGCCAATGGGAACGCACCACATAAATGTGACTCAAAGAATAACCCAAAGCACCTATTCCAGTAGAGAGAACTTCCCTGAAGATGGGCTCCAGACAAGTCTGAAAACTCAGAAGAGTAAATCTCTGGTCCTGGTGACTATCCCAGATTTGATCTTGCAACATTATCCTGGGACACGTGTATTTGCTTTCATTTGTAAGATATTATCTTCACCCTTGATTTTACCTTCACAACTGCTTTGTGAGGGAGTTCCAGTTGACAAATAATTGCAATAGCACTTAGACTTATATGCTGCTTCACAGTGCTTTACAGCCCTCTCTAAGCGGTTTACAGAGTCAGCATATTGCCCCCAGCACTCTGGGTCCTCATTTTACCAACCTTGCAAGGATGGAAGGCTGAGTCAATCTTGAGCCAGTCAGGATTGAACTGGCAGTTGGCACAGTCAGCCTGCAATACTGCATTCTAACTTAGTGTGCCTTCCAGACACATTGAGAATAGCGCTGTGAGAATTTCCATTAGATATTAATATTAAAAATTCTAGGAGCTATAATCCCAAATTAGGGAGACTAATTAAACTTGACCCTCCAAGAGATTTCCTGGAACAGATGCTTTCAATGCCCTACCTTTCCTACCTACCCAGATTATTGGGCCTATTCTGTTTCATTCATATTTTTATGACTTTTTAGGATAAAGAACCAAGAGGCATCATCCCATTGGAAAACCTAAGCATTCGGGAAGTAGAAGACCCACGGAAACCAGTAAGTGGTGCTGCATTATAATTGCTTACAGCATTGCTAAAGTGGCTGCTTGCTGGATATGATTCATGGTTGGCCATGTTTCATTTGCAGAAAAATTTATATTGTCACTTTTCTGATTGTCTGCCTTGGACCAACAGTCCTCAATTAAAGCTTGGGCAGGCAGGCAGGCAAATAAGGCAAACTTTGAAGACACTGGATAGCCAGAGAATTAGCAAAAGCTTTTTTAAAAAAAATTCTAGGGGAGATCATTTGCATACTTCATTTACCTCTGTTTCATATGGTTCACAACAAGCTCAGAGAGCATCAAGGGCTCTACAGTTCAACCCTGAACTACAAGTATTCCCTTTTATTTCCCTTCTCAAAATATTCTCTTTTATTTCCCTTCTTTGTACTCCCAAATCTTCTGGAAGGCATTTTCAAGAACCATTTGCAAAAGGATGGCCTTTTAAAGGCTTTCTCTTCCTTTCATCACTCTTATTTTATTTTTGTAGAATTGTTTTGAACTCTACATTCCCAATAACAAGGGCCAGCTAATCAAAGCCTGTAAGACTGAGGCGGATGGACGTGTGGTTGAGGGGAATCATATGGTCTACCGCATCTCGGCGCCTACACAGGAAGAAAAAGATGAGTGGATTAAATCCATCAAGTGAGAATAAGACTTTATTTTTTTTTCAGGATTCTTGATTCCCAGCTCTAGCTCCTGATAATCCACTTGAAATTCCAAAACTTTATTTAGCAGAAAGCAACTGATTTAACTTCGGTGGAGATTAACCCAAACTTTGGCACAGAACCTTCAGAACATGTTATGATATCCATCCCATAAATCTTGAAATTTCCCCAGAATTTGACAGCCTACTCTGACTTAATAAGATTTGAGAGATATTCTTTTTTTAAAAAAATCTGTTCAATATTGGGACACACAGATTTTGTCTTAAGCAGGAGTCCCAAACCTGTGAGCCCAGGAGCCCAACCCTACTGGGCTGTGAGGGGTTTGCAACCAGGCTGCGGAAACGGCCAGCGAGCACCCGCACACTCACTTGCACAAGCAGCGGGTGAGCACATGCATGTGCACTCCATTTGCATGCGGTAGGCTCATGTGCACGCCGTTCACACAAATGGAGCGCTGGCATGTGCACATGCGCTTGCTCGCCACTCGTGCGAAACTATGCCCTTCCTCCCTCACTGGTCCACAAAGACGGAAACTTTCGGGAATTCTGGTCTTAGGGATCTCTTTTTTCTGCTTTTTTTTATCCTGTCTGTTCTTCTCAGTTAATATCTGTCATGCAGAGATATTATTAAATTAGAAAGGTTTCTTCTTTCCAAGAAACCTTTGGTTACATAGTTCAGAAATGAAGAAACTGATAGAATATTCTTAATATAGTCTTTAGAGATTTTGAAGAAAGAGGAAGAAAAACTTGATTTGGTAATCTTAGAAGTGATTCAATTATGCAAAGTATTGCGGGGAAGGCTCAGTTGAGGTCCCAAGTTTTAATCTTTCCACATGTGTTAAGAATAGGAACAGTCCAGAGAGGCTTTTATTATGCAGTTTAATAAAAGCTAAATGTTTCACTCAACATTCTGAATAGGACATAAATTCATAGTGGGGTTCTTGGAAAACCTAGAGCTAGTAAGCCAAAAATTTAATGTCGTAGAAGCGCCACTTCTCTGCAGTAGCATAGAGAGGTGGATAGGTGAGTAATGAAACATCTCCGATCAAAATATTATAGCCCCTGAAGCTTAGATACGTCCAATTTGCTTTCTTAAAAAATAACTTACTAAGTAACCTACCGTATTAAAATCTTTAGTCAAAACTTTCTCATTTTAATCTATTGGTCTGAGGCTGCATTTCCTCATTGCAGTGCATATAACAAGATTGCCTAAAGAGCACATCTTTTGTTGTGACTTAACATGTCAACAAGTATGTATAGACATGCCCTTTATTTCTTTTCCTCCCTCTTTTTTTTCTCATTTCCTTGTTAAGCACTTGTTTAGACCACTGATTTGGTTGAAGGGTTAGTTGGCGTGGGAGTATAACACAATGGGTGGAGCTAATAGAGTTAAACTGAGCTAAAAAATATTGTGGGAGCCCAACCACTATCTTAACATGTTCTGTGGCGCAAAGGCATAATATGATATAATTTCAGATTGTAGCTTGTCCTGTGAACACAGAAATTCTCTTGACAGCAAACTAGGCTTGGAATGTGGTGCGTTACATAAAAGCAACCATTATAATATTAATGGCTAAGCAGGATTTGGAATTTTTACTTCCAGATCTACCCACCAGCTATGCTGCTTGAGGCTTAAATGGGATTAGAGGGAAACAGTCCCTTTCCCTCTTTTGTACCTGGCTCCTTAATGCTCCATATTACACTTTTTTTGCAGGGCTGCTGTAAGCGTGGATCCTTTTTACGAGATGTTGGCTGCCCGCAAGAAACGGATCTCAGTGAAGCAGAAACAGGAGCAGGCATGAGGTGGGGTTTAGCTAGTTCCCATCCTTTCCCCTCTCTGTACATCCTCCTGTATTATCTCTCGGATCTTCTGACAAGCCCACCTGGGTTGAACTCCATGAAACCAACCATTCCTATCGTGGGTCCACCACACTACTTGGCCAGTCTAATGGCATGCCAGCATCCCACTGCCTCCACTCAGTTATCCCCACCCCACCCCCAAGCTTCCTCTAGCCCTGTGGGGGTTTGCCAGTGGGACTTGAGCTTGGGTGACTGCCACGGTGCGGCAACTTCAGGGAATGGATACATTCTTTGTGTTTTGAGGCAGCTTCTCCAAACTGAATTAATCTTCAGCCTTCATCAGACAGAATCAAATGGTTTCAAAGCATCTCAGTTAACCCTACCATACCTTGATTATGGGCAACCAACTTTGATCATGGTAACGGAACATTTCTATTTTGACTGGACTTCTTCGTTCTGCTTCCCAACATAACAGCTGGTCTGCATGTCTGAGAAGAAAAAAAAATGGAAAAACCCTTTCAGGCTATTAGCAGTTTAGAACGTGGGGAAGCCCTTGTTTTCATTCATCGGCTACAGAAAAACCGCACCTTGCTCGCCTAAACCAAGCACATCAGGGAGTAAGCTAGCATGTCTTTTGAACTGCTAGTTTTCTGTGTTTCAGGATCATTCAAGTCATTTAATTTCCCCAAACTGCTTCCTGATGCCGATAATCACAAGAGCATTTTTTACATGCTTTTCTCTGTAGGATGTCCCTTCGAATTTGTTGCCAAACCAGCCACATTGTGCATCCAAGAAAGCAGTATTCTGGATCTGGCACACTAATGTCTATATGTACCCTATTCCCCATTATTTGGACTTAAGAAAGGAAGTAAACTCACCAACAACAACCAGCTGGGGCTAGAGAGCCAGACAACTAAAGTATACACACTGACATAATTTTGAACACTATTTGTAGTCTCCAGCAGGAATAACTGACACACATTTGTAACTGACACTTGTATTTCTTCATTGTTAGGCCCAGATATCATTGTTCCCAAATTTCCTTGACTGCCAAGCAAAAACGGATCCTCCTCAGTTACTTGTGGAGTCATTAGAACATTGCCTCTACCGCTAATTCTCCCTGCTCTTTCCTGCCTCAAGTGTAGCAGCAACCTATGTGGGGCTTCCTTCTGTAGTTAATTCAATGTATTTTTGGTGGCTTACAGAGGAATTCAAATGAAAACACTGCCACTGTCATGTTATAACATGATCATTAGGACACTCCCTAATTGGGCGATGACAGTTCTGTTTCTATAGAACTGCAACAAGAATTGCCTCTCCTTTCTGCATTATCTTTTTCAGATTCAGATCTTTTTTAAAATTCTGGAAATGGTTTTCTTCATTTATAATAAGTCATCATGCTATCAGGATGGTTAAAAGACTGTATCTCCCATTTTTCCAGAACTCGTTTATACTTACTTGCACATTCAGGTTATAAGATCTGAGAACAATAAAGAAGGAAGAGAGAATGAGTTTATGAATTGGAAGAAAAATTAGTCTGTGTAACTCCCTTTTTGTGTGGATGTTAACAAATGCAAAAACAAGGTAGTCCTTGATTTACAACCAGTCTCTTGGCAACCAAAATTATAACATCCTTACTCCCCAAGTACTTACAACACAGATTCGAAGTTCCAGCAGCCGGGGCCCCAGCCCACCCTATGTTTATTACATTTTAGGATTTTGGCAACCATCTTGCATTATATGGCCATTTTCAACTTCCCGTGGTTACATGACTTAAATTTACCAAGTTTTTTTGCAAAAAAACCCTGACATTTACTTACTGGCAAAAATACACCCATTGCAGACGTAGGCCCCAAAAATGTTGAAAATTCAGGTGGGTCGTGTGATGACCTGTTGTAACAACTAGGAAAATGTATGACCCCTAATTCCAGGTTCAATTAAGTTAAGGGCAACCTGTAGTTGTTGTGTTACTCTTTCCCCTTTCCCCACTCTCTCCAAGATTTAAGAAGTTTGCTCTTCCTGGTGATAGCCTCGCCTCACTGACCAGGCCTCCCAAGGCTGTCTCCTACTTGAGTGAGAGGGATATTGTACCTCTTCATCTTGCAACTCACAGCTCCAAATCTAGTCTTCCACCACTGCTTTTCCTCAGGTTGTCCCTTAGGTATAAACATCTTCGAGCCTGAAGGCTTTTTCAAATCCCGAGTTGGGCTTTCTAAATCACCAAGTACTTTGTGGCACATCTCAAGCCTTTGCGAAAAAGTAGTGCAAAGTCCTCAGGAGCTGCAAAGGTCTCCAGCTTGATATTCTACTACCTTTGTCCACATGCATTTCAGCTTGATTGCCCTGCCCAAAGAAAAGCCGCATCGACTGCAGGGGGTTCAAATCTTGTTGGATTTAAATCCGAAGCATCTTCTCCCCAGTTAGAAACTATGTGGTCAGAATGAAAGGTTGTGTTTATTCCATTTATAAGAAAAGCATGAGGGAAAAAAAGGCAGCAAGTGAAAGAAAAGGATTGATACTAATTTTCAATCTTTGTATTGTGAAAATAAATACCAGAAAATCCGGGATACTCTTTAAAGCAGCATTTTCCATCTCAACCCATTAATGAGTTTGCTCAAAGCTGAGGTATCTGCTTTATACTTGCTCAAACCCATCCTAGGAAACCCTTTAATCCCTAATCCTAAAAACTGGCTGGGGAAATCTGGGAGTTGAAGTCCACAAAGTTGCCACTGTGGGACGGCCTTGCCCTAACCCTTTGCCTTCTTTTCAATCTTAATTTAATTGAATTCCCAAAGTGGCTAGCCTTTCCCCTTCTTAACTAAAGTTTAATTCTATTTCAGATCCAAATGTATAACATACATATTTTTATAAACAAGAGTTTCAGAAGAGGAAGGTTAAAATTATTAATCTCGTAGCTGGCAAAGAGGGAAGAGATTGCCTTTTTTCCAGCTGTGTGTCATAACCAAAATTATTTCTCCCAAGCTATGATTTGTGTGGAGATGAGAGGCAGGAGAAAGCTCCCTTTATTTGTTTGAAGGATTAGTTTTTATCAAGACACTTTCCAGCTGCTTAATAATGATCAATCCACCCCCATACATATACACACACACACACAATATCCACATTCAATATTGCCCTTGGTTCTTTGACCTGCCTTCTGATTTTATATTTCTGAAAAAGCATCTTTGTACATTGGGACTGATTATTACTTGTTCTTCAGCAATACAAATAGTCCTTTTCTTCATTACGGATTTGAATATCTGTCTTGTAGGAAGGAGGTATAACAATCTCCCCTCCCCTACTTGCTCTTTGCTCCAGAAGACAAAAAGAGAAAGACGGGCATTTTTCATTGAAAGAAACTATATGATATTTCCTTTGATGGTGATGTTTTTGATTTATTTGTTTTTAAAGGAAATGTTAACTATTATTTAAAAATTTAATGTATACATCTCTGGATGATATGTAAACACCACGAATTTATCTATGTTTTGGCTGATTCATTATTTTATTGTTATATTTATTAAGGACCAAGGACCTAACCTGGCCAAAGGGGAGAAACTGGAGTTGTGAACTCATGAACATTTGCTTTCTCTTAGACATCCTTTTTATTTAGGAAAGGGGAAAAGGAAACCCCACTTGAGAAACAGCATCTGAAAAATGCCAGAAATGGATAAGAATTACTTAAATATAACCTTTCGGCCAGTCTGCTGTAAGGGAGAGAAAGCAGCGGGAGTTTTTCCTCTACCAAAGGCTTCCCAGAAGCCAGGTTAGAATTTAGCATTGGATTCAGGGTCACCAAGGAATCCTTCTTGAGGCTATTAATATACTGCTGATCTTGCATATCTGTCTCACTGCCAAGGAACCAGATGTAATACAGTAAATACCATTGCTAATAAGATTGTGAACACATGAGTGATCTACCTGAGGAACAAACCTGAGCCCTTTTTCTCCCAGAATAAATGCTTAGTTTTCTCCTTCTGACATCAAACATTTCCTGGCATTCTGCAAATGCTACTCTGAGTGCTACTTATTTTATTTTTTTTATTTACATCCCATGTTTATTATTTTTATAAATAACTCCAGGTGGCAAACATACTCCTCCCTTCTCCTATTTTCCTATTAATAACAATACTATTAATAGCCTATATCCTACTCTGCTCTTTGCCTGGGAAACAGGTTACAGGAAATCTGACGTTTTATGTATTATGTCAGCAAATATTAATTGAGTAATTCATCTGTTCAGTGGTCTCACCCGATATGAGATAAAGAATGTTATTTAATATCAATAGCTCTGATGAGATTCCAGATGTGATTTTATTGAACTTGCAAAGGGAAGAAACAGAATTTCTTAAGTAAAAACTTTATTTCTGGATGAGACACCCATGTGCTATAAGAGACATCTCCGTAGCTGAGATATGCATGTTAGAACAAGTTCCTTTTAAAATGATACTTGGAGGATTTTTTTTTTTAGGATTTAAAAATTTAAACCTGTCTCCTACGTGGGACACCTCTTAGTCGAATGTAAATTAAATATATTTAGTTGATTTATTTGTTAGAAGTCAATAGCATGAAATTACGTATAAAAGTTTACAGAATCTAGACATTGACTAAATCAGACTTCATTTCTGAAATCTAAAAGAATGGTCTCCAGATTAAGATTAAAAATGCGTATGTAAAATGGTTAAATTTTTATTAGTGCTTTTGTTCAAAATTCACAATGGATCATCAAGGAAAGGTGGCATCTTAGGTTTCTCACTATCCAATCGCCGATTTGGCGCCCTCCAGACAATTTGGGAATGGAACTACAATTCTCAGAATTCCAAGTAGGCAATAGTCTGAGGACAACAATCTTAAATCCACATCATTAACTAGACCATGAGCTTACTGTCCTAAAAATAGGCTTTGTTTTGGGGGCATGTGGGATGTTCTACTATACTAATAGCTAGGGTACTTATAAATAGTAGGAACAAAGACACGTGGAGGATTGTAATTTATTTGGCAAGTTTATTGCATCTGCTTGCTATAAGAAAATTCAAGACAATTAAAATTATGCATCCTCATCCTTGAATAAAATAACTATATTCTGTCAAAGTGAGGCAGGGCACTTGTTATTTGCAAGCAAAATCTACAATATGGAATTTAGGCTAAAAAGATTGTGTGATTCTACACATCTGTATACATATGCAATAGAAATTTGGTGGTGTGTTCAGAAAGCAATGTCTAGTTTTTGCCTTACTCCTCCCCAAAACCAAACTTTTTTTTAGATCCCGTCCATTTTAACTCAAAACAGATATAATACGGAGGATTGCTATGATCAGTTGCTCAGCAGTGCAATTAATTTAGACTTTGGATTTGATGGTTTACATTCTTTGTTTCCCGTATTTTAGATGGTCATCTTTATTAAAATACCTGCCTCAAGATAAGCTAGTTCTGTAGCATTTGGAGGCTTTATTGCTTTTTTTTTTTTTAACTAAAATTTTGCTCTGGCAGTTTCATTGCTGCTGCTGCAAAACTGAAGCAGATAATTTTATAACAATTATATTTTATAGCATTTTCTAAGCAAGTTCAGGCACTGATCAAGTGCTGATCAAAATTGTAGTGCAAGGAGTATTCAAACGTCACCTAGGAATAGCCACACCAAATACTAGATATATTTGTTCCCCTTTCAAGGATTTAGATATTCCTCAATGAACCTTTGTCTTTGATTTCTCTATATGTAGTGCTGAAAACAACACCACAGAAATGTCCCACCCACCCACCCACTCCTGCATATCAAGCAAGCTCTATGTATTCAGTATAGATTTCTACTGGGTGATAACTTTTTCAAAAATTTTGAGCCTTGCCATCAGTTTGCACAAATGATGTTATATTCATTTGTGCAATATGAATTGTGCTGAATTGACCCTAACTCAACCTTTCAATTTTCATAGGCCTCCAGGGCTTCCTCAGTCACCTTTAACATAGATTGGGTTAAACATCTAACACAATGATATACAACTATTTTTGCTATGATACAGCAGAATGCTGGCCAACATGGTTTTCACAATGATGCATAATAGCACTTTACGATACTTGCAAAATCTGACACGGTTTCTAGAGCTGGTTAACACGGCCTCTGATTTTGGTTCGGTCCAGGTGCAGATCTACATCCAGGTTATATTAGTTGATTCACGGTTGAAACATTTTTTTTTCAAGCATGGCTTTATTCAAATTTAAAAGATATATACAGTACATAAATACTATTTAAATCAATGGAGGGTGGGGGGAATGGAAAGAGAGGCAGAAAAATGGTGAACTCAGAAAAAAATAACTTAGAAACTAAGATATTAATATACAATGTTTCATACTCTTCCTCTAGACCTGACTGGGTTTTTGGCAATTATTTCCTGAGAAGAAGCTAAAGGTCTACTAAGCTGGTAGAAAATATCTGAACAGAAATGCTGAGATTTTTTTAGTCATATGTATGATCTGTAAAAAAAGCCATTGATATTTTTATTGTCTTCATGAGCCATTCTGGCTCATGATAGAAGATTAATGAATGAATCTTCGAAAATCTTTGAGAATGTGATTGATTGATTGATTGATTGATTATTATAGTGCTCATCTCACCTACATGACTCTAGAAAGCTTGCAATAAATAAAATACATAATATAAATTTTTTTTTTAAAGCAGATAACAGTCGGGCATCATCCAATCAATTTATCTGGTAAGGTGATCATCTATTTCTTTAAAGAAAGAACATTCAGGAAAAAGATTCTGGAAAAAAATACTAACAAATTCTTTTTCCCATTCCTTCTTTGAATATCCAAAAAGTAGAAAACTGCTAGTCAAAAATTGGATTTTAATCTACCATAAATATCTTCCTAGTGGACCTATGTTACACATCAAGGTCTTGAAAATGAAGTGTCCTATTAGCCATATTGTCATCATGAGGAACTTTATTTTTTTGCTCCTGCTCCTACATTAAGAAAATCCCAATACACAGTACAGATTTATCATGTGGGAATGTTTCTTATTTTGAAAATTGCTCAGCTTTATAAAACATATATTCCAAATTATATTTCATTGTATTTCTGGATCTTAAGATTTTCCTACCTGCATACATAACCACTTTCTTTTTGTTGCACATGTGCCAAACACAAAGGCCCCCATTTTTTTGTCAAGGAACCCGGAAATTTTGATTTCCCAACCCTTTCTACCACTGTATGAAATAAATCTTGATCCCATGCTTTGCCTTTAATCATTAGGTATCTTTCTCTCCCAGATAATGTTATGTCCATGTTTCTTGGGTGGATTCTTAGTGGCAGGCATTATATGGTAGTTTGATCACTCCTCTATGAAGTTCTATAGAGTTTTCAGTCCAATTGATAAGATCACCACCAATGGAGCTACTGCAGGTTGCCATCTTGTAAATTTCAGCAGGTGTCACAATATAGCTCCACATGTTGAAATCTGACATTTCCCCAATGAAAGCTTGAGTGGCATCAAAGCGGCCACCAAGAGTATCCTGTGGAGGAAGAGTGCAATAAATATGTATTCAGAAGAAACATGCATAATAGTGACAGTACATAAAGTGAGAGGCCTATTTACCTGCTCCTGGCCTAGTATGAAAACACCACCAGGTTTCACAGGATGCCAAGGAGCCAAGTTGTCCCCACTCCCTCTTTGGACACCATCCTGATAAGATTTCCAGATGCCGTGCCGAGTTGACCATGTCACACAGATGTGGTGCCATTTGGCATCGTTAACGGCCAATGGCAAAGTTGCAACCTGAAAAACAAGGACAGAAGAGTTCAAATAAAAGTGGGAATGAGCAAACCTGGGAGTTATAAATATGGCAAGGTACTGAACTTAACACCTTCAAATATATCTGCTGCATAAATAATTACGAGATATTTATCCTACCTTATCATTAATGAGCAACTCCATGGGGTTATTTCCCCATTGAATAAGCACCACTTCGTTGGCTTGGTTGGGCACTGAGTAGGAGAAAGGTGTGCCTATTCCTGGGGATGAAGTTGACTTGAGCCAGAGACAGATGGAAAAGGCAAAGATTTCACGTTGCAGAGTGTGCTTGATCTTGATATACATATAGTTTGTGCGAAGAGGGAAATCCACATGAAAATGTTCGGAATGCTTATCTGCCTTGTTCCCTGGAGGACAGAAGAAAGCAGAAATGTGGCACTGCGCTACAACACAGGGAAATGGAGAGGAAATGGATTATCCCTATACTGCCAGCTGATCTGCTGACCTATTAAGAATTGATTTTCCAGGCTTGCTATGCTCTTTCCATTAATGAATCCCATGACCACTATCAATCAGGTCAAAGTTCATGAACTTTATCAAATTTTCTTTTTTCTTTGGTTATCTTGTCTCCATTTCATTCTCTTTGATACCTTTCTTGATTTAGATTTTGTGACAAAAGGGTCATAAAGGAGAGTTCTCGTGTCTTATTCTTTATAAAACACTATTTGCACTACATAAAAATTGGTAACAATCATCCATCTCGTGTTGAGCTGCCAAAGCACTGTCATATGGTTTCTTTCACTATTCAAGCTCATCTCTGCTCCACATTTTTAGATTTAGATTTTTTTTTTTTTTAGATTTTATTCAACTTCTATACCGCCCTTCTCCCAAAGGACTCAGGGCGGTGTACAGCCATATTAAAACACATATAAACCACAAAATTTAAGAACAATTTAAAAACAAATATATAAAATTTGGCCCACGAAATTAAAAACTAACAAACACCCAATTTAAAAATTCCTATTAGGCCAGCCCGGCTTGTTGGAATAAAAGAGTCTTCAGGGCAAGGCGAAAGGTATGCAGGTTGGGGATCATATGAACCTCTAGGGGCAGCTCATTCCAGAGGGCTGGTGCCCCCACAGAGAAGGCTCTCCCCCTGGGTGTCGCCAGTCGACATGGTTTGGCTGATGGCACCCTGAGGAGCCCCTCTCTGTGGGAGCGTATTGGCCGGTGGGAGGCTATCGGCGGCAGAAGGCGATCTCATATATACCCCGGTCCTAAGCCATGGAGTGCTTTAAAGATGGTAACCAACACCTTGAATTGCACCCGGAAGACCACCGGAAGCCAGTGCAGCTCGCGCAGGAGAGATGTTACATGGGTGCGCCATGTCGCCCCCATAATCACCCGCACAGCCGCATTCTGGCCACATCTATCACATGTGGCTGATTTTATGATTTAAGCTATATTTTCAGTCAACATTCCCCCCCTTTTTTTCATTCTGTCCATTGGTCTGTCTCTCCAGTAGGATAATGAGATACTTGAAATATTCCTCAAACTATCATGCTCTTTTAGCCATCTTGGTGCCCATCGCTTTTCCTGCTGATTACGTGATTATACGCTACACAGATTCTTCAGAAATGCAGAAGCGAATAAGTATCATTAAATTATTTAAACCCAAGTACTGTACTTGAATCTACATTTTCCATCCACTAATATTCATCAACATATTTACGTAAACCTCTTATTTAATAGTGGTTTTTAAAAATCAAGATTAAATTAATATAACCTACATACCCCTTGAAATTCTGGGCTTAATGTTAGTCATAATCCTTTGTCACTGGCTATGTTAATTGGGTCTGAGGAGAATTAAAATCTAAAATAGGTTAGAGTGGGACTATTCATATTCAAATTTCAGCATGACTGGGAAAATTCTTTGAGCCAGTCACACTCTCAGCTTTAGTTATCTCATAAAACCAGTTGTGAAGACGAGAGCTTTTTGAGAGAAAATGAAATAGAAAAAGCAATATGTAAATGTTAAATCACTGAAGTTCTCCATTTGCCTCAGATCTAATTATATCCTGCTGTCAGCCTTCTCCAATCCAGCGCCTATCCTACTAATCAGGCAGTATGATCCAAAATCTAATGTTTGGGAATTCGTGAATTATAATCTCTGATAACTGGAAGGCATCACTAGGAAAAACTATTTCTCATTTCTCCACAAACTTGGAAATAGCCACCTAAACATCTGGCTCCTTCATTGTCCATTTACTTGTCATTAAACCCACCTTTTATTATTAGTTCTTTTTATTTAGCAGTTTATTCAATTTACCTTCCTTTCTTCTACCCATCCATTTTTACTCCATGAATGTAGACCAAAGTCTCCTTTCTCATTTTGGCAACACCACATTTTCTTTTTTTCTTTTTCTTTTTTTGATACCTTAAAAATTAATTTTATTACTACAGAGCTTTGGAAAGTATCACAAGATTGTTTTGACTTGCAAGAAGGTCGCAACACTACCCACCTGGAAATTCAGGTTTAGTCACTCACCTTTCTCCACTGTGCGTCCATGTGAAGCATGCCTTTGTCTCATCCCTGTTGCTTTTGGTACGCTGGGAGTCTGATGTTCTGAAGTGTTGGATTTCTCATGGATCTGGTGCTCCAACAAGCTGATCTTTTCCTGAAGAGTATCCCACATGGATGTGGAGAAGGTTGAACTATTCCAATTGTGCTGAAGAAGTCAGCGCAAATGCTCATGTTAATTAAATTCTGCCATTTCTCTAGACCACTTGTAATGTGCTGCCTCTCTCCCTTCCTTAAAATTCTACCTGAAAGCCATTATTAAGCATTTAGTCCAATTCCTGAGTTCCTATACATTGGCCAAGCTGAATTTTAGATTGTATCTGCAAATAATTGTATGTTTTCTTCTTGTTTGAAATGAGATTCCCATTAATGGTGCCATCATCTATTCATGTTCTGTGCCTCATTATTACCATTTAACCCATTTAAAATTCAGTCCTATGCTTGTTTGTTTAGTCTTCTTCAGCCCAATGGGTCTTCCTTCCATTGCAAGTATGTAGAAGATGCTAAATTTAGCCACATTCCTGTACTAAACCTGTCACAGAACAAAGAACCTCCTGGAGCTCCAGAAAGAAGTTCTGCCAAAGGGAAGGACTTTTGCTAGTTTTGCAATAGCCACTCTACGCACAAAAAGATCATCTTGAATAAGTTTGCTCCATCTGAAGCTTCAACAAAATCAAAATTGATCCCAAGCACCTTATACCCTGTGCACGTGTGTGTGTGTGTGTGTGTGTGTGTGTGTGTGCGCATCCATCCATGTTTCTTCATTTTTAGGTAAGCAAAGTTATGACAATTGCAAAACATGGAATAAAAAATTAAATTAATTAAAAAATTAATTGACTTAAGGAAAAGAAAGGAAATATAGTAAAGTCTAGTTTATACAAACACCATTCACTATAGTTCTCCGTACCTTTTCCTCTTGAAAGCTATCCCCCCTTCCATTCCATGTGTATTTTTTTTTTTTTTTTTTAAATCCCTCTGCGTCCATCTCCCTCTGCAAAGTGACTCCTGCCATTTTCTTCATCGCTGCCTTTCGTTCTCTGGATATTGATTTTCTCAACCAAGAGTTGCTATTGATAGTGCAAGGGAGATTAAATAATTACGTTTAAAATCCCCCTTCACCCCATATATTTTCCAGAATAACACTATGGTAGGTAGGCACTTTAGAAAGATTAGAAGAAGCGGCAGGAAGATTTGTTGTGAGTAGCTAATTCTGGTAGAAACTTCAGTGTATGGGGAGGTAGTTAGCTTTTAAAGAGAAGGTAATAGCATTCCTTAGAATTGTTTGCTTTGATCATGTAAAACAAAATAAGGAAGAGGAGACGATTAAATGAAGGATCATACATGAAAACTGATGGAACAAGAATAAAAATGCTTACAATTGCTGGCTGATCAGCATTTTGGACAAATTAAAAAATGAAGGGATAAAAGTTGTAAATGCGAGGATGAGTATGAGGATTGATGGATAATAAACAAGTGAGTAATTAAGGAATATGTAGATTTGAGAAAATAGATTAAGAGCATTGAGAAGGATAAGTTAAAAGCTAATACCTGTAAATGCTCCAGTCTCTCCTTCAGGGATTTCAACATTCTCTCCATCTGATGTATTGCAGCAGATGCCTCATTGGGTGGATCTTCCATAGCATTAATTTGAGCAGATGTAGGCGCCTTGTGAGAAGAATCATGAGTGTTGTGCCCAACCTGTGGTTCGTGGTTCCCAGGTTGTGCAGTTTGATGATGCTCATTCTCTTGGGCATGGTGGCCTTCATGGGGATCTTGATGGCCAGCATCACGGTGTCCCCTATGGCCATCTTCATGGTGAGACTGGTGAGCATCCTCATGATGTCCCCTTTGAGCATTATCATGATGGCCCCGATGCCCACCTTCATGATGGCTGTGCTTATGGTTATGATTCTCTTCCTGATGATTTCCATGGTGCTCACTATGCCTCCGGGAATGGGTTTCACAGTGGCTCAGTTTGGCTGTCAGTTCTCTCATGGTCTCTCTCTGGTCAAGGATCATTTCCTTTTGATGCACCACTGTCTCCCGCAGATGCAGGATGGTTTCCTTAGCTTCTTCTAGAGTCCCCACCCAATGGCCATTGCCTGCACCATTAGCTGTGCCTCCATGTCGTTGATGGCCATTTGACTGGCAACCATTATCCATATCCAATGGCATAGGACTGCAGATAAATTTGGGTAAGCCATGTTCAGAGGCTATCAGTAGTGGGGAAAAGATGAGGCAGAGCAATGTCCAGTGCATTTCGATCATCAGAGGTAGGATGTTTGGTGGATGGGAAAAGGGTAGAAGTGGGGATGGAAATGGGCTGGCCAGTTCAGGATAAATTAGAAGCAGAAGCAGATGATAACTTCCAGAAAGGCCAAGTCTTTACAGCTTAAAGAATACTATTGTACAACAGATTTCAATCCTGTACCCGTCATCCAGATCTCCTCTTAGATGACTAATAAAATTCCACCAGAAAGAAATTCAGTCTTTATCAAGAAGGAGACGCAAAGATTTTTGACAGAGGAGAAGATACTCTAGATGAAACTCTTCAAGTCATGTTTGGTTCACCAGGTCACCAAGTCTTCAATACCCACAATGACTGGTTCCATTGTCTCAGAAACTGAAGCTTTTCCTTCTTCCCAAATATCAATTTCTTGCTTCTCAGCAGAGCCAAACTGCCAGCAGACATCCAGGCACTATAGTCAGGTGGGTTTTGTTCTTTTTCTGCCTTTCCTTCCTGTCTAATTTGCCAAATCCACTGGTGATGAGGAGCAAAGCATCGTTTCCCTTGGTGACTGAGAAATTAATGGGCTTAAAGTGTTACAGCAGAGCTTTTGCCTTCACCACTGCCTACCATCTCTTCTCTGTTGCTAAGGCTTCTAGCCTGGCAGCCTATATATAACCCCTCCTGAGAAGCTAAAGCTTCAGTCAGAAGAATTAAGGTATCAGCCAAGAAAAAATAAGCTAAATCCAAGCTATGAAATTATTCCTCATTTTCTCTTCTAATTGCAATAATTTACCCAGAGTATATCACTCCCAGCTGGATTTAGAGTATGTGGAACTCCCAACAATAGGAAAGACAATTGTGTCAGTAGCTAAGACACACACACACACACACACACACACACACACACACACACACATACACATACACACACACACCTGTATAAAATAAATGTGCAGCTAGATGATCTACAGACATACCCTGCTTTTCCACTCAAGGACCTAATCAGATAATTTTAACTATATGAAAAGCAAAGCATTGTGAACTAAATTATAAACATTACATTCTCAATACTAAATTACTGGTACATTTATCACAATGTATTCCACTGTCCCAAGGCTTAATTAAAACTCGGACCACACGTTTCTGAATAGTTTTTATCCCAGAGCTATAATTGCACTCAACAATGAACTAAAGGGCCACCATCAGTGAGCTGTTGGACAGCATTACTTGGTCTGTTGTGTGGATGTTTGGGTGGTTTGAGGGTGGGGAATTTGTGGGGGGGTGGGTGTTTGAGGATTGTTATGTGTGTTGGACCTGGTCTTTGGGTGTTAAGTGAATTTCATTGTATGGATATACTGTGTATAGGCATACAATGACAATAAAATTATTATTATTAGGAAGTTCAGGACACCTCCAACATGATTTGTTGTTGCCTTTGAAACAGGTGTCTTGCCAATAATTCTGATGACCATTGCAATGTAGATTTAGAAATTCTTCTACCAAATTCTGATTTCTCCGAGACAGCTCATTTACCATATTGATAGTTTGCTTTTTTCCCTCTACAATTCCTAACTTCAGTAGAATCGAATAGATCATTAAATGCTAGAATTAATATAAGGCTGAAGGATTATTAACCCAATGAGTTTCACCCATTTTAAATATAGATGTAAGTTAGACCCTTATGCTGGCTTGTTTATAATGTTATTTATTTGATTGTAGGACAAGATAGTCCAATATGGATTGGGATACCCATCCGTGACCAATGGAAAATATAATCCTTCAAACAGCCTCCCAATTTAAAATGAAAAGACTCACAATCTAGATTAGGCCATTGGGCATTTATAATAAAGAAAACGAAATATACAGATTGGAATAGGACAATACTTAATATGTGTTTCTTTAGTTTAATCTTTGTTTCTACTGCAAAGAAATGACTGAAGAGTATAATATTGGTATGAAAGAATATCAAGGAATCCAACTGCTTCTTTCTGGAATTTATGCCCAGATAAATCTCTACAGCAGAGCATCTTAAATTAAATCATAGTAATTTGTTTTCATTGAATGTAATGTGATTCAATTGTTCACTAACTTAATCTGGATTTAATCATAATCCAGATTTAACATATAAGGATCAATTTAACATCTAAGACTAAATATAGACCAGAAACAGGAATCAAAATACAGAGTTATTTCTTTTAAAACTCATGTTACCAGACCATTTAAAGTGGAATCTTTTAATATAATCCAACAGTAGTTCAGAATTTTGATCTTGTGACAAGCAACGATCTTATTGTATTATTATGAATATAAATTAACTTTTGGGGATATTTAATTTAATAGCTGGAAAGTAAAGTGTACAATGAGCCATAGCATACGATTGTAGTTGATTGGTTGGAGAGTGCTGGCTCCTGCATGAGGCAATCTAGGCTATGATTGGTTGCTGTGGATGTAAAGGGGGAGTTTCCCTTTCCCCCCCTACCTTTTTTCTTCTGCGCGCTCTGTACTCTGTTTTGATTTACCCCATGATGTTCCTGACTATCTTGTTTGCTGTAAATATAAATGTTAAATATATCTATTTATATAAAACTACAACTTCGGGTCAATGTCTCTGAGTTCATTTGGAAACCTGCTGCTCAATTCCCTGACAGACTTTTTAAAAGAAACCTCAATTTTTATTCATGAAAATTTTGTATTTTGTTCCTTCAATGTATTTTTGCCTCCAATTGGGACCATAATTATTCAACTCACAAATCATCCTGTGAGTGTGTGTGTGTGTGTGTGTGTGTGTGTGTGTATACATGCATGCATACATGTATATATGTATGTATCAGAGGTGGGTTGCAGCAGGTTCTGACCAGTTCTGGATAACCAGTAGCGGAAATTTTGAGTAGTTCGGAGAACCGGTAGTAAAAATTCTGACTGGCCCCGCCCCCATCTATTCTCTGCCTCCCAAGTCCCAGATGCTAAAGGAGGAAATGGGATTTTGCAGTATCCTTCCCCTGGATTGGGGAGGGAATGGAGATTTTACAGAATGCTTCCCCTGCCACGCCCACAAAGCCACGCCCACAAAGCCACACCCACAGAACCAGTAGTTAAAAAATTTGAAACCCACTACTGGTATGTATGTATGTATGTATGCATGTATGTATGTATGTACAGTATGTATGTAAATATATTTAATCTAAGCATCCAGACTTGGAAAATACGGCATCCATCTTCAGCAGTACCTATCAACCTATTATCTTTAAATTATTTTAAGACAAAAAATAATGCTAAAAAATAATCATAGTCACATTCTTCCTGGTTTCAGTTACTCAGTTACAGTGAACGGTGTGACATTGAGTTGTCTCTCAGAGCCTAAGGCCCCACACAATTTGGTCCAAAATATATCTTCAGCCTCAGGATCTTCAGGCCAAGTCAAGTAGCTCTCTTGTTTAATTAGTTTCCTTAGGCGATGATAAGGAGACAACCTAGAAAATAACCAAAGGATTGACATTTTTTTTTATTTTCCCCATCTCAGACACAAGAACAGACATAAAGTAATGTGTAAGGAAAAGACACACGGAACCCCCCCCCCAAAGCCAACTGTTGGACGATACTTCTAAACTTAACAGGACAGCAACTGCTCTCTTCTGTTGTTCTTCAGCAACTGATAGAAAGTGGGATGCCATCTTGAATAGATATTGTAGACCAGTATTTCCCAAACTGTAACTTTAAAACATGTTAACTTCAGCTCCCAGAATACCCCAGTCAGCATGCTGGCTACGGTATTCTGGGAATTGAAGTCCATATTTCTTAAAGTTGCAGAATTTGAGAAACACCACATAAATTTTTCATCTACACCCAAATAGACCTATATTTATCTCTCTTTTAAAACCATCTCTGAACTGGTTATTATCATCCTTAGATCAGGTGGCACAAAAAATTCTATAAATTAATGATAATCCGGGTAAAGATTTTTGTTGTCATCATCATTCACTTCCAATCACTGGGTGGTTGCAAATTCTAGCGTAGTCTCTCAAATAAACACCTTCCCGTTGTACTTGGGCTGTTAACTCCCAGGATTCTTAGGTACATATCTAGAGAGTGCCAGGTGGAGAATCTGACCTACCATGAGGTACAAGAAAATCTCTGCCTAGCTACATCCTCTTTCCATCTTTACTCGGAAAAATGAGGATTAGGCAGATACCCTCCAGATGGCTCAGTGGGAGAGGTGGTTGGGGAAAGCTTTATCATAGAATCATAGGGCTGGAAGGGGCCTTGGAGGCTTTCTAGTCTTAACTCCCTGCCCAAGGCAGGAGTCATATGGATCTCTTTTTTCATTATGGAAAAAGTTATCTCCTGCTCATTCTTCCTTTATCCAACCTTCTGCATCCTAATTGCACTCTTCTTCTCACAAATCTTTTCTTCCCATTAAAATATAAGTAGATGAAACTCCTGCTTTATGTTACAATCTTTTTAAGACCACCTTCATGAGGATCAACTGTTCCCTACTCACCTGTAGTTCGGGATTTCTTCCTTAAAGACTACCACCAAAGGGTCATATCCATGATAGTAGATATTGGAACAGGCAAGTTGAATTTCTAAAGAACACCATTCATTCTCCAGGTAATTTCTGCTCACCAGGCACAAGGTCTTACGGCTTCTGCTTATTCCATTCTGCACATTATCTATATAGTATTGTCCAGGGGCAAAATCTCTAGGCCCAAAACACAACCGGAAGCAGGGTTCATGTTGTTTTTCCAGCTTTTCCAGAATGTTATCGATCACCCATTTGTAGTCATGACTACAGCAGGAAATGTAAGCATCATATTGGTAGTCCCGTCCTTTGGGGCGCAGTTGGTTATAGCCCCAACCTCTGAGGAGATAAAAAGCATATCGGAAAGTCCAGCCTAACTTGGCATAGATCAAAGATAGAAGCAAGAACAAGAGGATGGTAACTGTGGTAGCAATAAATAAATACATTTCCCAGTTGTCAAAGCAGAAGGATAAATCTTCATCAGCAAAAAGACGATTAGTCATTCCAGGACCAAAGCAATAATAGCTATCCAATAAGGCCACTTGAACATTTGGCACAGATATTGACCAGTTTTGGAACCACGCATTCTCACAAGAGCATATCAGTGGATTTTCAGAAACATCCAAATACTTCAGAGAGGAAAGTCGATCAAACGTTTCTTTACTGAAGTTCTTCAAATCATTGTTGCCTAGGTCCAGCTGCTCCAAAGAGGTCAAACCAGAAAAGATTTCTTCAGGTAGATCCGGGATGGCACTATCTTTTAACGAAAGATTATGTAGGTTAGTTAATCCTTGAAAAAAATGTGACTGGAGTTCCCAAGAGCCACGTTTCCCTGGTTGGATTTCAGAGAGGTCTAGGGATTCGAGAGTGGTAAAATTGATAAATGAAAGGTGGGAAAACACACTGCTGGGGTTTCCTTTCAAAGACAGAAACTTTAGATTCTCCAGCCCTTGAAAAAGTTTATCTGGAGGGTGGATTGGTAATTTAGGTGTCTGAAAACTAATATCCAGTTTCACAAGGGAGTGGAGACCCTGAAAAGGGCTTGGAGTATCATATTTGTTGTAAGTAAAGAGACGGTTATAACTGAGATCTAATGTTTCCAGCTGCGTCAGTGGTTTAAAGACTGATTCAGAAAACTTATATATGAGATTTTGATCCAAGGCAAGGTATTTTAGAGAACTGAGGTTCCGAAAAGCAGATCTCTGAACAGTCAAAATTCTGTTTCCTGAAAGCAAGAGAGTCTTCACATGCAGGCGTAAAAAGGCATAATCCTTGATTAGTGTAATGCTGTTAAAACGCAAATCTAAAAACTCCATTTTACGAGCATAGATGAAAGTGTCGCGGGTTACAGCTGTAATCTGGCAGGTATGAAGAATAAGTGTCCGCAATGCTGCCATGCCAAAAAAAGATTGTTTTTGTAGATTGGTCAGGCGGTTCTTTGATAAGTCCAAATAGCTTAAATTCTTCAAAGCAGCAAAAACAAAACTATCTAATTCATCAATTTCATTTCTACTCAGGATCAGGGTTTGCAATGGTAACCCTTTCCCCCAAGTATTAGGACGGAGTTTCAATATCTTGCACTTATCCATAGAAAGATACTTTAAGTTCCGAAATGTTTCGAATGCTTTATTTTCCAGGTACTTAAATTGTGAGGTTGACAGAGTCAACCAGGTGAGATTAGTGCAAGAACCCAACTGTTTCAACTGAGTATTGTTCAGCTTGGAACGTTTGATATCCAGAGAAATTAAGGATGGAAAACTTTGGAAGACAGAGCAAGCCACTGATAAATTTGTGTTTAATGATGGATGCATACTGGATAAATGCAACATAGTCAGGTTAGGAAGGGATATGTTGATAAGCTCAGAGACCTTTAGAAAGTTCGAGTCTAAAGACAGCTCTGTCAAAGCAGGTGTGGCTTGAAAGGATCCAGCTTCCAGTTCTGACATGTTATTAATACTTAGGTCCAATTGTTGCAAGCTAGGAAAGGAACAATTGGACAAGTCCAGACTGTGAATGACATTTCTATTCAAACTGAGATTCCTCAGGAAAGGGAAATTGAGTAAGGAAGGACCAACACATGGGGCACAGATGCTATTGTTACCCAGATCCAGAATGGTAAGTTGGGACAAGTTTTTTACACCTATAGCAATCTCTTGAAAACTAGAGAGTTTATTGGTGGAAAGAATAAGTTCCCGAAGAGCCAACTGGAACATGAATGAACTCGGATGCACTGTGGCAATTTTGTTATTATCCAAGTGCAATACATGGAGATGTTTTAGATTGGCTAGCAAAGCAGGACCTATAGCAGTCAGTTGGTTCCAACTCAAATCTAGAACTTCAAGGTCTTCCAGACTTCGAAAGGCATTGGGTACAATGTATGATATGTTGTTATGATTCAGATACAGTTCCAGTAAACCAGGAAGGTGGGAAAAAGTGGTAGAATTCAGCATTTCAACTAAGTTGTGGGAGGCATTGAGCCAATAAGTCACATTTGGCAGAGAAGCAATGGCAGAATTCAGGTCAACGATGGCATGGCCACTACAAACAGCAAGGCCAGGTCTGTTAGGGGAAAGGACACAATTCTTGAAACCAAAACAATCCACATCCCACTGTATCCATGTGAAGAGGAGTAGCAGTGTGCAAAGTTTCAAGGAAATCTGGTTCAAAGCAGGCATAATCATAAAAACATTAGGCATATGTGCTGGCTTTAGGTTTACTGTGGGCTTCATCAGTGATCATGAAAAAACTTCATAGGTCCTGAAATAAGAATATAAAATATTTCTGGTTAGTTAAAAAGAAAGTGGAGAATAGACATGCTGATGCATAAGCAGTGACCTGAATCCAGCCACTTTATATATAACTTTTATTTGATATAGGACAGTGGTGGGTTTAAAATTTTTTTACTACCGGTTCTGTGGGGTGGCTTGGTGGGCATGGCAGACGAAGGATACTGTAAAATCTCCATTCCCTCCTCACTCCAGAGGAAGGTTACTGCAAAATCCCCATTTCTTCCCGATCAGCTAGAACTCGGGAGGCAGAGATGGGGGCGGGGCCAGTCAAAATTTTTACTACTGGTTCTCTGAACTACTCAAAATTTCTGCTACCGGTTCTCCAGAACTGGTCAGAACCTGCTGAAACCCACCTCTGATATAGGAGTTACTTCCAGATGATTGTTATTCTAACAGAATAACAGAGTAACAGTGTTGGAAGGAAATCTTGGAGGTCTTCTTTTCCACTGTTCCCCAACCTTTCTGGGTTGATGGCCCAGTGCCGGGGCGGGGGGAGGGGTAGAAGAGGGGATGGTTTTGTGTGAAGGGTAGGCATGTATGCACACACATACAGCTTCATTTGTGTGAGTGGTGGCACCTGCAATGAGCGCTAGTGGAGCTGCAAGCACCGGCACTTGTCGCTCACACGTGGGGCTGTGGGCGTGTACACACTAGCCCACCACTCACGTGGCCCAGTTGCGAATGGGCCATGGCCCAGTAGTAGGCAGTACACAGTTTGGGACCCCGTTCTAATCCAATCCCCAGTTCAGGCAGGGAACACTATAACAATTCAGACAAATGTTTCAGTCCAATTTCTTCTTAAAAACCAGCTAGTTCCATATTGAGTGGGACTTAAAACTAAGTCAAGGCTAATGTAAGTGACATTGATTTCAATGGCTGCAGAAGTAGGTCTGAATCTGGGTGCAACAGTGTCATAAATTTGTGGCTTTATTTCTTCTCTATTTGGAGAAAGATAAATATGGAAGTAAAGACTTAAGGAAGTAAAAAAAAAGTCTCATTAAAATTAGCTTAAATTGCAGTTTCATTCTTGGCCTCTGCTTAAGTGATGTATTTTTCTAGTAACTCTAATTGTACAGGCATCTGATCATCACAGCTATTATGACAGTACAGGTAGCCCTTGACTTATGACCACAACTGAGCCCAAAATGTTTGTTGCTGGGCAAGGCAGTTGTTGAGTGACCTTTTTTGCTACTGCTGTTAAATGAATCACTGCAGTTGTTAAATGAACCATGTGGTCGTTAAGTGAATCCACTGACTTTGATTGTTGGAAGCTGGCTAGAAAGGTTACGTATGGTGATCACATAATCCCAGGACAGGACAACTGTCATAAATACATGCCAGTTTGCCAAGTGCCTGAATTTGGATCATAGGACCTTGGAGATGCTGCAATGAGTTGTAAGGGTATAAAACAGTCATAACATGTAACTTTGAACGGTCATTAAATAAATGGTAAATCAAGGACTACCTGTATATAAACCACTGAAAACCTGTGTTTAAAATAATAATACCTACAAATAGAAGTAGAACGACTGTGGCAAAAGAAAGCAAAGATACCATCAATAATACTAGACATCTTGGGTGCAATCTGAAGCATCACTTGAACATCACTGGCATTGACAAAATCACCATCAGTCAATTGCAAAAGGCAGCTTTACTTGGAATGCCTTACATTCTGTGACCTTTAATACCCTCAAACAGCATCTGCTTATCCCAGGTTCTTGGGAAAGATTCGGGGGAAAATGCCAAATCTAGTCTAAACATTTGAATGACTATGCAACCAACCATAATAATAAAAATCAACAGGGAAAAAAAAAAACCCCGCAACATCAATCAAAGCAAAAACCAGAAGCAGGAACTACAATGGCGAGAAGCGCAGTATAAAATTCCATTCAACTGCAAAAAAAAAGAAGAAAAAAAAGAAACAGAAAAAAACTGAAGTTCTAAAAACACTAAAATGGTTTTCAAAATAACTGAATGCATAATCAGGGCTACCTCTTGGCTAAAAGGACCATATAGTAATGTAGATGGTATGCAAGTCTCTCTGGGGACAGCAACCAGTATATAACCAAATAACCATCCCTTTTAAGGGCATTAGCAACACTTCCCTGCTTTGGAGAAGGTAGAACCTCACCTTAGCAGGTCAAATGTTGGTTGATGAGTATGACTAGAAGAGGACTTCAAGGCAATGTGGTTGAGTGAATTCAGAAGAGTCATATACCAGGGACCGACATAAATCCTGTAGATGGTGTTGGTCTTCAGCCAACACAGAATGGCCTCCAGATTGTTGGTTTATTTCATAGATTTCAGAAATCAAAGACTGGTAAGAATTGTCTGACAGCAATTTTCCCAGGACCAAAAATCCTGTCTTTGTTGTGCCTTTCCAGTAGTGGCTGTATAAACTGCAGGGCAGGATTAAAAAAAAAACCAAAAAAAAAAACACTTTGCTTTAGCTTCCCCACTTCCTCCTTACCAACTGAGCCTGTGTAACACCAAACTTCGGATCTAAATCAGATTCTGCAAAATGATTGGCAAGCTGGATTTGTCTGTCTTTAGACCCGGATCTTCTTTGATCTTTTTTGTAGTAGCAGTGAAACATTTTCTTCTCTCGTCTTCTGTATTCACCCTGGCATTTGGAGTGAAGATCTTTCTACCTCACAAATAGTTTCGGTTGGGTGCCCTTGGAAAGTGAAACCACAAACACATACAAAAGAAACCCTTCTCTTGATCAGAGGAGAAGGAAATGACACATTTTCTTATTGTCGGGAATAACCCTGGGTTGATTTCTTTTTTTTCCCCTCCTATAGTTTCTCTCAGATAATCCAAGTTACTGATTATTTGGTGATTTAGAACAAAGCTGCATATCTTCCTATCAGTAGAAAAGCCAAATAAAAAGTTGACATTGAAAATTATACTTACTTGCATGATGGCCCTGCAAGAGAGTAAGGTGCTTGTGTTATTAAAGATGCAAGAAATATTCATGCAGGGGGGGGGGAGGCAATCTGTTAAGAATGGGATTTCAGATAGAAAAGAGACAGACAGGCAGACAGAGATGAGGCAGAGACAAAGGCAGAGGTAGAGATAAGGAGATTTTTCAACAGAACAAAAACAGTACAAATAAGTGGCTTTTGATCTTTCTAACAGCAGTTATAAATGCGTTTGTACTTTACTCTATCTCTCTCTGAAATTGCAACATAATTTCCTTCTTTCCATAATCTACTCTAATAATCAAATCCATAAATCACTTGGGGTTTTTTTTTTCTTTGTTTAAGCAAGAAGTCCAGAAGGAGTTTCCAGTCATTAATAAATTCAGGATTTGACCCTTCTCTAATTTTGTCATCTCTGCTAGTTCTGTCATCTTCTCTAACCATTTCTCTACTATGGATATTTCAAAATCTCCCCCTTTTTGCACGTACAGTAATCTTACGGCAGAGATCATTTATAAAAAAATAATCTTCCATGTTTCTTTTCTAAAGAGTCTGTCTTTAAAATTCTTTGTATTGTTGTATGTATTTGAACCCAAATTTCCTGGCCTTATATATATATATATATATATATATATATATATGTTAAGCATGGGATTCTCTCAATGTTACCAAACTCTCAAGAATATACTACAAATTATTATTTTTTATGTCAAATGCTCCAATTTTTCTAACATGTGGCTTTTTAAAATGTTTGTACAGTGTGCGTGGTTGTTTTTTTAAGCAGAACTGCAACCAGGAATAATCTTATTTATTTTTTTTTAGTTCTCCCATATCCAATGGTACTTTGTCCATATTTTTGATTTTTTTAAGAATTCTTTCTCACTGTAAGCCATTCAATCTTCTGCTATTCTTTAGGATTAAACGTGATCTCGCTAGAGTTTCTAAAAATGAACATTCTGAGCAGAAAATATATGTTCATTAATGCAAATTTGTTCTTTTATAAATAAACTAAAAAATAGAATGGAATCAGGGGTGAAATGCTCCCAGTTCGGACCAGCTCGGGCGAGTAGGTAACGATGGCAGTGGGCAGTTCGGAGAACCGGTAGCAAAAATCCCTGCCCCCGCCCCCCATGCCCAGCTGAACCGCGTGATCATCAGAGGCTTTTTTTCTTTTAAATGGCTCTGACGATCCAAGCTCTGACGATCCCAGCTGAGTTGCCTGATCATCAGAGGGTTTATAAAAAATTGATTGCCTGATCGTCAGAGCCTTTTGAAAGCATTTTTTTTACATGGTTTTTACATGTAAAAAATGGCTTTAAAAGTAAAAAAAAAAAATGGCCACGCCCACCCAGTCACATTACCACCACCCCCACCAAGCCACGCCTACAGAACCGGTAGTAACAAATTTTAGATTTCACCACTGAATGGAATGCTGTATATGCAGAATGTCAGTACGTGGTGGCTCAGTCGTTAAGACACTGAGCTTGTTGATCAGAAAGATCAGCAGTTCGGCAGTTCGAATCCCTAGCACCACGTAATGGAGTGAGCTCCTGTTACTTGCCCCAGCTTCTGCCAACCTAGCAGTTCGAAAGCACGTAAAAAATGCAAGTAGAAAAATAGGGACCACTTCAGTGGGAAGGTAACAGTGCTTCGTGCGCCTTTAGCGTTTAGTCATGCCGGCCACATGACCACAGAGACGTCATCAGACAGCACGGGCTCTTCGGCTAGAAACGGAGATGAGCACTGCCCCTTAGAGTCGGGAAGGACTAGCACGTATGTGTGAGGGGAACCTTTACCTTTACTTTATATGCAGAATGTCAGATTGATCATAATATAAGTCACTATAAGTGAGATGGGCGGCTGTACAAATATGATAAATAAATAAACGCTATTACATTAACGTTATGTCTGTTCTGCATCAGAGTCCACCACTTTATTTCTTTACACTGTTGGAAGATAAGAATCTCAATGACACACACACCCAGTGAGGTCACACATCAACCCCAATCATCTCTGATTCACTGACAAACTACAAATAAAATACACCTCTTTCAACCTTTCTGCCTGCCTTTGACACTCGGGCTGCACCTGATTAAATGCATCTGTCTGCGTTCCAGAAAATCCCAACTCCAATTAAAAACTCCGAAGCAAGCATTTTCTCAAAGTTCCTTTTATTGAAGTAGGTATTCTGGCACATCTGGGAAAACCCGAATCTGAAAGTTCCAGGTTTTCCCTCAGTAAATCAAAACCCCCCAAACCATCCTCTCACTCATCAGTCCATCATATGCTCCAATCAGCATCCATCCCATCTCAAGACAGCACTCCAACCACTCCTTCTCCAGATGCAGGATCGTCCTGACCTTGACCGAAAGGAAGAATGCTGTTTTGTCTAAATACATTTCCTCTACTAAATCCCCCCTCCTACTTTCCCACGCATGAGAAAGTGGAAGTGTGCAAGCTTCCGGAGCTTATATGGCTTCCAAAGCTGACAGCATCTCTAAGTATCAGCCAACCCAAGCAAACAGACATAAAAGAGAATTCCCCTCAAGATAAGGGATCTCAAGACTGCTTCCTGAATTTTAAGATCCCTCTTAAAATTCCACAGCAAAGAACAGTTTATACAACTAAGGTCACACACATTCAGGATGAGAAATGGATTTTCTTCTCCTGGACTTCACAGGCCTCCAGGGCAGGTTTACACATTTAAGGTACTGCACATCAAAAGTTCAATACTTGATGATCAAAGTCCTTTGTTCCTATAAGTACAGGTAGTCCTGGACTTATGACCACAATCGAGCCCAAAATTTCTGTTGCTAAGTAAGGCATTTGTTAAGTGAATTTTTCCCCATTTTAACACCTTTCTTGACACAGTTGTTAAGGAAATCACTGCAGTTGTTAAGGTAGTATTATTTATTTATTTATTTATTTATTTATTTATTTATTTATTTATTTATTTATTTATTTATTATTTGGACTTATACGCCGCCCTATCTCCGAAAGGACTCAGGGCGGCTCATAACAATAAAACACACAAAGTTCAATTTTTTAAAAATTTACCTAATAAAACTATAAAGACCATTAAAATCCCTTCTAAAACCCCTTCAGTCCAAGCTGGCCAGGTGAAATAGCCATGTTTTAAGGCCACGGCAGAAAGAGCGAAGGTCAGGGGCCACCCGGAGGCCCAGGGGGAGCTGATTCCACAGGGTAGGTGCGCCCACAGAGAAAGCCCGTTCCTTAGGGGTCCCCAGCCGACATTGTCTGGCCGACAGCACCGCAAGGAGGCCGTCCCTGTGGGAACGCATCGGGCGATGGAGAGCCGTCGCTGGCTGCAGATGGTCCACCAAATACCCTGGGCCTAACCCATGTAGGGCTTTATAGGTGATTACCAGCACCTTGAATCTCACCCGGAAGGTAACTGGTAGCCAATGCAGGTCCCGCAGGAGGGGTATAACATGAGAGTGTCGGGACACTCCCATCACTACCCGCGCGGCCGCATTGTGCACCAGCTGAAGCCTCCAAGTGGTCTTCAGGGGCAGCCCCATGTAGAGAGCATTGCAGTAGTCGATCCGGGAGGTGACGAGCGCATGAGTGACTGTGCGTAGGGCATTACGGTTCAGGTAGGGGTGCAACTGGCGCACCAGACGAATCTGGGCAAACGTAACACAGTTGTTAAGTGAATCTAGCTTCCCCATTGAGTTTGAGGGTCAGAAGGTCACAAGGGGATCACATGACCCCAGGACACTGCAACTGTCATAAATATGAGTCAGTAGTCAAGCATCTGAATTTTGATCACATGACCATGGGGATGTTATAACGGTTGTAATTGTGAAAAATGGTCACGTCACTTTTTTCAGTGCCGCTGTAACTTTGAACAGACAGTAAATGAACTGTTGTAAGTGAATTACTTGTGCTACCATTCTTAGCTTCCTAACCTTGTAGTCTACCTTCCAGAGCTGAATTATGTGTTCGTTTTTGCTGTCGAATAAATTTAACTTTATTTAAATTTAAAATAAATAAAAAATAAAATAAATAAAACTTCAAGCAGGCATCCTCTGCTCATTTGCCTGGCCATGGAATAGACCCAATTTTTCCCCCTCTAACAATGCTTTTATTTCTAGCATTGATAGGTATTCTTTGGGGGGAATTGAGGGCAATCTGTTGGGTTTTTTAGAATGTGCTTGGTGCATATGTGGGAGAGACAAAAAGGAAAAAAAGGTGTGGGCAAAAATGTAGTCTAGTTCAGGGGTCTCCAACCTTGGCAACTTTAAGGCTTGTGGATTTCAACTCCCAGAATTCCTCAATCAATTTTGATGGCTGAGGAATTCTGGGAGTGGAAGTCCACAAGTCTTAAAATTGCCAAGGTTGGAGACCCCTGGTCTAGCTGCAGAAAAGAGCTCTTTGCACAGGTAGTCCTTAATATTTGATTAAATTAAATTAGATGAAATTAGATGAAATTAATTTAAATTCTAACAGCACTAGGAAAAATGCTTTATTGAGGGTCGTTGACCTAGCAACCATTGCAAATATGGTAGTGTAGGAACTAAGCACCCACCCCTCTCCTAGAAAAATGGGATACTTTATAAAATATCAAAAGGGCAGAATATTTCTCCTAAAAGGGAGTCAGAAACTCTCTCTCACACGCACCCTTTTGTTAATGAGCCATTAAGGCCTGGGCCTGTCTATTCTACATAACAAAGATCTACCTCCTTCAAGCAGAGCTATAACAGGAATTGCCCAAAGCCCCTTCATTACATCATCACCCAGCAAGGCTCAACCAAGCCTGGGATATAGACAACCTATAAAGTTACCCCTGCATGGCCCCATGGGAGTCTGACAACCAATCAGAATACAACCTCAAATTCAAAAGCCCAGAGAGGGCATAAAACCCAGGCACTCTCAGCATTTCTTCCCTTTTTTGCCCAGAACCTCAAACCACGTGGTTCTGTCCACCATTAAAAACCATCTTTCCAATCAGCCACCATGTTTCCAGTGTCTTTCTCCCCACTTGGAACTAAACCCAGATGGACATTTCTTCCAACAGTAGTCACTTCCCAGCTATCCAAACATCTCAGAAGTGGTTTGGTTGCAAGATCGCTGGACTTTCGATCATATGAAGTCTTGCAAAATCATGACAAATTCCCTCAGTTCCTCAACTGAGAGGAAGTGCGATGGTGTCCAGACTGACTTCCTACTGGGGGAAAGTCACAGTTTGAAAATGGGCCTCAGTGTGTCAGACAAGGCAATTTCTCAGCTTAAAGAAGGAATACAAGCAACCTTGTTTCGCCTTTAAATTAATGCTGGAGGCAGGGAAGGGAACTGTGGGAAACAACAGGTAGCTCATAGAACTGGAAAGTTCAGCAGGTTTGATGAAACTGGCGTGTTCCATTCACACAACATCCTTAGTTTGGCTAAAAAGAATTAGGCATTTGGGATTCAGCATACAGTGAGAACCCAGGCCAGCATGTTCATATGTAATAATGGTTGTTTGAATGTAGCTTGTTGTGGGAATATAACCATTGTGGGGATTTTAATCTGGAAGCAGTACAAATAATGGTTTACATAGTTTGCTCAGTTGTTTCTTTGCAGACATTTGATTACCCCAGTAAGTAATCAGTGTGAGGGAGTGTGGGATTTGTTGCTTGTTTATATAAAGTAGTTTGCTCAGTTGTTTTGGTGCAGGTATGCTTTCCTTCTTGATTAGAGTACAGGTAGTCCTTGAGTTATGACCACAGCTGAGCCCAAAATTTGCGTTGCTAAGTGAGACATTTGTTAAGTGAGTTTTGCTCCATTTTACGACCTTTCTTGCAACAGTTGTTAAGTGAATCATTTCAGTTCTTAACTTAGTAACACAATTGTTAAGTGAATCGGGCTTCCCCATTAGTGATCACATAACCCCACGACACTGCAACTCTCATAAATATGAACCAATTGCCAAGCATTTGAATTTTGATCATGTGACCATGGTTATGCTGCAATGGTCGTAAGTGTGAAAAATGATCATGTCACCTTTTCCAGTGCCGTTGTAAGTTTGAATGGTCACTAAAGGAATAATTGTAAGTCGAGGACTACCTGTATTGTATTATTTTCTGCCTGATTATTTGTCTGTTGATAATCCCTGCTTCTCTGAATGTGGATTGCTAGAAGACATGTGTCTAGTCTTTTTATTTTCTTCCTAAATTTTTTATTACCTCTTTTGAACAGTGTGCAAATGAAGTTTATCTCTTATGTGTCTATTGAGGGCTGATTTATTTGAACCCCAAGCTTCCAGAAGTTCATTGGTATTTCTGATTTGGCTTTGTCTATAATGCTTGCTGCTTCCTAGTTTAAACTTCGGCTAAGTCTGTCCGCGTGTTGTGAGATTAAGCCATTTTTCCCATGTCTTCAGGAGGGGGTTTATTCATCCTTCCCTACAACTGCAATTTCTTGCTGTAGCCAGCAGGGGGCAGGGCAACCCACAGCCACACAATGGCCTCTCCCTACATACATGCAGTTCTACTACTACAGGTTTCAAGATCAGCAGTTGAAAAGTCTGAGGCCCTGGACTGGCACACTACAGGGGTCCTGGACCGAATCCCGTGGGAAAAAAAATGAGTCGCCCAGAGCTGGCACTACATGGCTGGGAATCACGCCAACCCCACAAAGCAACAAAGGGAACTGCAGCCCAGCCAAACCCCCTGCCAAGCAGAGCCAATGTTGTTAATGCCCAGCATCCAGTAGTGTGGCTGCTGTAGTAAACCATGTTGGGAATCTGTCTCCATATTAATCTCATCCCTAATTTAGCTTTTCTGACCAACAGCATCTGTTCCTTAGGTCTCTCTTTCCCAACCTCAGTGACTTTGAGATGCATGGATTTCAACTCCCAGAATTCCCCAGGCTGGCTAGAAAATTCTGAGAGTTGAAGTCCACAAATCTCAAAATTGCTGAGGGTGGGAAACATGGCGTTATGTCCTCCAACAACTGCATTCAAAAGCTACCTTTTCTGCAGTGCCCAGGTATGTATATATGGATGAACAAAATCAGGACTGCAGTTGTGATCACATCTTGGAAGCAGTGCTAGGTTGACCCCGGTTCGCACCGGTTCTATAGAACCGGGAGGCTCCACTGACCGGAAGTACAGGTAAGTAGAACCCCACTCCTGATTGGAAGCCCCCCCTCATTTCTACATCAATGCATTAAGAAGTTTTTGATTCTGTGGCCATGGCTATCTACATTTTTTTGTGGCTCCTCAATGTAACAGTTCTGGAAGTGGATTTTCACAATGGAAAACTCAGATTTGCTGCCTTCCCATACAAAAAGGAAATCGGCATCTAGAACAAAGTAGGACGTATGCAGCTAGAACGCTTGATTTTGGAGGGAAGAATTACTTATGTATTTGTACATTTCTCATTGTACAAATCTTAAAGTGGTTTACAATGATGGCGAAAACAGTGTAGCATGTAAGATTAGGAGATCCTCGTTCAAAGGCAGCTTCAGCTATCGGCGCTTACCTGTGGTGGGATTCAGCCACTTCGCACCTATTCGGGAGAACTGGTTGTTAACTTTCTAAGCAGTTCGTAGAACTGGTTGTTGGAAGAAATCTTATTTTGTTTTTTTCCACTTTACAGGGCTAATCCTGTATGGAAGGCAGGAAGGAAACATTCTGGTATTGTTTCTAGCCTAATCTTTATTGCTATGCTTACAGAAACTGCCTCTCTGGTTAACCCTTATTACATTGTAACAGCTAAGGCGAAGCGCCCATTGACGTGAGCGACATTGAGGAGGCCACATCCACATGGTCACATGACCACTGAGCCACACCCACCCAGCTGGTCATTAGGGCAGAGAATCGGTTGTTAAATTATTTGAATCCCACCACTGGCGCTTACCCATAACTTTAAGAGAGTTGCTATCTCTTAAATTACCCACCTCACAAAGTTGTTAGGAAGTGAAAAATTAAAGAAAGAAGTACTATGTCTTCCTGGAGGAAAGGTGTACCCTCAAAGCACTAAATAATGAATAAGAAGTATTGACAAAGGACATTTTTTCACTAGGAACTTATTGTTGAGCATCTTCATAACATCTTTCACCCATTACTGAAGTAATATTAACACACACACACACACACACACACACACACACACACACAGAGGGAGGGGATTTTTTAAACCCCACTTTTATAAGTAACTCAAGGTGGATAACCTAGATTCCTTTCTTGCAGTATTTTCCTCACAACAACAACTCTGTGAGGTGAATTGAGCTGAGAGAGCAAGAATGTGACCATTTGTTTGCTTGTTTGTTTATCCTGCCTTTATTTTTATAAGTAATCCAAGATGGTGAATGTAATACTCCTTCCTAGTCCTATTTTCTTCATGACAATCTATCCTTGTGTCTTAACCACTAGACCAAATTATATATTTACAAATATTATTTATTTTTAACTATATAAAGCTGATTCTAATTAATGTTCTTTTGATCATGGAGTTAATTTCAAACATGTAAATATTCCTTGCAACCAACCACCTCTGACATTATTATCTAGGCATGGAAAATCAGAGGGGAAGTTGTGACTTTGTGGCTTATCTACAACTACTTGAGCAAATCAGAGCTCAAGGAAATGCTGAGCTGAGCTGCCTTCATAGATGTTTTCAGACAGATAGAGGGTCATTTTAAACCTTCCAAAAGTTTCCCACTGCAGGTAGCCCTTATAACCACAATTGGGACTGGAAAATTTGTTCCTAAGTGGTGTGGTCATTAAGTGAGGCATCACATGATCACATCCAGTTTTACAATCTTTTTTGCCATGGTCACTAATCAGGACATCATGTGATAATGATTTGCAACCTCCTGCTGGCACCTGCATTGACTTCACTTATTGGAAGCCAGCTGGGGAGGTTGCAAATGACAATAATGAGACTCTGGGATGCTGCAACCATCATATAAAAATACATGCCACTTTCCAAGCACCCAAATTGCAATCAGGTGACCTGAGGGATGCTACAATGGTCATAAGTGTGAGAAATGATCATATTTTTCAGCATCATTATAACTGTCAGGATTCCAAGTAACACCCCCCCCCCCAACGAAATCAAACTCCGAGGCTTGAAGTTCCTCAAAGCTAATTTTTATTAGAGATGTCATATTGGCACATTTGGGAAAACTCGAATCTGAAAGCTTCCAGGTTTTCCTCACCCACAAGAGAGTTCAAGATGTTGCCCACATCTCCCACATGTCCACACAGCTCCAATCAGTTCTTTCCCGAACAGAAGACATCCTCCAATTTCTTCTTTGCACAGCTGCCGGACACCATGGCCTTGAACATCTCTTAGAGAAGTTTGTTATGGCTATCTCTACTTCACTCATGCAATCCCCCCTCCTAACTTCCCACGGTATGATTGTGGCAGGCCTGGATCCTCAAGGCACACAGGTAATATGGCTTCCAGGCATGACAGGCGCCCCCCCACCTCAGAAGAGACACGTGTCCTGTAAAGAAAATAACATTCAGGGGAGTTATCCACATTTAACTGTCCCTCCCCCCCAGGAGGACCCTTTGGCTTGTCCTGGTATTTATCATGGAATTGTTTAATCAGTCTATCTGCTTTGACGTTCCAGCTTTTTATCCAGGTGGCGTCAGACAAAGGGTACCCTTTCCATTGTATTAGGTATTATCTCGTAATGGGTCTCTCCTTCCACCACAATGGGGGGAGGAGGCGGTTGGGTCTGGGATCTTATGTTAGATCCAACGGATCGTTTCAGCAAACTACAATGAAATACGGGGTGTATTTTCCCTAATATGCGAGGGAGGCTTAATTGCACTGTCACAGGGTTAATTATTTTTACTATAGGAAAAGGGTCTAAGAACTTTGGTCCCAATTTCCTGCTAGGCAGTCTCAATTTTATGTATTTAGTGGAGAGAAAAACTGTGTCCCCCCCCCCCCCCAAAAAAGGGGGTTGAAGTGATCACTGGTGGCAACGGGCCCAGTCCAATGACGATCTTTCTGTGGCTGCCATCCCAAGAGATCGTGGGGCCCCACTTATCGAGCCATGAGAGCCCCAAGATTATGAGATCTGTCATCTTGGGGGCAACTACGAACTGGAGGAATTCTTCATGCTGCCCCAGTTCTAACAATGAGCTCCCTGAGTCTGTTGGCAGGGGTACTGCCAATTAGCGAGCCGTCCACCTGCTCGAAGCTGATGGGCTGTCAGAGGGGACAAGTGCTTATGCCTAGTTGCTCGATTATGTGGGGGCTAATTAGGCATTACATGCAGCTGGTCTCTATGACCACCTCCATTTCTCCCTGGGCTCCAGTCTGGGGGGGGGCGTTAGGGTAACCTTCAGGGCAAAGGGGCAAATGGTTCCACTCACCCTTGGGTCGTCCTCGCCACTGTCTTCCTCTGAGGAGAGGGAGGAGGAATCCCCAGTCAGGCTCCCTTCCAACCCCGCGGGCTGGGTAGAGCTCTCCGCTGCTTGCTTGGCGCTCTGTCCCTTGTCCAGCGGTTTCCACAGGGTTTTCTTAGGTCCTGCCCGAGCAGGGGACTTCGCCCAGGGCAGGGGTGCTGGAGCTAAGCACTCCAATGCTCGATGGCCCTGCTGACCACATCGGTAGCACTTGATGGTCCCGGGCCTTGCGGGTGGTGGTTCTGCGGTCTTCTTTGGCTCCACTCGTCGCCCGAGGGGCTGTTTAGCCATTTTTTCAGCTGTCGGCTTCCTCGGAGGCTGGAAGTCCAGATCCAGGGCAACCGCATTCTCATACCATGCTTGTATTTGGGTCGGTGTTCCCCTTATGCTACAGGCCTGCCTCAGGTCTGGGTCCAGGGCTTCCTTGAAGGTGTGGACCATCAGTTGCTCCGGCCAGTCCCGTAGCTTCCCGGCCAGCCTCCGGAATTCCCACACAAATTCTTTTGCGGGCCTCCCAGCTTGCCTCAGTGTGGTGATCTGGTGCTCTGCTTCCACTTGTTGGGTGACGTTGCTGAACCTCACCCTCATCAGCTGGATGAAGTCATCCATGTCCTCTAGCTCCGGGGCCCTTTCATTATGAAGCTCAGCTATCCACTCGGCTGCTTCTCCCTCGTTCATGCCTTCAGCAATGGCTGAAATCAATTCACAATCAGAGGGGTATTGGTTCCCAAACTGATCGCTGTAGGCCCAGACTTGATTCAGGAAGTATGCCAGTTTCCCTGGGGTCCCATCGAAGGTCGCGCAGAAGGTGGGAGGCGCTGTGGCAAGCGCTGGCTGCTGATCCTGGACTTGCTGCGGGTTCACCAGCACCTGCTGCGGGATCGCGGCTTGGGGTTGTGGATGGACTTCTTGCTGCAGAAACTGCATCTGCGGTGGCATCGAGGCAGGCGTCCATTGGCACTGTATCCACCCGTGGCCTGGGTAGTAAGCCCACCCGGGAGGGATTTGGCTTGCAGGTGAGAACCCCATCTCGGGCGGCAGCTGCAGGTTCCAAGCCCCTTGCGGCTGGATGGGAACTCCATGGCCGGCCTGGCTGGCTGGGAGGGGTTGCAGTCCCAAGTGGTGGGAATCCACGGCTGGGCTTACTTGAAGGGACAGGCCAGGAGTTGAGCAGCTTGGGACCGAGTGAAAAGTCATTGCCGTTTCGGCCCATTGGGCTGCCGGCCCCTGGCTCGGAAAGGTGGACGTTGGTTGTGCCAAGGTCCACTCTGGCTGCTTGGTGGAGGCATGCTGGGGCATCCCACTTACTCTCAGTCGGCTCAACTGCTCCGGAAGACCAGCTAGGGATTGGGTGCGTGACTGCGGCAGGAGTCCCCATTCTTTGGAGTGTCGGTGGCGCGGCGGCTGCAATAACTCCCACTGTGGTTCCCACATCGCTCCTCGAAGCGGGGTTGCACTGCTGGCTTCGCCTTGCGCTACCAGGTCCTGCTTCAAGCTTCGCTTCAGCAGCTGCTCCTTAGGCCGGGCACCCAGTTGGCGGGCAGCCTCTGCAGCCCTTTTCGCTTCCACCATCCCAGGGGAAGGAGAGTAGAGGGTCTCAGGAACCGTTGCTGAGCCTGTGCCTGCTGCTCCCTCCATAGGCTTCTTTTCCTCCTCCATCTTCCTTGTGTCTTCGCGTTGCCCTGGTTTGGGCCGGCGCTTGGGGCTCAGGACCCTGAACAGCTCCCCAAGGTTAGGGAAGCTGCTCTAATTTTAATGGAGATTTCGTGTTAATGTCAGGGTTCCAAGTAACACCCCCAACAAAATCAAACTTCGAGGCTTGAAGTTCCTGAAGGCTAACTTTTATAGAGATGGCATATTGGCAACATCTGAGAAAACCTGAAAGCTTCCAGGTTTTCCTCACCCACAAGAGAGTTCAAGACCTTGCCCACAGCTCCCACAGCTCCAATCAGTTCTTTCCAGAACAGAAGACATCCCCCAATTTCTTCTTTGCACAGCTGCCGGACACTATGGCCTTGAACGTCTCTTAGAGAAGTTTGTTATGGCTATCTCTACTTCACTCATGCAATCCCCCCTCCCAACTTCCCACAGTATGATTGTGACAGGCCTGGATCCTCAAGGCACACAGGTAATATGGCTTCCAGGCATGACAGGAACTTTGAATTGTTGCTAAATAAATGGTCATATGTCAGAGACTACATGCATGATATTATGACAGGCTGCCATCAACTCCTCTAATTGATCCAGAATCCCTTTATCTAGCCACACAGAAGTCTCCACCTTTAAAAGGCCAAAACTACTTCTTCAGACCAGTCCTAGAAAAAGAGAAAGAAAAATACTTTGATTTTCCCGACCAACCCCAGAAATGCAGAGTTTCACAAATCTTGGGCTAATCCGGAATTACAAGGTATAACTGGGTGACCATGCTGTTTTGCGCATGGGGATATGAGAAAATCCTTCTTAAGCCAAGGAAGCCAAATCTGAAAACACATGAAAAACATTTGCACGCCAAGAATTCCAATAAAATCAACAGAATGAACCCAGCCAAATTAGTTATTTATTACTGCCTAGAAGGAAAACTTGGATTTAGGCACATCAGAGAAGATGGTTGGAGAGAAATATTTTACACTTCGTGCTTGGAAGCTCTTGTTCCTCCTGTGTCTTGCTGTGTTGTAGGCTCTGAGCATTTATTTTGCATTTTGTAGAAAATGTACCAGAACCAAAAAATGGCTGGTACTTTGCTCCATCAAGAAAACCAGAAAATATCTAGCAGCTAAACCCACCTTCTTAATAACTGCAAAATTATAAAGCAGCAGCCTGTTTTTCAGTCATTCTTTAAGTAAATTGGATTACATTGGTGGACCCCCTTTAGGAGAATCAAGCTGAATTCCATCTATTCAGATCTTTGTGGTATTATACCAAAACCAAGAGTTTGTCACAGAGGCCAAACTACATGTTACTGCAAACAATTCAGGAAAGTGGTCTCAACTGCCTTTAACTAAATGTAACTTTGTGGTGGAAATTTGTGACTGGAGAATTATTTGATGGGAGACAGAGGTTGACCATTGGAGATATTTGACTGCCCTGCTTCCCTTGCAGGGAAACACACAAGTGGTTGTTTACAAAGATAACACAAGTGCTCCATCCTTAGCCACGTCATTCTTTGGACCAGCTCAAATTGTTTTCATCCTGAGACAAAATAAAAAATAATAACCTCTCAAAGTCATTGAATGTAGTGCATAAGCCAGCTAAGGTTTTTTGGTACATAAAACTGATGCCGAAAATTTAGTAAGTATTTCTGCCTGGTAGTCAATATGGAAAATTCATAACCTCTTCTTCATGTTTACCCCTTCTTCTCCCCTCCTTTCTTTCCCCTCCCCTTTTTTTTTGAAGAAGTTTATTAAGATTACCATGCTATAAAATAATAATAAAAAAAAAAACAATAATAGGAAAATGAGGAAGGGAAAGAAAGGAGAAAGAAAGGTATAAGGCAAAGGCAAAAAGAAAAAAAAAGGAATGACTTCCAACATTTTTCAGCACAGCAAAATGCAAAACGCAATTTTAGCCTCGACTTTTTACTTTACCAACTTAACAGATACTAGTCATTTCTGTAACAACAAACTACAGGTAGTCCTTGAATTACAACCATTTGTTTAGTGACTGTTCAAAGTTATAACAGCACTGAAGAAAGTGACTTATGACTGGTTTTCACACTTACAACTGTTGCAGCATCCCCAAAATCATGTGATCAAATTTCAGGCATTTGGCAACTCGCATCTGTTCACACGTCCTGGGCAGGGGTGGGTTCTACTTAACTTTACTACCGGTTCGCAATTGGGCCGCGCACGTGCTTGTTTCACTTGCGCGCAAGCGCAGAAGCATTTTGATGACTTCGGGGTTGGTGGGCGGAGTTTCCTGCCGGTTTTACTACCAATTCTATAGAACCGGTGTGAACCGGGGGCAACCCACCACTGGTCCTGGGGTCATGTGATCACCATTTGTAACCTTCCCAGCTGCTTTCCAATAAGCAAAGTCAATATGGGAAACCAGATTCACTTAATGTCCACATGTTTCACTTAACAACTGCAATGATATGCTTAATATCTGTGGCAAATAAGGTTGTAAAATGGGGAAAAACTGACTTAACAATTGCCTTCCTTGGACTCAGTTCTGGTCATAAACTGAAGGCTACCTGTGGATTAATCAGCAAAACCCAAAATCAAGAGTTTATGTTTTTTTTCTTCCTTGAGCACAAAGTCCAGAAACAGTTTCCAAATAGAAACAAAACTGGATATCTTCTTTTCTCTAATTAAAACAGTCAATTTTGCCATCTCTGCTAGCTCCATCTCTTTTTCCATTCATTCCTTTGTTGTGGGGATTGACAATCTTTCCATTACTATGCCTATAGAATTCTTCCTGCAATCAACATGTACAGTGACAAAGTTAGAAATCTTTTTTCAAACGCCTGATCTCCGATAACCGTAAAAGAGAAATTTCAGGTTCCAATTTTAGGTTAATTTTAAGAATCTGCTGCATTGTAACAAGAATGTGAGCCCAATATTTCTTTATTTAATCCCAAGAATGATTTACCCCTTCTTACAGGCACCCCAAAGGTCTTCCACTAACCAAGAAAAATGATTAATGTTTATTACTTTGCTTTACGAAGGAGCATTTTAGAGGAAAATTTTATAAAAAAAACACCTATTCTAATATAATAATACATTCTCTTCCTATTTATCATTAGTTGTTGGTGAAAATAGGCAGACTAAGGAGTATTAGGTATGTTTGCCACCTTGAGCGATTTGTAAAAATAATAAAGGTAGGATATAAAAAAATGAACAAAATCTAAAATCAGATGAGTACAGGTAAAATTATATTTCTACTGAGGTGGTAATGTAAGTAGGAGATCCTTCTCCTTCATTTTTCTCTCCAGCAGTGCACCCACCACTTGGTGGGGGGGGAGTGGCAAAACAGTAGGAGTTAATGGATTAAATTGTTGGCCTCTCCCCAAGGCCATTTGCCAGCAGAGAAAATATCGTAGGTGATAAGTAACCCGCTAGCCGAGTCTCTTTTCCCAAGGCTATCCAGCTGGGCAAGGAGACTGGGGGAAAGAGGCAGGCAGGGAGGTCAATTTCCTTTGTTTGTTTTAGTCAACAAATTTAGTGATTTATACTCATTGGTGCTTTTCAGTGGTGATGGCTATTTACGGTGACCATATTTTCTGGGAAAAAGTAAAGGAGAAACCTGAAAAAGGGTTCATGAGGATAAAGAAAAATGGTTAATGTTTATTACTTTGCTTTATGGAGGAGCATTTTAGAGCAAAACTATATAAAAACGCCAATTATCCTCATCCTCATCCTTTTTCTTCCTATTTATTGTTAGTAATTGGTGAAAATAGGAAGACAAAGGATTATTAGGTAAGTTTGCCACTTTGAGTGATTTGTAAAAATAATAAAGGTAGGATACAAAATAAATAAATAAAATCTAAAATCAAACGACTACAGGTAAAATTATTTTAAACACACAATTCAACATCCATATTTTTCACATGATTGTGAAAGGCTATGCATAACCTGGTAACATTCATGTGGAAAAATTAAAGGACCAAAAGAAACCCAGAAGAGCTTTTTGAAATAAGGGGCTGTCCTTTATAATACAGCATTCGTATGCATATTATTTCATTAACTTGGTAATCTGATATTGTTTATGGAGAACCGCAAGTCAACCCCTATGTAGTCTAGCCCAGGTAGGACCCAATCATACTAAGAGCCTTGGTAGTACAGTGGTCTAAAGCACCCTGTTATTAAGACCAGCTGCCTGCAATTACTGCAGGTTCGAATCTTGCCAGGCTCAAGGTTGACTCAGCCTTCCATCCTTTCTAAGGTAGGTAAATTGAGGACCCAGTTGTGGGGGCAATAAGCTGACTTTGTATAAATATACAAAAGTATGAAGGCCATTGCTTAACGCATTGTAAGCCGCCCTGAGTCTCCGGAGAAGGGCGGCATATAAATCAAATTAACAAAAAAAAAAAAAAAGATGACGTCTTGTGCCTGGCCCCACCAGAGAGGATTGTGACCCCTCAGGTGCTGGAGTAATTTACAAACTCCTTTTTTAAAAAAACCAGTCTATACCTGTGAAGTAAGTGACATATGAGGTTCTGGATTTGTATAGTTTGCTTGTTCTTTTGAAAAAAAGTTGAAACCCCTTCTATATAGGTGGATAATCACTATCTTTTCATTAAGTCTTCATTACTATTCATCTTCTCATCGTTCCTATCACCCATCTCCTCCCACTTGTGACTGTATGACTGTAATCTTGTTGCTGGTATCCTTACGATTTATATTGACTGTTTCCCAATATGATTTGATTGCTTATTTGTTCCCCGTGACTATCATTAAGTGTTGTACCTTATGATTCTTGACAAATGTATCTTTTCTGTTATGTACACTGAGAGCATATGCACCGACAAATTCCTTGTGTGTCCAATCACACTTGGCCAATAAAGATTTCTATTATTCTATTCTATTCTATTCTATTCTATTCTATTCTATTCTATTCTATTATCATATAATAAAAATATGCCATTAAAAAAGTAAAAGAATTGAAATGGAAATAGGCTGATCATATAACAAGAAGAATGGATGGTAGGCGGACCAAGGCAGTCATAGAATGGATCCCACTTGATAAAAAGATACTACAGAAAAGACCTACACAAGATGGAACGATGACATCAGCAAGTATTGTGGGCCCAACTGGCAAAGGAAAGCTCAAGACCATATTGGCTGGAAACTTGCGGAAGAGGTCTTCATCCTACAATGGCTGGCTCTGCAGTGGATGGAATGATGGTGATGATGTACCACCACCTGTAGCCATTAGCAACTTTTTGTAAGCATGTAAGTTCCCTCAAAGAAAGTCGATTTTGCTCTACAGCACCTTTGCTCAACCTTGGCAGTTTGAAGACGCCTGGACTTCAACTCCCGGAATTCTCCGCCCAGCCACACATCTTCAAGCTGTCAAAGTTTGGGAACCGCCGCACTACAGACTTCCAGTATAGCCAGGAAACTTATTATCATGTATGTATAAACTCGCACATACATATTAGCCTGCCTTGTAGATTTGGGGGGTGGTTGATCCACTTCATTGGAGCAGGTTCTCAGATCCGGGCTGCAAACATCTGGAGCGCCACTAGTGGCCATCCGTATGTTTGCAGGCCAAGTCTGCAGCCCTAAACCTCTGTTTGGTAGGCGTGTCGAGCGTACAGCTGAGTTCGGCGCCTCTTTTGACTTTTTGCTCCCTGGTGGATCCAGCTGCGTCTTCCCTTCTTTTACGTCCCCCACTTTAAGACCCACCCCTTGCTCTCTCCACCCGCCCCACCTCCTTTCCAGCCCGCCCGTCCAGGCCCCTGGCGCTCCCTAACCGCCGAGGCATCATGTCCCGCTCGGAGGAGGTGAACCGGCTGACCGAAAACGTCTATCGGGTAAGCCGCACTCCGTATACTTTTGCTACAGGTTCTTCTCCAAAACTTCTTTCTGTCTTCCTTCCTTCCCTCCCGTCCCTTCTTCTTCTCCTTCTCCTCCGTTTCCTTGGATTTCCTTCCACGACTCCCTCCGTCTTTCTCTTCTCCTGTTTATTCCACCTCCGCAAATTAGCTGGTCCATCGATCGATCCCTCCCAGCCTCGCCCCCTCCCCTTTCTCTCCCCCCCCCCACAGGCATAGCATATACCCCCTTCCTGCTCCCCAGACTCAATTCGTTATCCAAGTTTGTATTTCCATTTTCCCCTTCCGCCTTGGTTCTGCGCTGGATCATATATTTTGGCTTTCTGGTCGGTCTTCGCAGCCTTTTGTTCGCCTTCTAAAAATCGGAGGGTGGGAGTGGGGGGGGGGGGTAGAAGCAACAGGAGGTGCGTGGAAAGAGGAATTGGGACATAATGTTCCAGAAGCCCCCTCCCTCCGCTGCGGCCCCCCCCCAATATTTTGGATGCAGAGAAAATGCCAGACTTCAAGGCAAAATTAATACCAGGAGGTAGCAAGTTTTCCCTTTCTTTCTGTTAAAAATCCACTGCCTAATTACTAAAACCAAACGGAGAAATTTGCAGAGCCGGGGGGGCGGGGGGGAAAGTTTGAAGCGGATTATTACTATTAGCGGATACATTTAACGGTTTGTAGCGGTCAGGGCACCCATTGCGTCGAATGGCGATTGAAAGCTTTTTGCCTTTGCTTCGGCTTCATGGTTTGAGCCCGAACCCACCGTGAATTTGGGTGTATGGACGGAACAATTTGGGGAAACTTCGTCAAAGATTATTATTTTATTTTTTTTACTCGGTTCCTTCTTTGAAACTAGCCGGCAGAATCTCTAGGAAAGTTTCCTCGAGATCGCACGTGGAAAAAAAAAAACGCAGAATATAAATTCAATAAGAAAATAAATCAATACAAGAAGGCAGGGAACTTGGCAGGTTAGGTTCTGGTGAAGATGGAAGAGTTTGGTGGTGGTGTTCTCCTCCAACCAATGGAAACGATGGAAATTTCATGCCAAATCACCCTCCCCCCCCCGCCCCTCCAGCTTGGCTGGGGATGAAAAACGAAACTTAACCCATTTGTTGCTCACCCTCCTTCCAAACATTTGGTTCCCCTTCCCTAATTATCTTGATGGCGACTGAATGGGTTATTTCCTTATCTGTAAAGGAAACAGCCATCAGCCAGGGTTCCTGTGCTCCATGCTTGTTGCTGCCATAACTCAGGGAAGCTACGCCTGGCATGACATAGGGCGAAGCCATCCTTCTGTGGGGATGGGTGGAGAAAAGCTCCTTTAAGGTCTGCAGAATTGGAATCATGGGGATAGTAATGCCTATGGGAAGCTGGACTATGTTGTTCATGCTCACCAATATTTCTTAAATTGTGGGAATATTGTATGCCAGTCTTTGCAGTAAAGCCAAGGATATGGGACCTACAACAAGCCTATAAGGTAGAACAGAATGAGATGGAGACTTTATTAGACCCATTGATTGAATGACAAATGTTCATCCTGATCTTTCTGGACCAAATCTCCACTCTAACCCTGTTTCACAATGAGTAGTGGATACATGCATCTACAAATAATAATTACTGTTGCAGGATACAATCTGGGTTGGTCACTGGGACCAGAGGTTAAGCCTTAGGAGCTTTCGAACTTGTGCACATTCCGGTAGACAGAAATTCCCTGTGAATGGACTCAAGCACGAATCCAATAGCTTGGAAGACTGAACCTCTGGTCTGGGTGACCAACCTAGGTTGCATCTTGCAACATTATGCTGGGACACGTATATTTGCCTTCATTCATAATAGTTTTTGTTTATGGTTTGGCTGCTGGTTTTATTGGCTTTGACAAGAAGAAGGAGATGCCTAGAAAGGAAGCCAGCATAGACTTATATTTGACCTGATGCCTCTTTTTAGTGCCAGGCAGGAACATGCCCTCTAGGTCAGGGGTCTCCAACTTTGGCAACTTTAAGACTTGTGGACTTCAACTCCCAGAGTTCCTCAGCCAGCTGGGGAAGTCCATAAGTCTTAAAGTTGCCAAAGTTGGAGACTCCTGCTCTAGGTGATGAGACATGGCTGGATTACACATGCAGCCACATGTGGCAGGAATGTACTGACTGACTTTTGTATTATTTATGAGTTCTAGAGAGGATGCTATTTCTCTGCATTAATTTTTTAAAAAGTATCTCCGCAAGAACAGATCAGCATCTCTAATCTTGAAGAACCTACAATGTCTCTACAGGGCTGGATTTTTTGCAGGCAGGAAATGTTCCCCCTGAAGAGCGTTTCAATGGTATCCAGGCACGTATGCTAGGGATTTGAACAGATGCACTTTTATCTCGTAAAGATTCCTGTGACTCATCTACCAACTGTTGATGCAATTTCAAGCTTATAGGTGGGCAGGTCTGTTCAAGAGTTTGGAAAAGTCAAAATAACAGCTCGGTTTTTGTGATGGCCAGGTATAAAAAGAGGTGGGGCTGTGACTTCGAGAAAGATCTGTGTGTTCATCACAGGACAGTCAACATCTTGAATTTTTTTACCCTCCATGTTGGCCCCACCATAAATGGGAAGTTTTTTTGGTGGTACTACAACAGACCATTTAGCCAAACTCAACCACAGGTGTGGTTGCCCCAGTTTTCTGCCAGATGTGCAGATAATTCATAAAATAAATTCTTCCCTTTGCCATTTTTCAATCAAGGCTTCCTCTATCCATTCTTCTCACCATTGCCACCAGTACATTTTAGCCCATTTTAGTGATCTGCATCTCATCCGTTCTTGTTCCTACCCAGTTGCTGTTCTTCATCTATCCACATGTACTCCACTATAATGCTCCTTTTTCTCTCTAGGCATTAGGGATATCTGAAGGGAAGGGGTCAAACATGCATTAAAAAAGGCAAGGGTTTGATTGACAATTATGGGTACCATCTTCATTTTTTGACTCCTGCTAAGCATCAATCCACCACTTGCATGATCTGAGGTAATGAGAGAGAGGTGAACCATCTATGGCTATGCGTGGACCCCAATACACCTTTTTGCTGTTAAGCACTGTTTTCACTTCTTAAAATGTCAGTGTCTTTCACCTTTTATGGGGCTTCAAGGGATGTTACGTTCCTATAAGACCTAAGGCTCCTATTTTAACCCTTGATTGCCCTCCCCCCAGACCAAATATTTAAGCTTTGCTTTCAAGAAGATGGTCCACTTCTGAAGTAGAATAAAAAGGAGTTGAGAGGATTTGCACCCTTATCCTCACTTTTATAATACAACTAGTCCTTGACTTACAACAGTTCATTTAGTGACCATTCAAAGTTACAACTGAAAAATGTGACTTATGACTGTTTTTCACAGTTACAACTTTTGCAGCATTCCCCCCCCCATGATCATGTGATCAAAATTCAGATGTTTGGCAACTGGGTCATATTTATAACTGTTGCTGTGTCTCAAGATCATGTGATCACCTTTTGTGACCTTCTGATAAGCAAAGTTATTGGGGAAACCAGGTTCACTTAACTGGGTTATTAACTTACCAGCTGCAGGGATTCACTTAACAACTACGGCAAGAAAGGTTGTAAAAACTCATTTAACAAATATCTCACTGAACAACAGAAATGCTGGGCTCAATTGTGTTTGTAAGTCAAGTACTATCTGTACTGTATTGTAGTATTATAAAACATAACCCAAAATATTAGCTCTGCTATAGTTCTGTATAGGACCCAATTAGAAAGCTGAAACACAAGTTGTGTCTGAATATGCCTGGAAACTCACTGTTGTCAGACCTGGAAGCCATCTTTTACATTTGGGCCTTCAGGCCTGCCATATTTTTCTATTGTGGGAAAATGGGAGGGGGGATTGCATAGAGTATGGGTGATATCTAGTCAAAATAACATTCCTTTCTCAAAGAGTCAAGGGCGCCTTGCCCTGGCTCTTGGCATCGGATGACTGGGAGGTGTCTCCAGTTTGGACGGTGGATGATTGGACCATGTGATGGACATGTGGGTGCTGGGGAGGAACTTGAATTTTCAATTGGGGGAGGGGAAACCTGGAAACTTTCAGATTCAGGTTTTCCCAGATGTGCCAATATGACATCTTCAATAAAAAGAAACTTTGAGGAACCTCAAGCCTCGGAGTCTTCTTTCATTGGGAGTGTTACTTGGAACCCTGGCAACTGTAGTATAAAGAGCAAATACGCCAAATGAGAACTGCTGTAGCCTCTTATTCAAATCTTTGTCTGTTTTTGAAGTTTGCTAGGTGAAATGGGCTCACACACAATCATACAAAGACACACAAAATCATATTCTCCTCACTTCTGCATCTTTTCCATACTTCTGATCATTGTATTTCTCCCCACACAACCCATATTTTCTTCTCTTTTACTTATATTTATAGTGACCAACGAAGAGTTATTTTCCCCCCAGAAAGCTGTCCTTTAGATTTACTTTCCAAAAACTCACCTTTGTCCTATATTTGGGTTATTTAACTTTTATCATACGAATAGTAACAATTAAATCTTTCATATTCATGTGAAAAATAGGAAAATTAAACTGTATTTATAAAATAAGTGCACATATAGTTTGATTTTAGATACTAGAATATGTGCTTTTTGTAAAGTTTTTCTTGGTTTTCCTCTTAAATTTTCATTTGTAAAGCAAAGTTATAAACATAAACAATTACATTTTTCTCGTTATGAACCTCTCTAAGATATGCCACTTTTTCAGGTTTATCCTTTATTGTTTCAAAGAAAATATGGTGGTTGTACATATATTGGATCTTTTTTCCTAAAAGCTACATCCACTTTCAATCTCAGAAGTTGCTAAAGGTGATCTTGCCAAAGTTTATGTACTTTTAAATTCCTGTTAGATTATACTGGGAAAGTAAAAACATCTTAGATCTATAGAGATTCTCAGTCATCCAAGTCATGGCTGTTCCAAAGTTGCTTTTTCAAAAGCCAACTGGACTTTCTCTATTTTTCTTTGAAGACGTTTTGCTTCTCATCCAAGAAGTTTCTTCAGTTCTAACTGAATGGTGGAGAATGGAAGGATTTATATTTATATTCCTTGCGGTCAAGGAATGCAAATCCTTCCATTCTCTACCATTCGGTCAGAACTAAAGAAGCTTCTTGGATGAGAAGTGAAATGTCTTCAAGGAAAAACAAAGTCCAGTTGCCTTTTGAAAAAGCATCTTTGGGACAATACATTTGACGCTTTCTCTGGAGGTTGTGGAGGTGCTTAATTTTGTATCAGGCTAGAATATTTTACGTTTTATTTTCTTCCCTATTCTGACAAGGTGATTCTGGACCAGTTCAATCCAAGTTTAAGGAATTTTGTTACCATGGGGAAAAGTTATCAAAAAGCCCTCTCAGGTAAGGGAATACCCTATTCCAACTCATTGCCTTTGAATCAGGTCAGCATTGGTCCTTTGAAGGAGAAACATCTGTATTCAGATTTCATTATTTGATGTCTGTTCTCTCCCACTCCCTGTCCATCTTTACAGGAGTTACTGTTGCTGCCAAAGGCTATTTTGATGCTTTGGTGAAACTTGGCGAGTTGGCCAGTGACAGCCAAGGATCCAAAGAGCTGGGTAGGTTTCTTGATTGATCTATTTTGTCTTTTCCAAAACAACAAACAATGTTACCTCTTGTGGCACATTTCTTGTGGAGAATTCTTTATGGCTTCGCCAATGTTCCAGTAAGAGACAAACAGGAGAATTTAGATTTTCTATGATGTTATCCATTCAGTCGAGTCCGATTCTGTGGGCCAGGTCTCACCACATCTTCTGATCTTGCACTATTTCTTTGCTGTGGCTGGTTTCAGCTTGATAGTGTCCAATCCAGTGGTAGGATTCAATTTTTTTTACTACTAGTTTTGTGGGTGTGGCTTGGTGGGCGTGGCGTGGCTTGGTCGGTGTGGCAGCGGAAGGATACTGTAAAATCTCCATTTCCACCTCACTCCAGGGGAAGGTTACTGCAAAATCCCCATTCCCTCCCAATCAGCTGGGACTCAGGAGGCAGAGAATAGAAGGAGGCGGGGCCAGTCAGAGGTGGTATTTACCTGTTCTCCGAACTACTCAAAATTTCCGCTACCAGTTCTCCAGAACTGGTTAGAACCTGCTGAATACCATCTCTGGTCCAGCTGCCATGTTCTTTGATGGCCTGGTTTCGTTTTACCACCAATTCCTTTTACTTTTCTGTAGATTTTCTATAGAGCTTCACAAAGTACAACACAAATAACCTCTTCCTTAACCTTTCAGAGGTTTTGAGACTTCAACTCCCAGAATTCTTAGCCAGTCTTGACAAAGGAAATATTGGGTGGGGGGGGCGGGTGGGGGGGGTTAAAACAGCTTTGGACAGAGTTGGTCAATCAGGCTACATATCTAGACTACAACATTCCAAGTAGGCAATAAGAGGGAAGAAATACAGATAATTCTCAACTTACAACCATTCGTTTAGTGACTATTTGAAGTTATAATGTCACTGAAAAGTGACTTATGACGGTCTTTCATACTTATGACCATTGCAGCATCCCCAGGGTCACGGGATCAGAATTCATGCTCTTGGCAACTGGCATGAATTTATGACAGTTGCATTGTCCCGGGGTCATCTCATCATCATTTGTAACCTTCCCAGCCATCTTCCAAGAAGCGAAATCAATCCAAGAAGCCAGATTTGCTTAATAGCCGTGTGATTCACTTAACAACTACAACGATTCATTCGTGTTGCAAAAAAGATCGTAAAATGAGGCATGATTCGTTTAACAACTGCCTTGGTTAACAATGAAACTTTGGGGCTCAATTGTAGTCATAAGTTGACGATTACATATAGTGTTTTCTGCATTGCTGTGTGGCCATCTAACTGCTGTCTGGATTTTTGCAGCTCAGATATAGTGGCCTGAGTATTGTTGGCTGGAGAATTCTGGGAATTGAAGTCCAGATGTCTTAAAGTTGCCAAAGTTGAGAAAGACTGATTTACATTTTAAAGATTGGCATTGTGACCTGTTCACTTTCCCTCTTTCTGGTTTGCATATGTATATTATGTGATCAGGTACCTTTATAATTTGGCAACCAAATTATACTGGTGGCATCATGGAAACCACCCCCAGAGAGAAGCAACTCCATGTATTTAAGGTAAACTGAAATGAAAAATTTAGTTATGTGTTCAGCAGAATCAGCTGGGAAATTTGCTTCTGCTGTACAGTTTTGTACTAAGGAAGAATTGTCAAACATGCCATTTCCAGCTGAGAAATAGGGATTTTTTTTTTCATATTTAATTATTGTCAGAACCCACCCACCCCCAAATATCAGTAAGTATGCCTATAGATATTCTCAGTCAGGTCATGGTTGTCCCAAAGGTGCTTTTTCAAGAGGCAACTGGACATCCTCTGTTTTTCTTTGAAGACGTTTTGCTTCTCATCCAATATGCAGTACAATGAAGTGAGACATGTGCAGATCTGTATATTGGGGAAGCAAAACAACGATTTCATAAATGCATGGCACAATGTAGGAGAATAAACCCATCAGGACAAGGTTCAGCAATCCGTCTGCATTTAAAAGATAAATGCCACTGTTTTGAAGACCGCAAAGTCCACATTTTGGACAGAGAGGACTGTTGGTTTGAAAGAGGGATCAAAGAGGCCATCTATTGTCAAAATTGAACAGCCCTCTCTCAACAGAGGGGGAGGAACTCGATGGCATCTATTCCAATCGACAACACAGCCCTTTCAGCAGTTCCAAAAAGACTCCACACCCATTTGCACCATTCAGGTGACCCTGAGCACACAGCTAAATGTCTGTGACCCTGAGCACACAGACAAACCTCCAGATGGCCTCAAGGACTCTCTAAAAGAATGCAAATGACCAGATGTTTGCAAGGAGTATTAATCCTCCCCACTATCCAGTCAGAGCTGAAGAACTTTCTTGGATGAGAAGCGAAATGTCTTCAAAGAAAAACAAGAAAGTCCAGTTTATTTATTTATTTATTCAATTTGTATGCCACCCCTCTCCGAAGACTCAGGGCGGCTCACAATGCATTTAAAATCATTATAAAAAACATTTAAGAATTAAAAACAATAAAACTCATTCACACCATTCATAGCCGGATCTCGCCGGATCGCAAGAGCGAGATCAACGGCCCCAGGCCTGCCGGAAAAGCCAGGTCTTCACCGTTTTTCTGAAGGCCAATAGGGTGGGGATGGTCCGGACCTCAGGAGGTAACTGGTTCCAGAGAGCTGGGGCAGCCACAGAGAAGGCCCTCCCCCACGGGCCCGCCAGCCAGCATTGTTTAGCTGACGGGACCCGGAGGAGACCAATTCTGTGGGATCTTACCGGTCATTGGGAGTTATATGGAGTTGCCTCTTGAAAAAGTACCTTTGGGACATCAATAAATATGGTACAGCCCAAGAACAGGCTTATTGCTGATGCAGTTAATTATATAACTATATAACTAAAAGTACCGTAAGGTACTTTTAAGTTATTTGGGGGGCTTTGGGATTTTTAGCATTTTATTTCCTATGAATGCCTCCAGAGTTTCCTTGAGGGCCACAGGAGTTGTTGGAATGCAGATTATGTTTGTAGCAAACATTTTGTTACAAAGCAGAGGACATTATCATTCATGGGTTTAATTAAAACATATTTTGTAAATGAAATTAAGTGTAGGCAGGCTGGTGGACCTAGACCAGTAAATGGCAAGGACAACATTAGACCTGATGTTCTTCTGGCTGTGGATGATGGGACTGGCACGCTTGGAGGGGACTGGTTGCGAAAGGCTGTTCTACACCAATAGATTTTTGCATGTCTCTTAAGTTATTGCTAACTCCTTGTATTTTTTTTTAATGTGGGGATATGCCTGTCTACATTCATGATATACAGGTGGTCCTCGACTTACAACAGTTCACTTAGTGACCATTTGAAATTACAAGGGCACTGAAAAAAATAAGTTATAACAGTTTTTCATACTTACGATTATAGTGGCATCCCCATAATCATATGATCAAAAATTTAGGCATTTGGCAACTGGTTCATATTTATGACAGTTCCAGTGTCTTGGGGTCATGTGATCTCCTTTTGCGACTTTCTGACAAGCAAAGTTAATGGGGAAGCCAGATTCACTTAACAACCATGTTACCAACTTAACAACTGCCGTAATTCACTTAACAACTGTGGTGAGAAAGATCATAAAATGGGGCAAAACTCAGTTAACAAATGTCTCACTTAGAAACAGAAATGTTGGGCTCTATTTTGGTTGTAGATCGAAGACTGCCTGTACAGTTAATCCTCGATTTACAACGACAATTGGGACTGGAAAATGTGATATTAAGTGGTATAGTTGTTAAGTGAGGTATCACATGACTGCACCTGATTTTATGACCTTTTTGTCACAGTTATTAAGCAAGGCAACACATGACAATGATTTGCAACCTTCCCTGCCATTTTCCGTGTGGCTCCGGGATTGTTCAAATATAAATACGAGATGGTTGCCAAGTGCCCAGATTGCAATCAAGTGACTACAGGAAAGCTGCAATGATCATAAGCGTGAAGGCTGGTCATATGTCACTTTTCTCAGCATCGTCATAACTTTGAACAGCTATTAAACAAACGGTCGTAAATTGAGGATTACCTCAATCAGCGTCTCCAATCTTTCCAGTTTGGCAGCACAACCTGGTGTGTGGGGGGGAGTGGCATGCACACGCTTGCACAGCCACATTTGTGCATGTATCATGTGTGCACACCCTCCTCTCGCACGAATGGAGCTTCACGCGTGAGCGGAGGGTGCCTTCGCTCTCGTGCAAAGCTCCACTTGGACGAGCAGCAGACTTGCGTACGAAGCTCCAGTCGCATGAGTAGAGGGCACTTGTGCTCACGTGCAAAGCTTCATTTGCATGAGTGGAGAGCAGTTACATGAATGGAGCACCACCCATTAGTGCAAGTGCCCTCCGCTCGCACAACTGGAGCTTCACATGCCCACACTTGGCCATTTCTCCCGGGGGTTGGGGACCCCTGTAGTACATAAATTTAATCTCTTTAAATTTAAAACGTACCATAACTAAAGTATATAGATCACAGGTTGCTGACTCAAGGCAGAACGTACACAACTGTCTCCAAAGCTCTTTAGAGCAGGGTTTCTCAACTGTGGCAACTTTAAGCTGTGTGGACTTCAACTCCCAGAATTCCCCAGCCAGCATTAAAGTTGTTGAAGTTGAGCATGAAAGGGTTTGCTTTGCTGGTTCCAGTTGAAAGCTGTTTCTTCGGATAACATCAGGGAATGTATTTAACTCCAAAGGAGATTACCCTGGGACAGAGAAAGCAAGCAGGGTACAAAAAGATCTTTAAATGTGGAGGAATTGCCTTGGGTGCATTAACCCTTCAGTTGTCTTGGCCTTCAGGTGACACCTTGTTCCAGATGGCTGAAGTCCACAGGCAGATGCAAGTACAGTTGGAGGAGACGGTGAGTATCTGTATGTGATATTAGCCCAGCACCCAGGCCTGCCAGTATTAGATTAATAGCCTGTTTATTCTGGCACCACATTCTTTTGTCCTGCAGGCCCATTTTTCCCAATACCATGTCAATGTCTCACATCCATTTCTGGGACTCAAAAGAGTGGGGAGGGAGGAAGAAGCACTGATCTCCCTTTGCCCAATTGTCATTTGCCCTTCTCTGCTTTCTCATCCCTTGTTCTTAGCTGAAGTTTTTCCACTCTGAGATGCTATCCCAGCTGGAACACAAACTGGAGCTGGATATCAAATATCTGATGGTAAATGAAAAGATTCATCTACATCTCTCTGTTCCACCATTTCAAATTTATCTCTCTGTGGCTGACCGCCACTTCTTCCTTATTATTATATATTTTATCCAGTCCATAATGGCTGCATTCGCATAGCATGCAGTCATAAACCATGTTGACATAATGTGGTAAGCCAAAACTAAACATGGCTTAAAGAGAGCCCAGCTTTAAGTTTGGGGTTTCTTAAATTAGTGTAGCAGAAGAGCAGGCAGAGCTGGTGGGTGGAGTTAAGCATGTTGCATTCCCATAACAACTCCCCAAGTCCAACCTCTCTTGAATTCCATTGACCCTTATCTGGCACCAATTTTGTGTTGAACTTTAGTTGATCACATTCTTGTATATAGGCTTGAATAAATCTATCCTGCAACCTTACAAAAGGTCCTGATTCTTTGAGCCTGACAGTTAGGTCAGCCAGCATTCCTCGGGGAACCCAGTTTTCCAAATCTAATGACCAAAACATATATTGGATTCCAATTCCCAGAATCTTCCTGTCAATTAAAAGTCTGATCCATCTGGAGGACACCAACATGTGAAATCTAGTATCTCGATTTGGCGTGGATTTTAATTCCCCATCATGTTAGATACAACTTTCCTTCTTGTCAACATTCAGATAGTCCTCGCTTAGTGACTACACTTGGGACTGGCAAAACATCACTTAGGATTTTACTTTTTCATTCTCTATGAACTCTCCTTGTCACAAAAGACAGTCACGTGACCACAGGATGCTGCATGTCATAAACGTGAGGATTGGTCACAAAGCTTTCCCCCACCCCCACCATTGTAACTTTGAACAGTCACTAAACAAAGCAGACAGTAGACGAGGACTATCTGTATGGCCATCTGTTTTTGGCTGAAAAGGATTCAGAACTTGACAGCAATTTAGGAAATATCTGTGCTTTGATATGAAAATCATGGCGTATCCTATACCTTCAAAGTTGATCTGATCGTAATGCTTTGTTTACTCATGTTTCCGAACTTCTAGGCTACCCTGAAAAAATACCAAGCAGAACATCGTGCCAAAGCTGAATCAATTGAAAAGTGTCAGACTGAGTTGAAGAAACTGCGGAAGAAATGCCAGAATAGCAAAAACCCAATGAAGTATGGGGATCGTGAAGTGCAGGTAGGTTTAATGGAGAAGGGAAGGGAGAATAACATTGCAAGAGGAAATATTAAGAAAACAATGAGAACATTGAGAACTTCTGGAGGAGATAAAGGTCATATCCTGTCAGAAATGGATGTGTGGGATTCAGGCCACTGATGAATCAGCCAGACTTCACCAGTTCAGTGGACATGTTTATATATAAGCTGTACATAAAAGATTACAGGCCAAACTCCCTTCTGCTGCGTTCTACAAATGATCTATTCAACCAGGCAGATTTATCAACTTTGCACAGAACTGACTCTTCAGACTAATTTCATGGGGTTTTACTCTTTACAAAAGCTTCTGTATTAATACTTTCCTTTTTGTTTAAGCAGGTTTGTTGCTGGATTTATTGTGTTGTGTTGTGTTTTGTAAACACAACTCCTTCCTGGCCCGGTTCTGAACAGCTCAAGGCTTGGTAATGGGCTGCAGCCCGGAGGTTGGGATGGCTAGCTGGGGAGTTCTGGGAATTGAAGTCCACACGTCTTAAAAAGTGGCTGAGGTTGAGAAACACCGATTTACAGTCACAAATGGCTGCATTCATAGAATACACTGGACCAAACCCAACCCAAACACATTTATGGTTCAGTGAGGTTTGTGTGAATCAGGCCAACTGAAAGCACAATTTTTGATTCATAATTGTTAAATGTGGCAGACTCCAGCCTGGCTTTATTTATTCCATACCATTTTCCTTTGTATAGGTAAGCTCACTTCCCTTATGCATCATGCTCATAACATATATTTTCCTGCACGGCACAAGAGCAGCCACTAATATGGATCAGCAGTGAGGAAATGCATGTTATAGTAGCATAAAGCTACACCACCTTCAACCTGTCAATCAACATGTGTTGCTTTCAATCCTCATAATCATCCAACAAGGCCATTCCACTTAACAACTACAGAATGAATCCAGCACATCTGGAGAGCATCAGATTGTGATACGCTAAGCAATTCTACAAATGGCATGAATAGAAGATGATGGTTTACAGTGGCCATTGCAGTTCTACCTATTTGAATAGCTTAGGTGTACATGATTACTGCTAACAACTTACAGGAGGAAGTGGGTTGACTCTGGAAATAAATTGACAGAGAGTTGAATAACCACAGATGCTAAATAGATGTTATTAGATGCTAAAATCCAGGCAGCGCATAAGCACATTTCCTCCAAAAATATACTTTTAATAATTTGGCTTGTACAAAGAATATCGCTTTGCTGTATCTTGTATCTAGTTAGGACATCTTACAAGGATATGCTGCATTTAAAAAATCTGACAAAATTTGAGGCCTGCGTTGTTTTGTGGCACTAAGAATGCAAATTGATGCAATCTGGATGCAAAAAAAGATATGGGGGGAAATGCTTGAAAGATTGGGTCTCTGCAGTCTTTCAGAGTGGCCTCTTACTCTCAGTTGTGCATCAAGAATTGTATCTGCAGTGCAAAAATGAAACCTGGCAGCTGTTGCTCCCTCCCCTTCCCATGTATGTCTGGGTCACTGCCTTCTCCTTGGGTTGCTGTCTGATGCTTGGAGATTGGGGTCACTAAGAAGGTGAGGTCTTGAAAGGATTTAATATTCTGTGGCCATTTGGAGCTTAAAGAGATAAGCTCTGTGGAGGGGCTACCTGTGATAAAGAAAAAAAAATCACCCTGATGCACAGATTGTTTTACACACCTGCTCATAAATGCACACACAGTTTTGCATACAATGTCCATGAACAGGCCCTGTTCTTGTGCAAAATATTTGCAGGCCCTGTTCTTATGCAGATCATTTTTAGAACCCTATTTCTACATGTATTTGCCTTGCTGGATCCCTGTTAAGTATCTGTAGTGTTCCTTTTGCATCATTTTTTCTCATGCACAGTAACTCCTCAACTGTTCCCCTTTGAGCTTTAAAGGAGATGGATGCAGTCCTAAAAAAAAAAAATCAAAAAGCAAGCCAGAAATCTAGTTTACTGTACAGTATTGCACCAGAAAGTAGGCCACTCACCAGTGTGGTCTTGTATCTGCCGGGTGTGCCCAGGCTGGCATGCTGACACAACTCATCCTGCATTCACACTGCTTCCTCCTGGCTCCCTGACTCACTCTGGGCTAGTGCCCTGCATCCCCTATTTATCTTCCTTCCTCCCCTCCCCATCCTGGGAATCCCCACAGCAAGCTTTGGACTCCTTTTGTCAACCTTGTTGCCACAGTAACCATTACTTCAGGATCAAGGCCTGCTGCAGCTGGGGGTAGGGGGGGCAGTAAGAAAGGGGGACAGGATAACCCTTTATTGCCCGTATCTTCTGAGATTGCCCGCTGCCTGCTAGCCTAAGGTGCCGATAATGGAAAATCTAGCTCTTAGTGCCGATGATGGAGTATCCAGCGCTTAACACAAATCTGAGCATTTTCTTCCTTTTTTGTGTGATTGCGATGATACAAGCTGGACAAAGGGATTGAAGTTCCATGAAATGTTTTAGGGTCCCTTTAAAAAATGTTTAAGGATGGTACCAATAAAGGAGAATATTTGTAGCTCAGGGTTGAATTAAGGGTGCTTGATGCTCTCTGAGCTTGGTTGTTTTTTGCAGATGTCTCATTACCCAAACTAGGTAATATCATCTGTGCTCTTGATGCTCCAGAGCGCACTGATGATGTTACCTAATTTCAGTGGTGGGATTCAAATAATTTAACAGCAGGTTCTCTGCCCTAATGACTGGCTGGGTGGGCATGGCCAGGGAGTGTGACAGGCAGCACTCAGCCTCCTGCAACCCCCTGGGAGCAAAAACAGGGTGCAGGGCCCGATTTTGCTCCCAGGAGGCTGCAGGGAGGCCTACTAGGCTCAGAACCTAGTAGGCCACCCTGCATTTACCTGGAAGCCAAATGGGGCGTATGGGGACTCTTGGAAGGGGCGGGGTGGAGCAAGGCGGGGCCAGCCAGCAATTTAACAACCGGTTCTCCCGAATGAGCTGAATCCCACCACTGCCTAGTTTGGGTAATAAACATCTGCAAGAAAACAAGCTCAGAGAGCACAGAGTACCCCTCATTTAAGGAGGGTGTCAGAAACCAGGGAGTCTTGTACCCTTCTGGGTTTTGGACCACACGTATCACGCATCATCTGTGCACAAAGCAGCCGTAGATTGTGGGAAAATCTAATGTATCTCGAAAATGACAGACCGCTGTTCCTTTAACCATATGCTAGCGATAATAATATGCGTGAGTCATGCAATGTGCTTAGGATCCAGTAGAGGCTGGAGCAGAAAAATAAGGGAGAAATTATGTCTGGTAAATGTTAAAACCTGAATACAAAATAGAATGTTTCAGTTCTGATCTTTAGGACAAATTGAAGGAATTGAAATAACTAACCAATCAACAAAATATTGCAGATAAGGGGGTTGGGGTCCCACACCCCAACCCCCTTATCTGCAATATTTTGTTGATTGGTTAATTATTTCAACTCCTTCAATTTGGACATCAAAAGTGGATATGAAATAATAATAACATAACAGCAACAATAATAAGTACATTCTACTCTACTTATAACTGGGCGCATTTTAACCAGCTGCATTTTCAAGAGCCCTGACAAATGGTAATCGCAAAAATTCTTAAGGTTGCTGAATAAATTACACGAATTATTTAGATATGCCAACGTAAAGATGCCTTTGAGTTAGGGTCAGCTCATGGTGACTTCTTAAAACTATGCAGAATTTTTTAAGAAGAGTTTGGAAATCAGTCAACCCTATTTAATATCCAGCCAAAGTTGAGGTTCCTTTTGCTGAAACAAGTTATTTAGAGCCCGAGTCCTATATAACTACACTAGTAGGGCTTACTTCTTAGTAAACCTGTGGAGAAAGAGACTGGTACACTCCAAACCATTTAATTTTGCTGAAGATAATGGGAATATAAATCCAATGCATCAGAAGAGCAGCACACTAGGTAAGATTGGTCCAGTATATATTTGTATGGTGTTGTCTCTGATAAGTAGGCATTATGGAGCCTGCTGTTCTCCAAAAATATGGGCCCTGCTGGCTGGGGATTCTAGGAGCTGTAGTCTGCACACTGATTGGAGAAAGTTGATGTTTGTGGTACCTGGATTTTGTATAATGGGGGTATCTTCAAAATATGGTCAAGAAAGTCAGGATATTGGATTAAAATGATTAATTTAAGGTCCAACCCTTAAAAAAAACCACTTTAAAAAAAGGGTGAGTTTTAACTGCACCATTGTGGACAGCATCTAGACCAGTGATTCTCAAGCTGTGGGTTGGGACCCCTTTGGGGGTCAAACGACCCTTTCACAGGGGTCCCCCAAGACCATCCGAAAACACATATTTTCAATGGTCTTAGGAATAATTTTATGGTTGGGGGTCACCACAACATGAGGAACTGTATTAAAGGGTCGCGGCATTAGGAAGGTTGAGACCCACTGATCTAGACCAATGTTTCCCAATGGTAGCCATTTTAAGATGTCTGGACTTCAATTCCCAGAATTCCCAGAATACTCCCAGAGTATTCTGGGAGTTGAAGTCCAGACATCTTAAAATGGCTACCGTTGGGAAACACTGATCAAGACTTGCATGACCACACCCTGAGGACATTATCTGCCATGAAGCTTTGCTCTCGATTAAACAAGATGGCCATTGTCCTATCTCTGGATCAATTGGGGAGTGTCTGCTCTCTTTCTATCTTAGTATGTGGAAATCATGAGCACCAAGCAGAGCGAGCTGGATCAGTTTGTGGCAGAAGGCTACAAAGCAGCCCTGACGGAGGAACGGCGCCGATACTCATTCCTGGTGGATCGCCAGTGTGCTGTTTCCAAGCACTTCAGCAATTATCATAGCAAGGTGAGCTGCTTCTCTTTTCTCTCCTCTCCTTCCACCTCCCAGCATATGAATTGGGTTCAGATTCACCCTAGACGTCCTCTAGCAAACATGGAAACAAGGACTCCCGTGAACATTGTGGTTCTATATTTGCAACAGAGGTGTCAGAAAAACTTTAGTTGTGATCACTATCCTGCCTTTTTTGACCCTGTCTCTGTGGTTACTTCTTGCAGTGTGGAGGTATAGTATTCCCCCTGTTTAATTACAAATGGTCCTTGACTTACAACCATTCATTTAGTGACTGTTCAAAGTTATAGCGGCATTGAAAAAATGACTTATGTCCGGTCCTCGCACTTGTGACCATTGCAGCTTTCCGTGATAAAAATTTGGCTTGGCAACCTGCATATATTTATAATGGTTGCAGCATCCCAGGGTCACCATTTGTGACCTTCCCAGACAGCTTCTGGCAAGCAAAGTCAATGGGAGATGCTGGATTCACTTAATGACTGCCTGATTCATGTAACAACTGCAATGATTCACTTAACCATGGCAAAATAGGTTCTAAAATGGGGCAGGACTCACTTAATAACTGCCTTGCTTAACAACAGAAATTTTGGTTGCCATTGTGGTCTTAAGTCAAGGCCTACTTGTAGAATCAAATAATTGGGAAGGCAGCATGAGATTCCCAGGATGTCGTCTTGATTCCCAGAGGGAAAACCAAAAATATATATTCCTGCTGGAACGTCTAGTGGGAAATAAATATAGAATTTCTCTAAAGTAAAGAAGAAGAAATTAGAAGTGGTGTTAAGGACATCTGTTTATTCAATGTGAATGGCACAGAGACTTTCTGCCAGGGGTGGTGATAGTTACTGAGACTGCATCAGGTTTAATGTTTACAACTAAGCTTCCTGTCAACGCTTGGAATCAAAGGCAAGCAGAGTCCAAGACAACATTTTCCTTCCTCAAACTAGGAAGCAATTGTTTGTTAATACAGTTCAGTGGATTTTCTACTGTTGGCAAATTTTAGAGAGAAAGGGTATAAATAAAGGAAAATGTTTGTAACTCAGGATTGAAATGAGGGGTCCTTGGTCTCTCTGAGCTTGGTTGTTTTCTTGCAGGCGTTTCATCATCCAAACTAGGTAACCTCATCAGTGCTAGTAGGAGGTGGGATTTGCTCTCTTTTTATATTCCAGTGGCTTGCTCTTTGGTGAAAGTTGTCTTGGTGGGTTTTTGGTTGGGTTGTTTACAGTTAGCTTGTTTGGCAGTTCTTTGATTGGGATATTGTGCACTTCTTGATTGTTGTCTGATTATTATCTGCAAGAATGGTAGCAAAAGCAATAGCACTTACACTTATATACAGCTTCAAATGCTTTACAGCCCTCTGTCAACTCTGAAACGGATCGAGCCCATGGCAGCCATCTTCCATTTCTCAAGTTGACACACAGCTCCAGGAGGGTGGGGAGAGGAATGGAATGTGATCCAGCTAAAACAACCTACTATCTTGTGGGAACCAAGGTTGCTCCCAACAGGTGCTGGCCAGAGACTGAGACTGGTAGGTTTTGGCTGAATCGCATTCCATTCCTCTCTTCCCTCTCCCCCCGCCCCCCGAGCTGTGTGGCAACTTGAGAAATGGAAGATGGCTGCCGTGGGCTCAATCCATTTCAGAGTTGACACCCTCTTTAAGTGGTTTACAGAGTCAGCATATTGCCCCCAACAATCTGGGTCCTCATTTTACCAACCTCGGAAGGATGGAAGGCTGAGTCAGCCTTGAGCCTGGTGAGAATCGAACTGCCAAACTGCTGGGAGCCAGCAATCAGCAGAACCAGGCTGCAGTACTGCATTCTAACCCAATAGTGGGTCCCCAGTTCGCATTGGTTCTATAGCCCCACTGCGAACTGGTAGTAAAGATAAGTAGAACCCACCCCTGTTCTAACCACTGTGCCACCACAGCCCTAACCAAGCTTAGAGAGCACTAGAAACTCTTCAGAAAGGGTATAACCTGGCTTGCTAAAAGGATGATCAGACTACCATCATTTCATTTGCAACAGGTGCGGGAGCTGTTGTCAGGCAGACTGCCCATTTGGCAAACATCATGCACCCAACCAACTCGTTTACCTGAGCGGGCATTGGCTCTGGTCAAGCTCACTGCCAACAACACCACAGCTGGCATTTCTGTTCCAGGCATGGATCCCCTCCTTGTCTCCAAGACCCTGGAAGAGCCTTTAGAATTGGGACAAAATCACGTGAGTGTTTGTAGGTCAGGGCCGATAAACAGGATGTTAGCTTTTCCCTTTGCCTTCACTGTTGGGTTTGAATTTCCAAAAACCATGGAGGTCTCCAAATGGCAGATTCTGATATGGCCTGGAGCAGGAATGGAGAGGGTTTTCTTGGCCTTTAGGCCATGGAAGAAGATGCATTACTTCTACAGGAGAAAAAAAAAAAAGAAGAAGAAGGGATGCTTCTTAAAACGTGTATGAGATCTCATCGGTGCCCTGCGTTTATTCATTCCTAACTTATCTCCCACAGCGGACTTCAATCCAGGAAGGAACACTGCTGTTAAATGGGGATTTGCACCGTGGGCGAGGATCCCGTGACTTCAATCACCTGTCAGTCAGTGAGCCCCTCACCACCACCTCAGGTCTGATCCCCACCCAGCCCACTCAGAGTCCTTCACAAATCAAGATTGCTGACAGTTATTCTTGCACTCTGCCAATGCCACGCAAGATGTCCATGGAAACCCGCCTGGCAACTGTAGGTGAGTAGTCTGCATTTGTTCTAATTTGCATCCCATTCTGAGTCCATCCATCTTCTTTCAGCCAATATATCCTTCGGCAATAGCGGTACGGTAGTTCTCGACTTATAACCACAATTGAGCCCCAAAATTATGTTGCTAAGTGAAACATTTGTTACGTGAGTTTTGCCCCATTTTACGACCTTCCTTGCCACAGTTGTGAAGCGAATCATTGCAGTTGCTGAGTTAGTAGCAAGGTTGTTAAATGAATCTGGCTTCCCCATTGATTTTGCTTATCAGAAGTTTGCAAAAACTGATCACATGGTCCCACAACATGGCAAATATATCAAATATAAATATGAACCACTTGCCAAGCTCCCAAATATTGATCGCATGACCATGTAACAGTGTGAAAAATGGTCCTAAGTCACTTTTTTCAGTGCCGTTGTAATTTTGAACAGTCACTAAATGAACTGATGTAAGTCGAGGACTACCTATAGAGTTCCAGGATTTTGGCATTTGATCCTTCCTGTTCTCCCTAAATACTGATCTGGAGTGTTGGGAGAATGTAAATGCTTTGCAAGAAGATGAATAAAATCTATTTTTCATTATTTTGGAACTGAGGACACTGGTTGAAAGATGCAAAAATGTCAAGAGAAGTCCAACATTTTCTGTGAGGGAAAGACAAGACCTCCTTATGGAGTTACTCTTACATGGAATTGCAACCTGGTGTCCTGTCCCTAATACAGAAGTCTCCAAACTTGGCAACTTAAGACTTGTGGACTTCAACTCTTGGAATTCCTCTGCCAGTCATGCTAGCTGATTTGAAGTCCACCCATCTTCAAGTTGTGAAGGCTGAGAAACATTGCTTGAGGGTTTACTTTGCCTAAGGAGAAAAAAGCAGGGGAGAAACATAACCAACCTCACAGGAATGCCATTAATTTCCACCTATCCTCCCCACCCTTTCTCGCAGTAGAGAACAAGACCCTGCCCCGCATTAATCCTCTTTCAATCCTGCCTCCACGTTCCGAGCGTCCAAGAGTCCAGGCAATCTTCTCCCATTCGGCAGGAGAGAACAGCACTCTTCTCAACTTCCAAGAGGGAGATATCATCCTTTTATTGGTGACTGAGGCGAGGGATGGCTGGCATTATGGGGAAAACGAGACAACCAGAATGTGAGTGAAAACCCCTGTATTCCTTTTGCCCTAGAAAAGCTAGATTACGTAGTTCTCCACTTACGACTGGTCACTTAGTAGCAGACTGAAATTATGACAGACTCAAAAAAAAGGGGGGGGACTTACGATCCAGGTCTGAAGTTTCAAGGGTCAGCCCCACTCCCAGGTGGTCATTTGCAGTGTCCTGTGGTCACTTGACCACATTTTACAATAGTTTTGCTGCAATCTGGTATGCTATTTCCAGTTTTTGGCAAAACCACACCCATAGCGAACAATTGGTTTATTTATTTATTGTTTTATTTATTTATTGGTTCGATTTATATGCCGCCCTTCTCCGGAGACTCAGGACGGCTTACAATGCGTTAAGCAATAGCCTTCATACTTTCGTATATACCTGCTTAGTAGGGTTTCGGCCCCCCCTAAGTGGTGTTCTTTTTTATACGAAGTCAGGTTATTGCCCCCACAATCCGGATCCTCATTTTACCTACCTCGAAAGGATGGAAGGCTGAGTCAACCTTGAGCCTGGTGAGATTTGAACTTGCAGTAATTGCAGGCAGCTGGTGCTATTTTAACAGCACTTAGTCAGCTGCGCCACCAAGGCTCTTGGTTTATTTATTTATGTATTTATTTATGTATTTATTTATTTATTTATTTGTTTGTTTGTTGCATTTCTATACCCCCAACTCCCTGGGGACCACCTAACAGCCACTGTAATTCACTTAATGACCATGGTGATTTGCTTAACAACCATTGGAAAATAAGTCATAATTTTTTTTTTTACAACCATTATGACTTATGACCATAATGGGCAGCTTCCATTACGGTTGTAACTTGAGCACTACTTATATTCTCTTTCCCATTTGTAGACTGGATCCCTCCAGTCAGTTTGTCTCTATTTACAAGAATGCAGTGGGCAACTCATATGTGAGAGTCATGACATTTAAATAAAAGGCTTCCCTATTAAAAGAGGAGGGTCCCATCGAGTTGGAGAAGAGGCATAGCTCTCTAGTTAAGAGATTCCAGATAGCTGCCTGGGATAAGAAAGAGCATCAACCACAGTGGGCAGTCCTGACTAAAACAAATCAAAAGTTCACATTTGTTTGTTTGTTTGTTTATTCATTTATAGAGTTTATAGAATTTATAGAATTTATATGGCTGTCCACTCTCTTTCAGTGACTATAGGCAGCTTACAAAAAATAAAAATCCAATATAAAAATGTAAAAATAATACCCCTCCTCCACTCTCCCTGGCATAATAATACCCCTCCTCCACTCTCCCTGGCAATCAAACAAGCCACTAGATGGGCTTTGGATTCCTCAGACCCATTGGCAAAACCAGGTTTCCAGGACCATGAGAAAGAGTTAAAGTGGGGGCCAGTCTAATCTCCATGGGAATGATGTTCCAAAGGGAGGGGGCACCATGGAGAAGGCCCTCATTCTTGATCCAGTCAGTTGTACCTCCTCAGGAGTGGAGACCCACATCATTCCTGGCCTCCCCGGTGGGTCGAGTGGATGTAAGCGACTGCAAACTGACATTGCTCTGACCCAGAATATGCTTTGGTTTTGGCTGAGCCAGTTGTGGCTGAGCCAGCCTGTTGTAGTTTCTAAATCATGTATTGTGACTTGACATTAACCTATCCATAAATCCAATCATCTCAAACCCATTTATTTTTGATAACCTCCTCTGAGGTATTTCAAGTTGAAAAATAGCAATTGGTCACAAAGTGCTTTGTGAAGTCTGTGGCGGAGCAGGAATTTGAATCTAGTTCTCTTTGTTCCTAATCCAAGATTCAAACCACTATATTTGATTCCCCTCCATAAAAATTCAGGCAGAGTGGGGGTAAGAGTTTACAAAGATTGCCTGAATTCTAGCTTTCCTCTTTTTATTACTTTATTCCATCATTTTTTTTAACCTTAACAATGGATCCAATTTGATGCCTCCCCTCCTTCAGATGAGGGTAGAAAATGTAAAAGAGGTTTTGTGTTCTTCTTTCTGTCTTAAATATTTGTGCCTCACACTTTCAGGAAAGGTTGGTTTCCGTTTTCCTACACACGACCCTTTCCTTCAGCTGAAGGAGCTAACAAACTACTCAGCAGGTAAGTCCTGGCACCTCAGTCTTGCAATTTAGAAAGAAAACTAATTGTTGTCCTTGACTTACGACTGGTTACTTAGCAACCATTAAAGTTCCAACAGACATACCTGGGGTTACTTGTGACCACACTGCGTGGTAAACTGGACCATGTTTACTACCATTTGCAATGTCCCACAGTCACATCAAGGGACGCAGTGGCTCAGTGGCTAAGATGCTGAGCTGGTCGACCGAAAGGCTGGCAGTTCAGTGGTTCGAATCCCTAGTGCCGCGTAACGGGGTGAGGTCCCGCTACTTGTCCCAGCTTCTGCCAACCTAGCAGTTCGAAAGCACATAAAAAATGCAAGTAGAAAAAATAGGGACCACCTTTGGTGGGAAGGTAACAGCGTTCTGTGTGCCTTTGGCATTTAGTCATGCTGGCTACATGACCACGAAGATGTCTTCAGACAGCGCTGGCTCTTCGGCTTTGAAACGGAAATGAGCACTGCCCCCTTGAGTCAGGAACAACTAGCACATATGTGTGAGGGGAACCTTTGCCTTTACAGTCACATCACTGTGTTTTGCTTCCTGATTTTAACAAAACCTCACCCAGGGTGAACCATGGGTTCACTTAATGACCACGGATTTGCTTCACAACCACAGTAATTCTCTTAGCAACTGCCACAGTTTACTTTTGATTAGGTGAAAACCGTGGGAATCTTCAGAGTCTGTTTTCACCAGATTTGTGCCAATATGATATATTCAATAAAGCTATTCTTTGAGGAATCCACCTGCCTCAGAGTTTTGCTTAGTATGAGTCTATTACTTGGAACCCTGACAGATAACAGGATACCTCCATCCCTTTGCTTCCGCAATCCACATGGCTCTCCCATTAGCTACAGGATCAGTCAGTACCTGCTGTATGGGTTGATCCAGAAGATGCAAAAGCTCCTTTTTCCTTTCCACATTAACAGAATAACAGAGTTGGAGGAGACTTTGGAGGTCTTCTAGTCCAACCCCCTGCTCAGGCAGGAAACCCTATAGCAGTTGACAAATTTGATTGTCCAATCTCTTCTTAAAAGCTTCCAGTATTGTATCATTCATAAGTTCTGGAGGCAAGAAGTTCCATTGATTAATTGTTCTGCTATGAAATTTCTTCTTAATTCTAGGTTGCTTCTCTCCTTGATTAGTTTCCATCCATTGCTTCTTGTCCTACCTTCAGGTGATTTGGAGAATAGGTTGCCCTCCCTCTTCTTTGTGGCAGCCCCCCCCTTAGGTTAAAAGAGGTACATGCCTTGACATTCAGGTTCCCCTGACAAAAAGAGTTGGATTAATGGAATATATCTGGAAGGCTTGGAGCTAGTCTTTAGATTCCTTCAGGAAGTAGTGTATTGTGTAGAAATCCAGACAGGCATTGGGTAGAAATCCTCATCAGAAATCCTCACCTAACCTTTGTCTGTCACTAGTGGCTTCTCTCTTAGCAAGATGAACAGTAGCAGCACAGGAAATTTGGATCGAGCTGGATCTCCTCCTGCTGGACCTGATGGGGAAGATGATTTAAGGTTTGGCCCTTCGGCTCGTATCTGTGCATCTCGACAACGACCTTACAGCATGTTAAATCCAGACCTGTCACAGGTGAGTTTCATGGGGGAAGGGGAAGGGAGGGGAGGGAAGGAGGGAGGGAGGGAGGGAGGAAGGGAGGGAGGAAGGAAGGAAGGAAGGAAGGAAGGAAGGAAGGAAGGAAGGAAGGAAGGAAGGAAGGAGAGAGCGGGAAAGGAAGATGAGAGTGGAAGGAAGGAAAGGAAAAATGGAAGGAAGGGAGAAATATGAGAAAAGGAAGGAGGGAAGAAAGGAAGGACCTGTATTTGCCCATTGCCATCTGTAAGTGGTGTCCATTGTGCAAGGCCCTGGATTTGGGCCATGAACAGAGAAGGATCCCTTAATTTCTGAATGCATTTTTCCTTTATTTTACTTTCCAGTTGGCAAATGAGTTTGGAAGTCCAACTGCCTCTCCTTCAAGGTGAGAAACCTCCTGTCATCTCTTGTTTTCATACTGTGGGATCTCTTGTGTGCCTTGTTCTGGCATTATCTTGTGGGCCTGTGCTTTAGAATACAGAATTCACCTTATGTGGTTGGGTATTAGCTCTGTAATTCTGGTTTTATTGGTTGAAGTGTGTTTCATAGGCAGAAAAAAAATGAATGTGAAACTTCTAAATAATAAACCAGCACTCCACATCTAAGGCTAGTTTAAAACCTGAATATGCTGATTTTATATTGTAGCTGCAGGTTGTTTTTTAGCAGTTTTTATTATAATCGGTTAACTAATAAAACATTGAGAGGTTTTATAGTGAGAGAAAATTATGCTTGTGCAAAATTACCTAGAATACATAATCCATTTTTTGTACAGGCTGCCCTTCTCATACGATCACAAGTGGGACCTGGTTTTCCTTTGTTAAGCAAGGCAGTTGTTAAGTGAGCCGCTCCCAATTTTACAACCTTTTTTGCCATGGTTGTTAAGCAAATTGCTACTCTGATTACATTAATCAGGTGGTCATTCATGTAACGGTCATTAACCGAATTTGGCTTTCCCCACTGACTTTGCTTGTTGGAAGCTGGCCAGGAAGGTCACAAATGGCAGTCATATCATTCTAGGATGCTTCAACCATTGTAAATACATACTGGCTATCAAGTATCAACATTTAGATCATGTGATTGTAGAGATGCCGGAGTGGTCATATGTGCAAGTTACTGATCGTAAATCGCTTTTTAAAAATCCTGTTGTAACTTTGAACATTTGTTAAACAAATGGTTGTAAGTCAAGGACTTAAAATATCAGTTTGGTGGTCACTTCAAAGTGTTCATTTTAGCCTATAAAACAGGGGTGGGAAATGATGGCCCTTTTATGACTTGTGAACTTCAACTCCCAGAATTCATAAAGGAGCCATTATTCCCTCCCTCTGTTATAATAGCAAAGGATTTTTCAGGAAAGAGCCAGGGAACTGCTTGCTGACAGAAGTTCTCCCGGCAATCATTTTTCTTCACTGTTTAGACCAGCAGTCCCCAACCTTTCTGTCTTGGCGGCCTGGCACGCTGGCAGAGAGAGAGGGGATAGTTCTGTGTGAGTGGCAGGCATGCCCATGCGATTGTGCACAGCTACTTCTATGGAGTGGAGCTACACATGTGTGAATGCTTGCATGGCCCAGTTCTGAATAGACCATGGACCGGTAGTGGGGGGTTTAGACATTAAACCAGAGGCCTTATGATTCCTCTAAGCCAGTAGTTCTCAATTTTTTCTTCACCACAGACCACTTTAAATACTTTTTGTGGCCACAGACCCCCCAAGACTTAACTCAAAATTTACATCATAATGTTTCTTCAAGCCTTCGTGGACCCCCTGTGACAATATCATGGCCCCTCCCTCAGGGGTCCATGGACCACAGGTTGAGAATCACTAATGTAAGCCATTTTAAACCAGTTTTATTCACCACCAAACTGTTTAATGTTTTATATTTAAAACATTCATTTTTAAAAATCTATGCTATGCAACAATTCTACTGCTGGTGAATTGAAGAGAAAGAATGTAAAGCCAAATAAATGAACAAATAAAATGTGTGAATCAAGTGCATTGTCTGATATGATACGGGCTATTCTGCTCCATCACCTTTGTTGCTTTAATCTCAGTCTGCAGCAGCCTTTCCAAGATGCATTGTCAGTTCCCAACACCTGCTGGTTAGGAATGATGCTGTGTGTGTGGAATTTAATCAATCTGGAAGCCACTAGTTTGGGGAAGGTTAACCTTAAGTGTAACAGTTTTCTTTTTGCAGCTTCAAAAAATTCCCTGAAACCTGGGGCTACACAACTCACACTACCTCTCTCCTTTCCCCTTGCAGGATCAATCCCTTTGCTCATGTTAAGCTGAAACGTACGGTGACCAATGACCGCTCGGCCCCGCTCATCCAGTAAAACGTGCAATCAATGTTAAGTGGAGATAGACCACTGCCCTGCTTTCCCCCCTTTCCCTCACCATGTGGCCTTTCCCACCTAATACGCTGCTTTTGGCTCATAGTAGGTTTCGCAGGCCAGGCTGGTCCAGGCGTGCCACCCTCCTTAATGGCACAGGGAAAGTCCACAGACTCGACGCACAGCAAAAAAGGCTATGGGGTTTCATTGGTGGTAGCAGTTCCAGGATGCTGGGAAGGCAAGCTAACAGCAGGAGGACAGTAACAGCCGGAGAGGAGACAGAGTTTGGATGCAAGTGATGGAAGCAGAGGTGTAACAGTTGGATAAACAGACAGGAGAAGGGTGAAGGATGTGGGGACAGGTGGAAAGAGGTCAGATGAAAGGAAAAGGAGATCAGAAGAGAGCTATGGATGGCATGTTACAGAATATTCAAATGGAGAGAAATTCAGCAAATGTGGGTTTCTGAATGTGATTCATGTTTCTTACAACTCAAACTTTCCACCAATCAGAATCCTTTTGTGTTTTCTTACCCACTTTGACTAAAATGCCACTGATTTGGTGGCATGTGCTTAGAAAGAAGGTACAGGTAGTCCTTACAACCACAATCGAGCCCAAATTATTCTTTTGCTAAGTGAGACATTTGTTAATTGAGTTTGGCCCCGTTTTTCAACTTTTTGTGCCGTTGTGATTAAGTGAATCACTGCAGTTCTTAAAATAGTAACAAGATTTTTAAGTAAATCTGGCTTCCCCATTGACTTCGTTTGTAATAAGGTCACAAAAGGTGATCTCGTGACCCCAGAACATTGTAACTGTCATAAATATGAGTCAGTGGCCAAACATCCAAATTTTCACTAAATGAACTATTGTATATCGAGGACTACCTGTATTTTGAAACCAAATGAAGGTGTGTTTAAATCGGCAACCTAAGGTTTTGTTCTGTTTTTTTAATTCAGCAGGTCTTAAATGTATCTCTCTTTAGAGTCAGTTCTGCTAAGCCGGTTGAGTGATTGAATAACTGCACGTATCATACAACACCTGGGTCATGTGAAATTTCCATTCCGCAATAAACTTCTACGCTTATCATTACATAAGTCATAAATCAACATATTGCATGCGGACTTCCAATAAAAAGTCCGCACTAATCTTTTCAATTGTGTAGCAGTAAGAGATGTTGATTTGAGAATAGAAAGAACACGGAAAACTGGTTTAGGAGAATAAGAGAGAAGTGGTGGGAGGAATAGTTAAATGAAGGAAAATCAAATTCAAAGCCTATTCATACTTATAAGATGCATTGATATTTCATCATTGAGTTATTCAGCCACAGGCCCAGCTTACTTAGAAAATCATATGGGAATGAATTGGTTGTATTGAAAAGCGTCAGATTTCAATAAGTATGAAAGGTCTTACTGCAGTGTTAGTTTTGTACTGGCTTCTTAAGGCCTAGAAATCACCCATTTGTATAATCCTATTATTATGTGATAAACATACAAATGTGAAATAGCTCTGGGAAGGTGACTGTGTGAACAGTTCCATTGAAGAAGTAAAGCAGTGTTTCTCTTAGCAACTCTTAAGACATGTGGACTTCAATTTCCAAAATTCTCTGGTCAGGAAGACTGGCTGGGGGATTCTGGGAGTTGAAGTCCACATGTCTTAAGAGTTGCTAAGGTGAGAAACACTGAGGTAGAAGGTTGTAAGTTTTACAAAAAACACTATTGATAATTGATGTGCTGTCTCTACATTCATTGCACAATTGTAGGCCTATCTTAAGTGTCTTAACAAGGCATGGGTTGTGGATTGAAAAGGAGCCAGGATTTATGATCACTGGATTTCTGAATCGGGTCTGCGGTCCATGAAGTGATCCATGCTGCTAGTAGGTTTTGATTCCTCTTCAAACAATTGTTGAGATATTTTCATGGGAAAAAAGCATATCTGTATTATGAAAAGGTTACCATTAAACATAGGCCACTTATTTTGTAATTTATATTGTTTTCTATAGATTTAACCAGGGGTTTATCTTACTATGATATGCGATGGTCTAAAAAAATATAGAGATTTTCCCCTGCTCCCCAGGAAACATGAGATAGAAAGAGAAATGCCAGAAGTCAGGGCTTCTGTGTGTGGAAGGAGGAAGTAGATTAAAACAAGGCAGTTGCTGATTTTTTTTTAAAGTGTTTATTTAATTTCAGTTGCCAGAATGTATAATAAAGACAATTATTCAGTAGTATTCTTGTCCTGGCAGACCAAACTGCAGGCATTTTGGTCAAAGCCAAAATAGAGTAATTCAGCTATATTGTCTGAAGAAAGAAATATTTTTCCCAGTGAGGAAAGGAAATGCCATCTCGCTTTTCTTTTGCCCCTCACATTCTTCTCCAACTGACAAAGAACCCAGTCATTTAAAATCCAAGTATGCCCCCTTGCAGGTTTAGCTATGCTATTACAGAATCCTGGACAGATTTGAGTAACATGCTTACTGATCCTGATTTAATCTTGAATGCGGTTGCATAAATAAGCAACAACACAGCCCTTTTGGGATAAGTTAAATAAATGCATAAGATGTCCACCTTTGATGAAACTCACAACTATATAGTGAAACTAGCTTTGGAACAACTGTCAGGGCTGAAAAATATCAGATTGCCTTCGTTATTGGAAAGAAAACAAGGTTGATATTTTACCAATGAAAAAATACTCAAAGGTGCTTTTTCAAAAGGCAACTGGATTTTGTTTGTTTGTTTGTTTTTTGAGGAAAAAGAAGATGTTTTCTTGAGGAAGAAGTAAAATGTTTTCTTCTTTTTCATCAAAGAAAAAACAGTCCAGTTTTTTAAAAAAAAAACACCTTAGAGATAACTATGACCTGGATGACTGAGGATCTCCGGATATAATGAAAGAATAATTTCAGGTTTTGGAGGCGCAAGGTTTATAGAGTTTTATATAGCTACCTCCCACTTGTAGTTCACCTGTGTTTCATTATTTTTTCTAATTTGTAAAAAAAAATAAAATGAAGACGCCAAGACAGATTAGCTAGACAACATGTTTTGAATTGCTAATGCTGGGAGTGATCCCTATATGAGTTCAGAATTTTGATCACATGATCATGGAAATGCTACAAAGGCTGTAACTGAAAATTGCCGTAAATCACTTTTTTTCATGCCATTATAACTTTTAACAGTCACTAAATGAACTGTTGTAGGTTGAGGACTACCTGTATTTAGGCCTCTTTCACATCAGAACTGTTGTTTCCCCTTTTCAAGCTAGCAGTAGTTGACAGTGTTCAAACTTAGCAATATTAGAATTGAGAGGCATATTAAAAGAACAAGATCAGCATAATGGTTGGTGACTTGAATCCCTACTCTGTATTTCCAAAATCCAACATTTACTATAAGTTGCAAAAAGTGTGGACATTGCATATATTTGTTCACATTTCAATATAAGATGGCTACAAAGAAAAGGGGTTTTTACTTACAGCCTCCGTTTATTTTTACAGTATAATGTCTATAACTGGAAATCACTTATTTCCTCTGCTCAAAATGTATGTGTTCAAGAGGCAAAAACAGGCATGTATTTATGGACAGGGTATATATACACTGGTTCCCATTTGGAATGCTGTTTCAAAAGCATGAAATACAGATCTATTTTGCCTGCTTTTATTATCCATCAAATCAAACTATTTTCTAAAACAGTTTTATTATTGAATTCTGGAGAGCCAAATATGAAATGTCAAGAGGGGGAAAGGTTGAAAATGAAAGATCAGTTTAGAAATAGATTTGCAGATTAAGCACAGTAGCACAGAATTCTGTACATAACAATATGGTTGCCAAATGTGTGTGTGTGTGTGTGTATTCAGATACACACAAACACATATCCTGGATCTCTGAAGCTGGGAACCTTGTGTCTTATTAACAGCTCATTTTATCTTACATAGGGCTAAAATGTATACATTTATCTTTGCATTTCCTGCTTTTTGTTAGAAATAACTCCGGTCATCTCATGATTGGTGTGTGTGTGTGTGTGTGTGTGTGTGTGTGTGTGTGTGTGTGTGTGAGTTTCAGCTGAAATACATCTGGAAAATTTTTATTCTTTTTCACTCAAAAGCCTGAAGAATGAAATTCACGTTACAGATTGTTCATATCTAAGACCAGAGTTTACAGATCCTGCAATTGATATGTGAAAATTGGAATGATGGAAAATTTTGACACTGAGACACTCTGCTTTGAGAGTACAGAGGAGATGAGGAATATACCAAAACAAAATCAAAATGGCTTCACATAAAAAGAGACAGCTTGTATGGGATTCATTCAAAAAAACAAAAAAATGAATGCAGAATAGCATTTATCATATGTGAAGTTGCCATACTATGTTTTTGACAGCATTGTAAGCTGAGTATTTCTAATTTCTAAGTAAAGAAATTTTATTGTCCTGCACCATATTAGAAAGTTGGAAAATAATGGAATAACTATATTTTTATCTTCTCAGTTGGGCCATGTAAGATAACTGGTTTATCAAGTGATTGCATATATGCCATTGGTAAATAATTTTTATGTTTTACTAAAAAAAAAAAAGCCTGTGGAACTCTACACTTTAGATGTTTGGTGTAGCTTGGACATAATATATAAAGAACAATGAGGTTCCATTTGTTATTGGTCTCTGTATGCGCATAAATGAAAGAGAGGTGATGGAGAATGTATTGTTTCATTGGGACAAACATTACCAGCTGTGCAGATGTTGAGGTCTCCTTAGCTATGTCCTAATTTTAAAATTAATAAAGCTTAATATAAATGTGTGCCTTTCTATTTTTTCTTGGTACCTTGAAGCAAAATTATACCAGAGCTTTAGTTTTGGAATGAAAGTGCTCTTTGTTGGAGAAAACAGACTTCACCAGTTTCCCTACCTTCATAAAGTTTTCCCTATGAATTACAGCTTTACCAACACTTTGTCTGATGTTTTCAAATTAGTTCAAAAGCTTCCTTTTCCACTCATCAACTGGCTTGTATCCCCATTTGCATTCCCATTTATACAATCTGCAGAGAACCCCAGCTTTTATGTGTAACAAAATATGATGCTATTAACATTCCGGTATTTAAATATTCCTCTATCCCTATATATTCTTGGAATGAATGTTCCCACTAATGAAATACCACTCTGTAAAACATTTATCCATCTATTTCTGCAACATAGATTCTCCAGAATTCACCCTTTTGTACCTCAGTAAATCATCCATTCCTTAAATATTCAGATTATTATTTCACTGCTTGACGCATCATAATTCACTATCAGTCCCCAGTGGAATCATGGATATACAAGATAAATAGTCATAGGTGTATTTATTATTCCATTTCTCCCACCAGTCTTTAAAGAATACCACTTTCTTTATAAACAAAACATCCACCCACCCCAAAAAAAGAAGACTCTTCCATTTTAACAGAGCATTCACTAAAGATGATCATCCCTTTATTCTGTGCTACAAATGGCAACAGGAAGGGGGGGGGGTTTATTGATATTGTATCCAAACTTCTGTTTCCCTCAGAATCTATAAAAATGGAATATATGGTACCAAGATGGAAGCCATGATCACAGAAAATGTTTCTATCATGGCAAGAATGGAAGCTAGATAATCAAAATGTCCACACTGCCCACCACCAAAAGGCAGAATGCGGAGGCCTGATGCCATGCGAAACCAGCCAGTTTCCAGTCTTGATGTTCTTGAGATAATACAGATGCTGCTCAAGCATTTGACAGGCACTTCTTTTACACTCGTGGACAAAGTGTGGAAGGATCTTGCCACCTGCTGCAAGACCCTGGAGCAGGCTCGGGATTCTAATTTTGTAATGAAGTTGTTATTGAAAAACCCGGCACTTTTGAAAAGGGCACGGCAGTGAAACACAACCAAAGCCAGTAAACCCACTCTTCCTTTCAATTTGCAAGTTAAGTGGATCAAGCATCTGCTTAACATGTTGTAAGGTGGTATGTAACCCTACAACACCTTTCTTACTTTATGCCCACTGCTTCTAAAAATTCCAAAAGCAATTGAATCTGGGTACCTTCTTTAGAGAAGGAGAAAAACTTCTGAAAGGAAAACCTAATTGGGATTACTACCAGTTGTAATGGAGCTGCAGTTCCCAGAATTTCCAGGCTGTGCTGGCTAAGAGTTCTAACACATCTGGAAAGCATTAAGTGGTCAAAGCTGCCTTAAATCTCTCACAAAAGATATCATCAGATGGAGGCATAGGTAGTGTCCATAAAACATTTAGAGACTAGTAAATAGAATGAGGACTTGAAAAGCTTGTAGTTTGCTTAGCATTGTCAGTGCTGGAAATTGGGAAATAGGTGCTATAAACAGTTTGCTCCCAAACTTATCTATTTAATTCAGTGTTTCCCAACCTTGGGAATTTCCAGGAATGTGGACTTCAACCCCCAGAATTCTCATCAATGGTCATATTGGCTCTGGCATGCTGAGAGTTGGAAGTCCACACTCCTGGAAATTCCCAAGGTTGGGAAAGCCTGATTTAGTTGATAGTTCTGGACGTCCTTAGTAAAATACCATACATAATTCACTGAACACCGTACAGTATGGTGAAATGTTCTGTAGATAACTAGCCTTAAGATCTTCAAGAAAGAAACAGCTGATTTAAAATACCCAGAGTCCAAAGCTTGGGGATTCCACTAAAATAATTTTGTTCTTGTCAACACATCAGCTTGCCAAAGGAACCAGCTAATAGTTGTTTTCCTGCTAAGATTATAGAACAAGAGGAGAATATTGCAGCTATTATTTCAACACAAATCAGAAAGGACATCAGCAATTGCCATCCCCATAAATCAAGTCATGCCCAGATTGCAGATGTCTCTCCCACATTTTGGTTCTTGTTGCATTTTCCCCTAGGCATTTATCAACTCTCCTCTTTCATCACCATGGCTAAAACTAAGAGCAATTATGAAAACTCACATTTCTCTGTTATAAACTAAATCAAAAGTGAAACTATTGCCTTAAAGTTAATTAAGGTTTAGAGTCAGTAAGGGCTCATTCAACTTGGTCCATCCTGGCTGCTTCTTAACAGGCTGAAAACCAACCTATAACATGCCATTTGCAGGCTGAAGAATGATCTAAACCATATTTCCCACCAAGAAGCACTCCAGATACGTTAAGATGACCTCAACCACTATTCTTGGCCAACACAGGCATTGGTTTTAAGACTGGTGTCTTCCAGATGTATTGAACACACACCTGGAAGACACTCAGTTAAATCAGCCAGTAGAATTGGGTGCTTAAGCCTAATCTTCCATTCCTCCTCTTCCTTCACCAGGGTTAAGCACTCTTCATTGCTGCTTGTAATCTCCCATCTGGCCACAATGTTCTGCAGATAAAGAGAGAGGGGTTTCCCCTCAAAATGCCCACAGAGTAGGAATCTCCATAGAATTGCTTGAGCTTTTGCAGTCCAACCCATTTCCTCTCCACACTGTGGTTTTTGGCACAAGAGATAGACTTTTCCATTCTTTGAAAGTCCTTGTCATTTGAACAGGTCCCAAAAGACATTTATTAACCTCTAAAACAAACCAGTGGGGGACTGAGAAAGTCAGAACCGGCCACTCCGAATAAAAGCCAACCATCTCCAACACGGATTATGAATTAGGAATGATTTTCCCAGTTCAATGCACGCATTGAGCTGTGAAGACAATATGAAGGGAGTTCCCACAATGAATCAATGGTTATCAATTATCTGGTCACTACAAATGAGTGATGTGACCAATTTTCTGTTTTTCCTTATCACTTCAGAAATGAATGAATGGTGAACAAAGGATACCCACCCATCCAACTCTCACTACCCAAGGTCCCTATAACTTTACAGCTTTTGATTACTCCATCTTGCCAGTATAATTCTGTCTTTCAACAGAGTGGTCTTTTTTATGAATATAATGCTGGTTAAATGGAGATGGTCACCAGCCCTATTCAGTTCCATTTGGCATAAAAGGACATGGTAGCCATTTTCCATATTACAAGATTGCAGATGATGAAATACAGAAGGGCTCATGAGCAGTTGTACGCAACTTCCTGAAGATTGGTTCCTCCCCTCCCACCCCCAACCCTCTCAATTTGGCACAGTGGGTCCTTAGAAGGAACATATCAGAGAGTGGAAGGGAGGCTGGAAGGGGACAGGGGTTATACATTCAAAAGCCAGTGCAGAGCAGAGGCCTCAAGCATTGAGGAGATATCTTCCTCATCATATGGAGGCCTGAGACTGTTTGTACAAAAATTCTGCTTCTCTGCCTCCCCAGGCAGGGATGTGTCAGTGAGCAGAAAGAGAGCAGAAGTCTACATACGTCAGGTTCTAGTTAGCAATAATGGCCCCGTGCTGTGCACGCAAATACACACGTGTGCGCGTGCGCACACACACACACACACACGCACACACACACACACACACACACATCTGTCAGTCTACCCACTGCAGAAAATTGATGTGTGGTAGCTTGGTATCAGCAGGTCAACTAGATGACTGGGTGCTGTCCCTGAATGTTGAGATGACAGGAGGCAGGATTGTCCAATTTCCATTAATTCTCAGTTCTCAATTGCATCTGGAAGGTGAAGAGAAAAAGAAACTTCTTGTTAAGGAGGAGGAGGAGGAGAGGAAGTGGAAGAAGAGGCAGAGGCAGAGGCAGAGGCAGAAGAAGAAGAAGAAGAAGAAGAAGAAGAAGAAGAAGAAGAAGAAGAAGAAGAAGAAGAAGAAGAAGAAGAAGAAGAAGAAGAAGAGGAAGAAGAAGAAATAGTAGTAGTTATTTTTTTGAGCTGCATTTAGCTTTTGAATGTCATTTTGGAGGGTGCATTCTAGAATGTCACAAGCACATCAGGTTATGCTTCTTTGATCTACAGCAATAATTTTAAAAGACTGCTAAATGGAACAATTCTCCCTTTTTCAGCCATATATACATAATTCCAATTGGGTAAGGAATTGGGATTAGTTATTTCCTCCTGGTCCTTAGAGGAGGACATCACTTCCTGTATTAACAAAATGACCAAGGAGCTTTGGAAATGTCCACCTTTTATTGTGAAGATAGCTTTCCAAAACTCCATAATTCTCCAGACTTCCTCTATCTCAATTTAATACAAAAGGAAGACAAGCTTTTTTCAAGATCAAAGAGTGGGAGCTGATGGGACAGATTTTATTGTGCAATTACCATACCTTGGCCAAGGACTTGGGGACTGATGTGGAGAATCAAGATTTTATCTTAGCTTTTTAAAGTAACCTTACCCTTTTTCTCCAATCAATTTTTTTTGTTTTTACCTCTCCTCCCCCAATTTATTCAGGAGAAGACAGAATAGTTATTTGATATTTTTTTATCAGTAATACTAGGGAATTACAGATGCCCACATAATCTTCACCAATCATCTATTCAATCACACAAAGAAACTATCATCCTTTGGGCAAGCTTTGCCAACAGCAGTAATTTTATGGGCCCAGGAAACTCAAGTTACCCTTCTATGTATGGTTACTCTGAAACACTATTACTTAATGAAAGGCCATAGCATCAATATAATCAAAAGATTTGGTTAACTTAGAGCAGCTTTCTTTAGTTTAGGTTCTTCTGAAGTCCCGGGCAACTCTCTGGCTCGGAATTATGGGAGTGAAAATTCAACATCATAGGAAGATGAAATTTGGGGAGGTTCATTCAGATATGAAGAACCATTCCTCTACCATCCACTCCTGTCTGTAACTGGGTCTGGAACCCAAACTCCACAAAGCTGGACTCACTATGTCCCCTAATAAACCTCCCCTACATAGGATAATGGAAAAGAATGGCATGCCTCTATGCCCCTTACCAGCTGTGGGTACCAATTCAGTATCACAGGATGGAGGCCGATGTGGCTCTAGGGCAGGAGAAACAGTGAAGCGAGAGAATCTCAGGGTGTCCACGAGGTTGGACTCAGCCCGCTTGGCTGATGGCAGCAAGGCAGGTGTCATGGGCACTGGTGAAGAAAGTACTGGGTGTAACTGGGCTGTGCTGGGGTCTGACACCATGGAGACATAGGAAGGGTTCTGAGCCATGAGGGGGAAATCATCGTCCCACTCAAAACTGCCACCTTAATTGAGAAGGAAGAAGAGGGAAGGTAGGAAGGAGGTTAGATTGGGGCCAACCCCAGAGTAAAGAAGACGATAAAAATATAATCAGTAGCTCTGACATGATGTCATGCTTAAATCTTAATCTGTGTGGGTTCACACAACATGCTAAAGTAGACTAAAAGAATATGTTGTATGACCAGGCCATTATATTAGATCGGAGGTTCTCAACCTGTTGTCCAGGGATCCCTGAGGGGGCACACAATATAATCACAGGGGGTCTGTAAAGCCTTGAAGAAATGTTATGATTTAAATCTTGGGAGTCCATGGCCATGGTCTGTGGCCACAAAAGGTATTTAAAGGGGGGCCATGGTGAATAAAAGGTTAATAACCATTGTATTAGACCATTATCTGGATGATTTGTTTGGGCACAGCATGTTACTTTTATGTTTTGTTTACCCAGATTTAAGTTCCATACATCATAAGAGCCCAGTCTTTAGGTCACTGTTGAGTAGAAGATAGTACAAGAATTAGACAGCAGCAGAAATATTTCTTTTGTAGTGCTTAGATGCATAAGTAGGAAAAATATAGCAACAAGTAGATTTTCTCAAGGGCAGTATTTCCTAATTCTTCCAATTTGCTCAACTCCGTCTCATGTCCCTCTGCTCTGCATCTCCCATTTGACAAGTTAATTTCGGTATGGAAGCATAATCACTTTTAGTTCTTTAGATCAACTAGTCTTTTCACAGACATACATGCATTTCAAAAACATCCGGCTAATGATCAATGCTCACATGCAGCCTGACAGAACATGTAATTTCATAATGAGGAAATTCTTTCTGCAACTAAACTTTATTGGCCTGCTTTCTACAACAACTTATGTTTTTAAAAAAAGTCTTCCTATCATTCTGCAAATTCTCGGTTTTCCTTCTTCCACTAAGCTAGGAAAAAATTTGAGGACTTGTAGTGGAAAATCCTGACCCCTCCTTCCCTCTCAGTTCGTTGATCTGCTGTGCAGACTCTGTCAAAATGAATGGGTGTTCCAGATCCTTGTATTTGATCTTATAGGCCAAAGGAGGTCACCTTAGGGCTATTTAGGCTTCCTAAAGCATATCTTAAACTAAGGAGGATTAAAGCCTGGCTGTCCTTGTCCGACAGTGAAGACAGATGCCAAAGTGTATTCTGAGTATAGGAAGCTCCATAAATCCTTTGCCTCTCTCTGTGTCATTGAATAAATCTCTGGGAAACACTTCTGAGTGCTTGGAAAGCTAAGTCATGGGGAGCACTAGAAGGGGGCTAACTCCATATATGGAACTTAGCACAATTTATGACCCTATCATTTATTTATTTGTATCCCACCTTTATTATTTTTACAGACTAACTCAAGGCGATGAACATATGCAACATACCTTCCAGAATGGCTGCCTAGGTTAATTTAGCAGATCCCCAAGAACAGCAATAAGAGTAACAATAACAGAAGGATAAAATGAGTTGAGGTCGGTGTGTTGTGCTGCAACTACTGAAAATACTACATCACTGAGGGATTCTTGGTGTTCTTTGAGCTTAGTGGTTTTCTTACAAAAGCTTCATTACCAAAGTAGTGATATCATCAGTAGCACCTAGTTTGGTAAGGAAATATCTTCAAGAAAATCACCAAGCTCAGAGAGTATCAAGGAACGCACGGTTCAACCCTGAGCTACAAATATTCTGTTTTATTGGTACTACATTAATGTTTCTAAATTGGCAACTTTAAGAAGCATGGACTTCAACTCCTAGAAATACCACTCATATCTGCTTACATTTAAAGTCGACCACTATGCTTTGTTTTACATGGGACTTATTTTGAATTATGTTTGGAAATTCCAAAAGGTGTAAATCCAGAGTGATCTGATACATATTCTGGTGACCTCCAGTTTGTTTTCAGATAAACCAATTGACCCTTAGTCAAGGCACAAATGACCAGGTTCCATTATCCTACTTCAGACACATTATCTGCAGTGGTGGGTTACTACCGGTTTGCCTCAGATCGAGCAAACCGGTAGCGGCAGAGGCGGGAGGCTCCGCCCACCCACCTGGATGTGTCTGTGCATGTGCAGAAGCAGTGCACTTGCACGCAAGCGTGCACCCACAAGCAAACCGGTAGCGATGGGTTTTGAAACCCGCCCCTGATTATGTGAAGACTTAGCTCTCTGATGTTGGGAAAAGTAAAAGGAAAGAAAGAAGAGGGCAACCAATAGAAAGTGGATATACTGCTGATGGGTGCACTCTACTGGAAGACCTGAAAGATCAGGTTAGGGACAGATTGCCAAGGAGAAAATCATCTGCACTGACTTGATGCCAATCAATCAATCAATGAAATGTCCCTAAACATCAGGAACCTGATCAGAATAACTATTTCTTCTCATGTTATTCAGCTGACAGTTCAACTTCAACACTTGCTCTTTATGTTCTACCAAGTTTTGTTACTATGCTTGACAACTACAGAAGATGGATTTCTAAGTATCATATCCAAACACTGGGTATGTCTTCTTCAAAGAACCTTAAGCCACCTCTCTGTTTTGAAAAGCAGAAAGTAATACATCATCTGTGCCTTTGATCTACCTTTCAGCTCTTGTGACACTATTTTTCCAACAGAGACTATTAATTTATATTCTTCTTGATTGCTGTTTTAGTGATCTATTGTCCTTTTAATTGCTTTTGTTTTGGTTTTATTGTATCTTGAGACCTATAGGGGGAGTTAGACACATAGAAAATAGTTTTTAAAATTGGATATACCTCCATCATCAGGCCCTTGCTACAGCACAAAACAGATTAGTTTCTGAATAAGGAAGAATGTGTACCACCATCTCCCTTAATATGACAATTTTAGATTTTGAGCGTTCATGGAGGCAATAAAAATTATATCCTAAAAATAAACTATGTAGAGATTATTTTTTAAAAAAAGGATCAGCCAGCATCAGCATAATTATTATGCAATGTCTCCTAAATTTCTGCTAACTGAAGCACATTTTCATTTTAAGAAGATAAAGCTTTATTTATTTCCACTCACATATGAAATGACTTTAAACTGAAGAATGCTAAAGAATGTTTATCTTCAGAGAGGATCACTCATATTTACTGCAGGAGTCTCCACAGAAAAAGATGAAACAAGGCAGAAATAAAAGTGAAGCTCACCTGAGGACTGGCAATTCTGCTCTGTGCATTGGAGACAACCAAATGATCCCAACCATCATACCCAGGAAAGATACAGAAAAATGCTATCCATCCAAGCAAAAACTGGAAGGAAAATGTTATCTGTATGAATGCACTTAAATCTAGACAAAATCTTGGTGGCTGGACTTAACATTTTTGAAGATTACTGGGTCACACCAGGAATTTTTGCATGTTTTCCTAGTTTTCCTTATTTTAAAAAACCTCCTTATTTGAAGGTTTACATTAGCGCTTTCATATGTACTTCAACAAATGTTGAGAATCTGCCCCAGTTTTAGCCACTGCAGAGAGAATTTTGTCCAAAAAAGAAACTTGAGGCCATATGGGTTACCCATCCCTGCTTTAAATTGCATTGAAATCAAACTACTATTTCTGATATTGTAAAAATGTTAATTAAAATACTGCTAGTGGGTCACAAAGACACACTTAGTGTCTTTCCTCAGTTCTTCCTGTTTAACAGCAGCAAAACAAAGTGCCCTAACAAACTGATTTTGAAAACCACTCCCTGACAAGAGATGATTGCCCAATTTTCACTTGATCACATCCAAGAGGAAATCATGCATCTGGTTTCTTTCCAATATTCATCCAGTCTCAATCTTTCTGTAACTTAACGCCATTATTCCCAGTTTTGCATTCTGGAGTTATAAATAATCCTTCATCCTTTTCTACAGTGTGATTCTCTTTCAAATACTGCATGGTCTCTTACTTTATCTCTACCATAACCATCTGCCTTTTATTTTCTCTTTTTAGAGCTTTCCGCTTCCTTAAATTCTTTTCAGCTTAGTTTCTTGCCCTTCAGTCTTCTTCATTGCCTTCTACGAAACAATTTTCTTAGTATGGTGCCCAGAATTCTACACAACATTTGAGGTAGGATCTGGCCAATAGGAAATAAAATGGAACTATATCTCACCTGGCCACCATTTTATACCTGGAAATCTGACCCTATTTTCAAGGGTAAATTCATCAATGCCATTTTTCCACCTCAAGTAAAACATCCAAATGATTTGCAGAATTAAAAATACATACAGAGAGATGATGGAACCATCAATGAATAAAGCTGAACATTTAGAGATGAAGATGGGAGGTAGAATAGTAGCAAATATTCTAGATCAGTTTTTCTCAACCTTAGCAATTTTAAGATATCCCCCAGCCAGGCTGAGGAAGTCCACATATCTTAAAATGGCCAAGGTTGAGAAACACTGTTCTAGATGCTCCATACTCAATCAACAACTTCAGAGTTTTGGTAATTATAGGTAAGCCAGGGAAGGCTTACGTAAGGGAAGTCTCAAACCAAGATTCTTGTCATCAGGATCCTGTACTTTTTCTTCTACCTGCCCGGGAGGCTAAATATATATTTTAGGCTGCACTGTCACCCTGGTGTTGTACAAATTGGATGGCTTGGAATTCAAAGAGAGGTATTTCCACCATATCTGGAAGTAGCCAAGTTGGGAAAGGTTGCCTTGAGAAGCATCATTTTAGTTGTGTTAAAAGCTTTCTAAAACCCGGAGACAGTAATAACTAAGAAACACTGTGTTAACTTCGAAACGGATCAGACCTGCCGCAGCCATCTTTCCGTTTCTCAGCTTGTCACATAGTATGGGAGAGCGGAGAGATCTAGAATGTCAGGCCAGACAACAAAACATCCTGTGGGAAGCAAGATCATCTCAACAGGTGCTGGCCAGAGACTAAGAGGAATTGCCAGTGAGATGCCAGAATACCTAATTGGTGTTCCAATGTGACCTGTGACAATAAGGGAGGGGATTATCTATTCTTTAATTATATTGAAAACGTGAGAAATAGTTAGGTTTGGTTTTGTTTTCATCTGTGCCGAAATGATATACTCAATAAAACAGTTCTTCGAAAAAGTTTAAAGTCTTAGAGTGCTGTCAGTAGTCAGAACCTTGACACACTGTCCATTGATTAAGTTTAAAGTGGGGCCATAGTTTATTTCTTCTTGAAATTGTCCTCAGCCAAGCTGAGTTTTGCAGCTATCCTTGGTACCTTTCAACAGTCTTCCTTCAAAATCAAACTTAACCTCCTTTGGACTTCATCCAGTCTTCATCAGTTTACTCTTCCTATATCGACAATCAGTTTGAGCACAATCAGTTTCCTGAAACCTGGCCCTCTACTCCAACTTATTTCGCATACCACTTTCTTATCAAAAGCACCTGTATAGCTCAGCCTTCTTCCACTATGACTCTGTAGCTGGGTTGGCCCATCTCCTACTTGGCATTTAAGGCTGCTATGGAGAGGAGATATTTATGATTTGTTCCAATACTCACTGAAGCCATCAGCTGGTGGGAAAGCATCAAGTCCCGGTTCTGCTGCTGAGCCAGGAGAAGGGGTATCACCATCGGGGGCTCCCTGTGAACTCAGTTCATTGGTTGGTGTCTCCTATATAAACATGGACAGGAATTAAAATCCCTTTGAATTATCAATCTAAAGTCCCTCTGGACTGAGGCCCAGCTCAATCAAATAAGTAAGAAAGGAAAATCATTTATCAGAATGCAAAGGTTTAGCAATCGACTGTTTAAATTGTGGGGTGGGAAGAGAGATAAGACTAGCTGGATGTGAACTGGAATAAACCCTGGGGTTTTCAGGACCTTCGACCATTGATGTAAACTACAAGAAAGAAAAGAGCCTTCGTATTGCATGTCATCATTATGCAAATATGCATGAATCCTTTCAGCTATTGGGATAGATCAAAGGCATCCAACTGCTGGGGGGGAAAACCTATTATCCACAGATCATTGGTCGTTTCTATAAGGAGGCATGAAAGGACAGCATGGCTGGGATTAAGCCAGACCCAAAGGGAAATACGTGTTGTCTGCATTGGCAGAGAATTTAAAGCATGGACAATTGGGTGGGAAGAAATAAACCCAGAGATGCAGAAGATAAGAGAGACCCAGGATCCATGAAAGAAGAGACAATGCCTGGAAATGGGACTATTAAAGTCCTTCTTCAGGCTACTGTGAATCAACTTTCATCCTCTCCATCCTTCACCGCCTCATAACTCACCTGATCAAAGAGGTAGACGGTGACATCATCAAAGAAGGAGACCATCTTCCGCTTGCGGTCAAACTCAGCCGCTGCCTCTTCCGCTGAGCGGGGTGACTTGAGAAGACCACGCAAGTTGCGGGCATCATCACTTTCACTCACCACAATGGGCACACCCCTCCCTCCGCTTCCAGCCACGCCTCCTTCCTCATCTTCTTCAGCATCCTCTTCCTCTTCCTCTTCTGCTCCTAGGGAAACTTCTCTCCCTCCCAGAGCTGGACCCTCCCCCAAAGCGGTTCCTTCCCAAAATGGTCCTTTCCTTGCTCCGCCAGGCGGGGGAAACGTCTGCAAAGCCAGTGGTGGCAGTGACAGAGACAAACGGGATAGCTTGGCTGGAGGCAAAGGTTAGAAGTCAAAGGTGAGGATTGCCAGGAGAAAGGAAAGTGATTGAATAGCCAATGGTCCAAGGTTAAGAAGGACAAATAACATGGAAACCAGTCAAGAATAAAAGAGTTGGGATGAAAGAGATAGAGAGAGAGAGAGAGAGGGAGAGAGGGAGGAATAGACAGAATGTATTATTTCACTAAAAGTACATTTTTTGTATTTTTGCCCACATATAACTTGATATGACCTGCCACATGTATCAATTCAAAATGAATGAATAGTTTACTCTAATTTGATTACTAAAACTATCCTGGCCTACAAACAATTAGTATCCATGGAAAAGTTGACAGCAGAACACATCTGTGATCATTTCTGTATCTAATTACCATTTTCCTTCTAACACTATGGATCAAACTATGTTGATCATGGTTGGATTAATAAAGCAGCTAAAAGAATCTAGACACCCCCACCCCCCAATTGGTTTGGTTTTTTTTTTACTGTTTGTGACATTGCCTATAAATCCACCCTCTTCAAAATGAGATTTTTTTTGTAAAAAAATATACATTGATTAGCAGAACGCTCCTCCACACACACAAAAAAGTTGTTTGCAAGGCTGTGGATGGTATTTGTGAGTCTATAGGGGAGGAAAGTTTTATAACGAAGAAGAAGAAGAAGAAGAAGAAGAAGAAGAAGAAGAAGAAGAAGAAGAAGAAGAAGAAGAAGAAGAAGAAGAAGAAGAAGAAGAAGAAGAAGAAGTAGTAGTAGTAGTAAAATTAAAAACTGGACCATTGGATCAAATTGTAAGTCACCCAGAGTCACTTGGTTGGGTTAGGCAGCTATAGGAATTGAATAAATAAAGATAAAATAAAGATAAAATAAAATAAATAAAATATAAAATAAAATAAAATAATAATTAAATTAAAAAATTAATAAAATAAAATAGAAATAGAAATAACAAATCTTATTCGGTGTCCCCAGGATACCCATAAGTTGGAGAAAGGCTTTACTAACTCTTCCCTTCCTTCATTTAAGATTTTATTTTGAAGCTTAGGAGAGGACCTGATAGGACACTGATCCTGCTTCAGAGAACCACTGCCAGGGACGATGGGAAGCAGTAAAGTAAGACATGATGGGAGTTGCAATGGTGCCATCAAAGCTCTGCCTCTTTTAATATGAACTGCATATTAAAGTGTTGGGGATTTAATAATGTGACTTAAACCATCCTCTTGAATTCTCCCTACCACTTCCTCCACCACACATGCTTGGCCACTGCCATTTTCCATTAAATCAGTGATTCTCAACCTCTGTAATTTTAAGCCCTGTGGATGTTTTTCCATCCCGTTTGTTACATGAACACCCGCTTCTTCCTGTTATTGTCACCCTGAATTGTAGATTGCAGAATTTTACCTTTGATATCTTCACTGGCTTGATTCACAGGCACCCCGAGCTCTCGTTCCTTTTTAAGCTGGTCATTTGCTACATAAGTGTCTTCCTGAGGATCCTGTGATTGTTCCACGTTGGCCATGGGTTCACTTTGGATCTCAGTATGGATAGCTTTCTCTCTTTCCTTCCTTTCTTCTTCTTTCCATTCAAGCTGCTTCTCTTCAGATTCTCCAGTTCCTTCCTTCTGCTGCTGCTTTTCTTCTTCCTCCTCTTCCTCTTCTTCTGCTTTATCTTCTACACTTTCTGACCACTGGAAATGCACTGTTTCCTCAAGGTGGCTTTTTTCATCATTCTCTTCTTCCTCTCTTTCTCTTTCTTCTTTTTCTTCTCCTCCTCTTTCCTTTTCCTTCTCTTCCTCTTCCCCAGTTTGCTGTCTCTCTTCTGGCTGCAGGCTCCAAAGCTTGACAATGGCCTGATCTTTTAAGGAGGCAATTGGTGAAAAGCCCAATTTTGGCACCTTCTGGCTACAAAGTAGATTCCGTGTGACATTCTCTTGCAGTGTGACCAATAACTGTTCTTTGCACACCTGAACCACAAAGCCTCCCTCTACTATTGTCTTCTCTGAAGGCTTTTCTTCCTCAGTTCTGGTTACAACTGGTGCCTCAGAGGATTCGGCCTCCCCATCAGAGAAGTAAGCAGAATCACGGTGAGGGATTGTAAGCCCCAAGCTCCTGCCTACCTCTTCTTCAATTTCAGTCCCTTCTTCACTTACTGAGAGTGTAAGATCGCTAGTGGACTGAGAGATGGGTGTTGCTGGCAGTTTGCCAGAGTCATCTTCTGCCTCTATTTCTTCCTCTTCTCCAGAAGGTGAAGGAGGTGATTCCTCTTTAAATATAAACTCAGGTGAAAAAGTGCTCTCTGTTTCATAACCACTGTCCCCAAATTTTTGCCCTGGAGAGGAGTAGTGGGAGGCTGGGCTGCAGACATCTGAGGAACTGGTATTAGAAGGAATGTCCAAGGAATCTACAGAGTCTAGGGTTCCTCTTTGCCGATCAGGTGCTGCGGGGGAGAGGCTCAGGGTTGCAGGGCCAGCTGAAAATCCATCAACAGCTTCTGGGAGAATTGCAATAGTCTCCTCATCATTAGTCTCAGCTAGAGTAGATAATGGTGGTATCTCAACAGGGACAATCACATTGCAGCATCCGGATGACATAGTTGGAAAGGGTGACCCAGGTGGACGGATGTTTCCCCCACCTCTCTGCTTTGGGTAATCTTGAAGTTCATAGGTCTTCACAGCTGTGCCCATAAGTGGGTCATAAAATTCACTGTGCTCCCCAGTATCTCCATCACAGTCTCTAGGAGGTACTATAGAACAGTCAGATAGGGAGCCCCGCTCCACTTTGAGTGAGGAGTCATCCTCAGTGCCGTAGCTGTCCCGGTGAGGACGCCTCAAAGGTGGGCCATGGTTGCTCCAACTGCTTACCACATCCCCTCGAGGGATGGCACATGTGCAACGGGCCCGAGTGCACAGGGGACAGGGCAGAAGGTTGCGCCGCCCTCCTCCAATGCTGCTTCCACCATCATCAGTGCTACTGCCAGAACTCTGGTCCTCCATCAGAGAAGGTTCCTGCTCCCAGGAAGGTGACCCCTGGAACTCTGAGGGGTCCCCAGCAAGAGTCTCCCCTGCCCCTCGTTCTTCCATCATCTCAGCATCCCAGTTACGCTGTTGATCCTCCAACTCACGATACACAGTGAGCAAGGATTCTGCAAGGAACGCTTCACTTTCTGTGGTTGGTGTCTCTGTCAGTGACGTCTCTTGGATCTCACCATCAACACGGAAAGGATTGCTTTCACCGCTGCCACCAGTCAAGAAAGGGTTAGTATTGGACTGCTCTGCTGGCCGAAGAGGGGCATTGTGGCAATCCCAATCAGAGGCAAAGAGTGGCTGTGATGCTGAACCAGGGCTGGGGGCACAGACTGGCCCTTCACCACTACCGTGGTCCTCCAGGCGAATGTAATATTCACTGCTGACGGAAGGGCTGCGGGCGCTGATTACAGGCACAACGCTGGGTGTCTCCAGACTGTGTCCACGGTGTACTGCCTGTTCATAAAAAGGGTTGCTGCCAGGCACAGCTAGCCCACCATTGCTGGAGGGGTATTCTGGTGGTGCTGAGGCAGGGCCCTTCCATCGCCCCAGCCGGGCCTTCTCCCACATATACTCAAAGTTCAGCCCTCCACTGCTTTCAGTCACAGTCAGGATGTCATCCATGTCTCCACCATGGAATCCATCCAGGAGTGGGTAGGCTGAGATCTCTTCTGATGGGCAGTGATGACGTGCTGAAGAAGAGGAGGCCGGTGGTGGGGAAGAGGAACGCATGGGTTTCAGGGCACTCCAGCGCCACTCAAAACTCTCCTCTGCCTGAGCATTGGAGCGCTCATTCAACAGGTAGCTCACCTGCAAGTGCAGCTCTTCCATAGTTGGGCGATGAAAAGCTGGTAGCCAGCATGATTGCATCACCTCATACCTGCAGTGGGGCAGGGTTGGAGGGAGGATAGAGGAACAGTCGGAAAAACAGGCAGAAATAGGGTGGAAAAAACACAGTTGTGGGAAGATAGCCTGAAAGGACAGCTAAGGGTGGGCAGCGGGGATTGGGAACATTTAAAATGAAACAAAAAAAATGTTGCAAAAGAACAGTTGGAAAAAGAGGAAGAATTAAACACCCTACAGAGTAGCAAAAGGAAAAGCAAAGGTAGAAACAGATATGCAAAATTAGAAAGCTTGACTATTACAGCAAGAGAGAGTAGGGAGGAAGAGTCAACCAGTAAAAAGTGAAGCAGAGCATATAAAAACACCATTCTGAAGTCATTCAGGAGTACAAGAATATGGGAAAAATCAGTCCCAAGAATGAAAGGAGAATGGCTGTGACATCAGGAGAGCAAAATGGGTGAGAAATAGAACAGCTGGAAATGTAGATCATTTATAGATCTTGGAGAATTGTTCTAACGTAGGAGAGCTACTATACAGTATAAGGCATTAAATCATTGACCCATCTAATCTTATTAAGATGCCCCAGCCTAAAGAGAGAACAGATGGGCATCTGGTGGAGATGCAGAAGTCATTAGCAACCTTTGAGGTGGGTAGGGGAAAGAAGGAGCAGGAAGATCAGAGTGAAGTAAGCATCACTGCTGCATCTCGGCACATTCTATGGGCAACCCTAATCCTTTGCCAACCCCAAAGAAACTTTCACCTGCAGACAATACTAACTGTGATGATGGATTCCCACACCAGACACGTGGTTGGACTAGTTCTTCAAGTTCCCTTTTCCCAGTTACACTCAATGTTTCTAGAATTCAAACTGGTATCTACACAAGTGTGGTCCATCTCCCCTAAATCACAAGAAGATGAATATTCAACGTTTTTAGGTGCTGCACATGAATTGCATTCACACAATGCACTACTTATTTACTGAATCAATCAATTTTTCTGGATTGATCCAATCCATCCATTCATCCATCCATCCATATCTATTTTTCTATCTATCTATCTATCTATCTATCTATCTATCTATCTATCTATCATCTATCATCTATCAATCAAATTTAGGCACTAGCCCAGCTCACTATCTAAGGGATTCTGGGCAGCTGACAGGTAAAAATCATAAAACTGTATAATAAGATAACAATGAAAATAGAATTAAAACGGGATGAGAAACAAGTAAAAACAAAGATAAAAGATAAGTTAAAAGATAGAAGGGGTGCCCCCAAGGAACCAATCATCGCCATGGTGGCATGATGCTCTTGAATCCCTATGTGTTAGGTGCAAGGAACTGGAAATGCTCCAAGAATGGGTCAATGATCATCAGTTTAAAAGAAATTCACCAGACCGGAAATAGCAGAAATATTGACTTCAAATGTTTCCTCCTCCAATGGACTCTAAGCTGGAATGTCTTTTAATCGACCCCCACTCCAACTGAGGCCTCCTTTCCTTCAGCTGTTGGCTCCATCACACCATGTGAGTTGGCAATGCCAGGTCTTCACACTTTTGAAATGCCAGAAAAAATGGAGACCAGCCTCACTTTTGGGAGGAGGATATTCCATAGGGCAGGGACAACAGCAGAGAAATCTTTCTTCCTAGACCCTGTCAGTTGGAGATCTGATGGGATCAGTGGTGAAATCCTCCGCGGTTTGCCACCGGTTCGCTGCCTGCGCATCAGGGGTGAAATGCTCCCGGTTTGGACCGGATCACTTGATCCGGTAGCGATGGAGGCGGGTGGTTCGGAGAACCAGTAGCAAAAAACTCTGCCCCCCCCAATGCCCAGCTGAGCGGCACAATCATCAGAGGCTTTTAAAAAAAAATTTAAAATCATTTTTTCTACAACCTCTTCGGCTGAAAAAATGCTTTTAAAAGTTAAAAAAAAAGCCTCTGATGATCGTGCAGCTCAGCTGGGATCGTCAAAGGCTTTTAAAAGCATTTTTTCTACAACCTCTTCAGAGCAGTGGTGAAATCTAAAATTTGTTACTACCGGTTCTGTGGGTGTGGCTTGGGGGGGATAATGTGACTGGGTGGGCATGGCCAATTTTTTTTTTAACTTTTAAAATCATTTTTTCTACAACATCTTCGGCGAAGAGGTTGTAAAAAAAATGCTTTCAAAAGGCTCTGACGATCCCAGCTGAGTTGCCTGATCATCAGAGGCTTTTTTTCTTTTAAAAACATTTTTTCTACAACCTCTTCGGCCAAAGAGGTTGTAAAAAAATACTTTTAAAAGCCTCTGATGATCCCAGCTGAGTTGCCTGATCAGCAGAGGCTTTTTTAAAAAAATGGCCACGCCCACCCAGTCACATTACCCCCCCAAGCCACGCCCACAGAACCGGTAGTAACAAATTTTAGATTTCACCACTGCTGCGTATGCACATTGTGCGCCAAACACATGCTTCACGCAGAAAAAGGACACTTTAAAAGGTAAGTAGAACAGCGGGGGGAAGGGAGGAACAGCTGTGCCATGCGATTTAGATTCTCTAGAAATCAGGATTTCCTGATTTCTAGCAAATATAAATCATGCAGCACAGCTGATTGTCGGAAATATCAATTCAGATGAACCGGTAGCTTTTTTTTACTGGTGCAAACTGGTAGGATTTCACCACTGGATGGGATCCACAACATAACCTCCATGCCTGACTGGTTGGGACAGGACAACGTAAGTGGGACAAAATGGTTCCTCAGGTAACCTGGTCCCATGCTATGAAGGGTTTTAAAAGTGATAACCAACACCTTGACTTAGACTCTGAAGTAAGCTGGCACCCAATAAAGCTCACACAGCAGAGGTGTGACATACATAGTCCTTGGGGCACCCAGAATTGCCCTTGCAGCTGTATTCTGCACCGGGTATTCTTCAAGGGTAGCCTTATGTGGAGCACACTAAATCATAAATCCATTGAAAAGACACTGAATCATAAACCATTTAAATGGGCAGCGTTCACATAACATGCTAAGCTCTTAAAATAAAAAGAACCTAGACAAGGTTATTTGTAATGAAGCTTACAGTGTGTTGCACAAACATTGTTCTATCTTTTATTGACCTAGTTAAATCTGTTGTGAAGTCTGAAATCATCTCTTCAGGGTTTCTGACAGGAGTCCTCCTTACAAATGGCAGGGCCTAAACTTCCTAATGGAAAGCAAAAGCTCAATTACTCTTCCAGAAGAATTTCTTTTAGGGTAGCAGCACCAGCAGTGTCCACAGTAAACTCTGAGGACCCCAAATGGCAACATGTGCATGCTGACACCGCCAGGCAAATGCTGCTCTTAGAGGCTCACTTCTGCAACACTTGATGCCAGGATGTAAAATGGTGTTATGTGTATAATGACGTCACCAGGTCGTGTCCTCTGGCCTCCACCAGAAAAAAACATAAGCATAGAACATATTCCACAGCAATCTTAAAGGTGGAGATCAAATTGATCCTTTGAGAGAAGATGGTCCATAAAAAGATGCACTCCACTGGCTTTGAAAATTAGTTTTATTTTTGGGGTTACTTGTTGACTGCTTTTTTTATATAACAAACAGATGCTAGGTCAATTGATTTGATAGATAAATAAATTTACACATCAGGGACACCTTTTATGTAACAGTATTTTTATTTTATGTAGATGGGAAAGTTATTTATAATACAGGTCAATAATTATTATTGACCTGTATTACAAGAGAAGGAGAATGCATCAGATATTTTTGATATATTTTTCAGCATTCAACCAGGATGGCCTTTTTATATTTAATGTCATTGTGGATGATATATTTATCATTTGTTATTTTTTTGTACACATGTTTTTTTTATTATTAGCATTTGATGGTCGTTAAGCTTCTTTTTTTCTTTGTTTTTTATTTTAACTTTGGAAATAAAATGAAATATTTGTAAAAGAAAAAGAAAAAGGTGCACTCTACCAATGGAAAGGGAGAATAGATAGAATTCCACTTTAAAACAGAGTTCCAAAGAAAGGGAAAAGGCTACGAAATTACTTAGTTCTTTTTATGGAAAGCATCACACTTTTATTTAATTTGTCTAATTTATATTCCAGGAATTTTCATCCAGGAATTCGAGGTACTATGTACATCACACCCCATCCTCCATTTTTTTTCTACAACAACATTGTGAGGTAGATTATGTTGAGAGAAAATGATTGGTGCAAAGTCATCCAAGGACTTTTTATGGCCTTGAACCCAGTCCAATTGTAGTCCAGTCTGCAATTGCATAGACCACATTACTTCCCCTGTCCTGTTGCTTTTTACCCATTTAAAATATTTAATTTTAAAATGAAGGGCCTGGCTTAAAATTTCACTGCTTTTCGGCTATGACTATCCCTCTGGTTGAATAAAGATTTTTAATAATGTTTTGGAATGTTTGACCCCCAGTGTATATGGTGGTTTTATAATGAACAATCTTGGCTTTAATATGTAATTATTATGTTTTTTTATTTCAAGTCAAATTTCAAATTTGGGGAGTTACTTCATACTCAGATACTGTATGGTTGACTACACAGATTCTGGTTAGAGGGTTCTTCATAAACATTGCATGTTTGCATGCCATTTGTATCAAAATAGATCTCTGTGTCACAAAAAAGGATTGATTTGCTTCTGGGTAAAAATAATATTTGCAATAGAAACAATGCCTATTTTTTTCTTTAAAAATCCTCTTTTTATACTGTTTCACTGCATTCTTCCTTTCCTAATTTTTAATAGGATTGCATAATATGTTATGATGAGATATTAAAAATGATAATACAACTACTAGAAAAATATTTAAAATATCTGAAAGGAAATCCTCAGCCCTGATTAGCATGTTAGACAATTACTGGCTGAAATAGAAATTGACTACTCTGATTAAAGAAAAGAACATAAGCACTTTTGTTTCTACTTGGAGACCGCTCCTGAACTTCATGCTTGAAGTGGAAAAGAATGAAACTTTGATTTTGATTTTACCGAGATTGATAGATCTTTACAGAAATGGCTTGTTCATATTATTATGAAAAAACAAAAAGTTGTGATTTAATGTTAATGCCTTATTTTACTGCAATAGAGAGAGTCGGAAGTCAATGCTTCTTTTTCTTTTCTTTTCTTATCCTTCCTCACCTCTCTTCCCCCTTTTCCTCCCCACTGCTTTTCTATTTACTTTTGTATTTTACAATATTTTATAACTCAATAAAAATGTTAAACTGGAAAGCATCTTAGACAATTACTGACAGAAATAGAAAGCTGCAGACAATCAATTAGCTCAGAGGCCCCCAACCTTTTGGGCACCTGGGACTATTTTCATGGAGAAAAGTTTTTCCATGGAAAGGAGGGTGCATGGTTCCATGCGCTGCCTGCATGCCATGGATGGGGCTTCACTTGTTTGTGTGGCCCAGTTTGCATGGCAGGCCATAGCCTGGTGCTGGTCCACTCAGGTTGGGGACCCCTGAATTAGCTAACATGAGCCAGGAAGAACAGGAAAAGGAAAAAAATGGAAAGAGCGGTCATAGCTGAAGAAAGCCTGGCCAAACTGACAGTGCAGAGAGAGAAATGGGTGGACAGAGGAAGAGTCAGAGGAATACAGAGAGGGGAGAATGGAAGAACATTAGGAGAAATAAGAATGCTAAGGCAAGCATCATAAAGTTTAGGGATAACATCCCAGATCACAAACTGTCCATGAAATCTCAATAGATGTCTGTCAAGGATGAAGGGGACAGGGACATCTGCAGGGGGGAAGATGAGGTGGGGGTGGGAAGGCAAAGGAAGCCATGTATGCCAAGGTATCTTGATACAAATGATGCAAATTGTGTATACAGGTAGTCTTTGATGCCTATGGCAATTCTCAGTTATCCAGGTCATGGTTGTTCCAAAGGGGCTTTTTCAAAAGGAAACTGGACTTTGTCTTTCCTGGAAGACATTTTGCTTCTCATCCAAGAAGCTTCTTCAGTTCTCGGTTCTTGGATGAGAAGCAAAATGTCTTCAAAGAAAAACAAAGTTCAGCTGCCTTTTAAAAAAGCCTCTTTGGGACATGTAATCCTTGAATTACAACCATAATGGATCCTGCCCATTACAGTCATAAGTCACAACAGTCGTAAAATGGATCACCAAGTGACTGGCCCATTTTTATGACCTTTTCTTCAGGCAGTCATTAAGTGAATCTGCGGTTGTTGAGCAAGTGCTGTGGTCATTAAGCAAACCTATTGATCTCTATGGGGCATTTTTCCTGGAAACTGGAAGTAAAAACCAATTTTTGGGAAAAACCACTGTAAATCATTGCCATTTCACCAAGGGATACTACAAACATCCTGTAAATATGGACGGTTGCTAAGCACCCAAAATATGGTCACATGACCCTGAAGAGAGGCCTGACTGCCAGAACTTTGGAACTGGGTTCAAAATACCTTTTGATGAGGTCCATTATAACTTCAAACATTCGCATAAATAACCAGTTGCAACTCAAGGACTATCTGTACACACATCATTTGCACAATGGCATAATAGCTCTTGTGATGTATTGTGGTCTTGTAGCCTGTTGGCTCCCGGTCCCTCCAGCAGCCGAATCAGATGAGGAGGAGGCATGGGAGTCAGGGTCAGCATCAAGGCAACCTGAGAGCTCCGAGGGGGAAGAGGGAATGGAGCTTTCAGAGAGAGAAAGAGAGAGAGAGAGAGAGAGAGAGAGAGAGAGAGGCTCTCCATCAGCCCTCAGATGGAGAGTCAACAGCCCCCAGGTCTGGAGGTAGCTGATGAGGAAGAGGAGGAACAGCTGGGTCCTGTGCCTGATGCACGGATGCGCAGAAGACAGAGGAGAGCAGTGGAAATCTGTCGGCCGATTCTTGGGATGCAAGAGCCACCGCTGCTAGCAAAGCCCCACCCTACCTCTGGGGATAAAAGGCAGGGGGCGGAGATGAATAGATGTGGCAGACAATTATTCATCTCCTTGCTGGACAGACTTCTTAGCCTGCGGTGAGAGAGAAACTTTTTGCCGGGGCTGCTGGCACTCCTAATAAAGGAGTCATTGATTTAACTATAGAGGGTTTGTCGTGTTCAAGGAGCTGGGTCACAACATGTGGCTTCTACTGGATGTCTATGGAAGGGGCATGAGCTGATGGAATCCCAGTTGGTGGGTGATGGATTTGTTGGCCTAAGGAGGAAGAACTCACCAATAGTCTGAGTAAGGAAGCTTAAGGCGAGGTTTGGCCAGTTTCATCTGCTGTTCCTTGATGACAAAAGTCAGCACCTCCTCATCGGAAAGATGCCGGTAAGGCTGGGAGCCAAATTCAAACAGTTCCCAGATGGTCACCCCCATTGACCTGCGAAGAACACAGAGAGATCAAGACGGAGGGGAAAATCCTCTTTGCTATGTGAATAAATTATAATGCCTCAATTATAATGCTGGCAATAATGAGTCAGGGGCTGGGATTATCCCAGCTCCTATCAGCTGTTGGAGGCTATTGTGGGCATGCCATAATTGTAATTTACGTTTTTTGAATTGTACGTTGCCCAGAGTCATTGAGTGAGATGGGCAGTTATAGAAATTAAATTAAATATGTGTCCCGAATGCCTCAGATATGGTTTGGGAAATGCTGAGTCTCATTTCCATAGATTACCAATCTTCAGGAAGAGCAGTACACCTCTTTTTCAGATACGTGTTTAACAGTCTTGGGAAAAAGCTGTAGATCTCTCTTTTAAAAAGTACAGGAATAATCCAATCAATTTAGCCTGGGAAAAAGAATCAAATCCTGCCAGCAGTTTAGGCCTGAAAGTCGAGCAAGATAGATGTTCTGTTTCTTTTGCGGTCAAGTATTTTTGTGTGATCACACTTTTCACTGCCTTGATTAATTTGAAAGGGGCAGCTATTTTGTGCACTGTGTAGACAATTTCTCGGTGCTTTGGGTCATGCCAGCTGTTTCCAGCACTGTATTGATCATGCAGTATTTGCAGGTAGTCTTCAAATTATGACCACAATTGGAACCAGAGTTTCCACTGTTAAGCAAGGCAGTTGTCAAATGAGTCACACCCAATATTATGACCTTTTTTGCTACAGTTGTTCAGTGAATCATCTCAATTATTAAATGAATCACATGGTCATTAAACAAATCCAGCTTGCCTCATTGACTTTGCTTGTTGAAGCCTTCTGGGGAGGCTTCACAAATGGTGATCCCATGACCATGGGGCACAGGAACCTTTGTAAATACATGCTGGTTGGCAAGTGCCTACTTTTTCATTATGTGACCATGGAGATGCTGTAATGGTCATAAGTGTGAGGACTGGTCGTAAGTCACTTTTTTCAGTGCCATTGTAACTTAGAATGGTCGTTTGTAGATGAAGGACTACGAGTACAAGTTCAAGATATACCATAAATGTCAGTCTGCAGTATATGTTTTTGTATATATAAGAAACTAGCTGGATATCCGTGCTTCGCTACTTATGACCACTTTTCACACTTTTCCATTGTCGCATACTCATGGTCTTGACAGACTCTCATTGTCGTCATCATCACCAACAAAGTATATCTGGAGAAATGAAGGCTGCTGCTGAGGTCCCGTCATGATACTCCCTATCCTGTGGTAGACCTGCCCCTGCACTTTGAATATTGGCATAAAATTTCCCTCCTTCACTTCTCTAGCTCCAAAAGACATCATTTCGAAGCATCCGTTGTACTTCTGGGAAGCAGAAAGACAGTCTTTTCCCTTTAACTGGTGTTACAGTAGAAGGAACAGATTCGTCTGAACTGAGGAGGTCAGTGTAAGAAGTGAGTTGGGGCTGGGACACTATGCAGGAGAAATTCGGTTCACAATCTGTTGGCTCAGTGGTGGTTGGTGATTGAAACACATAAGGGAATATCTCTCCCACTGCCTTGAGTCCGGAAGCAGTTCCATAGGTGGAAGGGGTAGACATTTTGGTGAGGTAGTGACGTTTAGTACTGTAAAGAGCCCCATACCGCCCCTGAGTGAAGGAGTGGACTGTCTGCCAGTTTGAACGGAGGGAACGGAATGTGAGGCAAGTGGCAGTTGGAACTTTTCAGGTGGGGAGTGGGAGTAGAACGTCTAACTCCTTAGCATCAGAGCGTGTTAATATACTGTGTATGAATATACTGTACATGAAATACTAATGATCTGATGGTCATTTCGAAAAATCCTTTCTTAGCGAGCACCTAGAAGCCAAGAGGAACATTTGTGCCAAATTTCAAGTTTGTACGCTTTACAGTTCCGGAGATTTCATAATGAGTGCATGGATTTCGCTTTTATATATATAGAAGATATCTAACATCCTTGTGGAAAATGAACTTTTTTCCACATCCAAGCTAAGCCACTATTAACAGACATTTCCAGAGTCCCATCCTCTTCCAGCCACACATTATGATCTCAGTTGGTGGCTGATTTTCGCATTGCCAGGTGAGGAGGGAGGGAAATCTACCCACCACTGCCTTGAAACTCTTCTGCTCTATATTTATAAGAAGAAGCATTACTCCCCACCAGCCTAGTTGCTGAGGCACATTTAAGCTGTGGGAGTAGCATAATTGACAACAGCATATTTTTCTGGTGTCTGGTAAAGGACAGCAGGAATGTGTAATGAGGAAGAACCCTAAAATAAATCTCATGTGCACCAGGCCTTAGAACTGCTGGTACCTCAGGGCATCAGTATGTCCACACACACATCTTTTGGCAAGATTTCTCTCCCGGGTGGTTACATTAAAGTAACAGCTTTAATTAAAAAATAGAAAATTGGCATGCTGCAAAGCAAAGCGCCAGCCTCCAACATCATCTTCATTTCCAGGGCTCTCTCTGGACTCCCACCGGGCCCCATAATCTTGATTAGCAACGCTACACAGTCCTTTGTTTTGGACAAATGCCATCTCCTCAGAAAAGAGAACGTTGTGATTATGGTCAGTCCAGAGCTTGGGGGTTGAGACTGAGAAGATTGGCAGGTAAGCCAGCCATCTGGTAAATAGACAACTGCACTCCCCCAACCGCTTCTGGGGAGCAGCCAGAATATAATTTCAAACATGTCCTTTTGGCCAGAAACATGGGTGCAGTCTTCTTTAGAGTAAAGGAACATGGCAGTCAAATCGCTTTCAAGGTTGTCTTTGCTAAACTCTATTTTGGTTTAGTTTATGACTGAACAGAAAAAGAAAGGGGAAGCTGAAAAATCATTTGCTTAAATAAAAGAACATTCGTAACTAAGAGGATTGTGATGAGTGGCTCAAAATAACTAATTCAGTGCATGGATTTCTGCAGGGGGAGACAAATGATAAAAACTGTATAATGATACAAATGCTATCACTTACATATTTGCATTAGTATATAGATAGTCCTCGACTTATGACCACAGTCGGAACGTTCAGAATTTCCATTGCTAAGCAAGGCACTTGCTAAGTGAGTCATGTCCATTTTACAATCTTTTTTGCCACAGCTATTAAGTGAATCACTGCAGTTGTTCAATAAATCATGTGATCCTCAAGCTTCCCCCATTGACTTCGCTTGTCAGAAGGCGTCTGGGAAGGTCACAAATGGAGATCACATGATCCAGGGACACTGCAACCACTGTAAATACATACCATTTGCCAAGCACCCAAACTTTGAGCATTTAACTGTGGAGTTGCTGCAATGGTCTTAAGTGCAAGGATCAGTTGTAAGTCACTTTTTTCAGTGCCGTTGCAACTTTGAATCATTGCTAAATGAATGGTTGTAAATCAAGATTTGCCTGTTCAACATTTGCATTATTGTTCATCTATTCATTCTATTTGTACACTAGTGAATCTACCAAGGATTCCAAGTTGACATCAATGCACCATGTTTTAACATTGTGGCATCATTGTATTTTACTGAGGATGCATGCACTGGATGAATTCTTGCAAACACTGGGAAGCATTTCCTTGTGAACTTGGAAATGTTCTGTTTTTTTTTAAATTTGATTTATATGCCGCCCTTCTCCAGAGACTCAGGGCGGCTTATAATGCGTTAAGCAATAGCCTTCATACTTTTGTATATTTATACGAAGTCAGTTTATTGTCCCCATAATCTGGGTCCTCATTTTACCTACCTTAGAAAGGATGGAAGGCTGAGTCAACCTTGAGCCTGGTGAGATTTGAACTTGCAGTAATTGCAGGCAGCAGATGTAAGTGGATGTTAATTAGTCTGCTGAGCCACTAGAGCTCCTAAATGGGGTAAATTCATCTGGGGTAAAGTTTCAGCTTTACCCCAGATGAATTGCGTATCCTTGCTTAAGAATACAAATTAAATTTCTTCAGTCCAAGAGACACTCTTAGGACTCACCAAACATTGCTCTCCTTGGTCTGATCCACAACAATGAGATTTCCATGCATCTCATCCAACAATTCTGGGGCAACCCAACGCAATGGGATCCAGAGTCGGTCCGGAGTGATATAATAATCTTCCTATGAAATAGAAATGAGAAACGGTACAGAATAGAAACTGAGTTATAGACATCTCAATATTCCAGTATCTCCTGGGTCCTGGATGCTCTGCTTCTCAACTAACATCCATTATAAAGTTCCCTCTCAAGGCCCATGCACTATTATGTAGTAGTTTGCTCTAAATTAAACTGCTCATAATAATTTCCTTTAAAAAAGAAGAGGAGATTTAATCTCATAATGGATTGGACATGTTCCGCAAATAATAAATTGACACATCTACTCGTTGCCTAAGACTCCCTTGAGACCCATCTTAGATTCTTTGAGGTATTTTCACCTCATACCTTGTAGTTGTTGTGTGACAGGCCATAATCCCCAACCCTCACTGTGAGATCTGAGGTCAGCAAGCAGTTCCGAAGTGCCAGGTCACTGTAGAGGACAAGAGGATTTTGAGTCAGGTGAGAAGGGAGACTCATTTTCTACCCTTTCTTACATTAAGCTTTCCCAATATACATAGAGAAGATAAACAATTTTTTTTTGTTATATGAGTAGGTTTTTTGGGGTGGGTGAGGGTAAGGATAACCCATATTGCCTTCAATAATTCAGAGGGAATATTTTTATCCTAAGAATAACTTTAAAAAGGATTTAAAAGTTTGGGATTGCCTAGAATCTTGCTATGTGACCTGTTTATTTTCTTAACTCTTCCTAGGATTTGACTGATTGATCAAAATAGTGCCTTTACTGACACCTGGATTAGTCCCTCTAGATTTTTTGGCAAAATTGCAGTAGTGGTTGCCATTGCCTTTTTTCTAGAGCTGAGAGAGAGTGACAGGCCCAAAGTCACCCAACTACCATTATGTCCAAAGCAGGCCCAAACAGGACTAGAACTCACATTCCTCTTGTTCCTAGCCTGATGTCTTAACCACTACACCAAACTGATTCTCTAACCCAGTGTTTCTCAACCTTGAAAGCTTGAAGATGGGTGGACTTCAACTCCCAGAATCCCCCAGCCAGCACTGCTGGCTGGGGGATTCTGGGAGTTGAAGTCCACCCATCTTCAAGCGTCCAAGGTTGAGAAACACTGCTCTAACCAGAACCTCAGCCCTCCTTATTTTGTTAAAATAGAGATCCCAGTTAACTCAGCTATCATGTGGTGATGAATATTGGGAGATATTATTTTCAATAATACCATAAAGCTTCAGATTCCCAAGCCCTGGACTAAATAAAGCAGGGGTGTTTTGTTAAGGGGTCACCCAAACCCCACTTCTTTGCTTTATGTATTCATTACAGACAAGATTTGTAAATGAAAACCTGTTTTTGGTATACGGCTTGCAAAATGAACAAGGCAAAATACTGGATTCAAGCAATATACTGTATTAGAAAGCCTGAGTTGTAAAGCTGATCATACACTAGAACCATGTTTCTCAATCTTGGCAACTCTAAGAACTGTGGAATTTTGGGAGCTGAAGCCCACGTATTTTAGAGTTGTCAAGGTTGAGAAACACAGGAGGAGGAGGAGGAGGAGGAGGAGGAGGAGGAGGAGGAGGAGGAGGAGGAGGTGGAGTAGTGCCATGGCATAGCAACCTATTTACTCTTAGTCAAAAATTTTCAGAATCCAGTTTAGCAGTTAGTGGCTAACTGCTTTTAAGCTTTTTGCTTAATGATGGATACTCACATACAGACCTGACTACACATGATTTTTCTTAGCTGGAACTCTGTATAGGAAATTCTACAGTATTTTTTAAATGATATTTGTGATATAGCTTGCATCACAAGAAAGTCCCCCACCCCCACCCACCCAGGAAGGAACCTCACTATATTCTTTCAACTTTGGGGGCAATAGCCATACACAGGCAAATAAATAATATATTTAAACTACAGAATATTTTTGCTATAACATTTGGCTGCTCATTTTTTGGTCCTGATTTCTGATTTTTAAAAAATGGATCAATGCTTTAATTATCTTAACCCCCACCCCATTCCTTTTCTGTTATATTTTTTAGACAGAGCCATAATGACATAACATGATAATGTCCCAGCAGGTTTCTAACTGTAAGAAACTTCACATCTCTATTCATCCTTTACCAAGATCAGGCCATCATCAGGTGCAGTTGCTCTTGGAAGTCGCCAAATCTTTCAGCCTCCATTTTAACCCGCAGTAACTTCCATTAGGATGAACCTGCAATTCTAAATCTCACACTCTCCTCACTTTTTTTCGCATCCTGGTTCACACTCTCTTTCCCAAAGCTGCAAAATTCAGATTTCCAGCCATCATCCCTACCTGTGAATGTAATTGTTTTTATGCAAGTGTAGCACTCCCAGTGTGATTTCATAAGCCATGCGCTGCAATGTGCTGAGGTCACGTGTCAGTAAATCAGGAGTCATTCCATCTGCTTTGCGTTGAGCTCGCAAGTAACGTTTCAGATCTCCCTGGTGGACAGGAGGGAGATACCAAGTTTGTAAATTTACTAATTTTGTCTGGGATCCAGGAAAATTATCCAGACATTTTTAAAGAATCCAAGATATCCTTATTCTCATTCAAAGTTCACATTATCCATATTTTATATCGTGCCCTCATTCTAAACTGACTTAACAAAAGAGCCAGGTAGATTTGAACTATGTTATAACATCACAAAGCCTATTTGGAAGTTAAGTAGCGAGCACTGAGCTCACTCAGACCTACATTATTCAAATTAATAAAGCCACACAAGGTATTTGATTGGTGGTGTAGGATGTGATTTTCTCAGTTATTGCAGGCTCCTCACTGTTTTAAAAGTAAGATGTAATTAAAGAAAAATATGAGGTTAATATTCTACACAACTGCCTCCTACAAGGAAAGCCAGGTTCCCTACTTATATCTACTTGGGCAAAGCAATTTTGAATGAATGGCTATGGAAATTAATGTTGTCATTAGAGCCACATTGACAAGGAGGCAGACATTATTCTAGAGTGACTACTGATATTGTGGTTACTCCAGATTCAGAGCACTGGTGCTCTGGGCATTCCAGTTTCATGACAATAGGATTTGGACTTTAGTAATTCTCAAATCTGATTTTCAGTTGTGCTTCAGTTGACTTACCAGTTGGCAGAATTCCATGATCAGGAGGAAGGGTATAGTTTCTGTGCATAAGCCGAGGCACTGTAGTATGTTTGGGTGCTGGAGGCTTCTTGAAGGCAAGGTAGAGACATGGGGTGGGACACAGAAAAAGCAGGAGGGAAAAAAAAGTATTTCTGGATGACCGGACAAGAATCTCAGTGAGTCATAACATACATAGGGAAATCCTATTTCTATTTTTGGACAGTTCCTCCGTGTTCTCTATTATAACCTACAATTTGGTAGCAGATCATTGGAGCATCCCCAAACTCCAACACCTCCTTAATAGCCAGAAAGGAGATTTCTGAGCCATGACAGAGTTCTGCTTAGAGAAGTAGAAACATTTATGGGACTATCCCTTAACTTTTTCCTAGACCCCACCTGATTTACTGGTTGGGAAATAGTGAATCCTTGGCTAAATTTATCAAGATAGATTGTTACTCTAAAATAAACATTAGTCTACATTATTTCCATGATCTCATATAATTCTAATCATCAAATCCCCAAATCAACCTTTCATTTCTTTCAGTTTCTTGCAAAAAGCTCCAAAATGGTTTACAAGTAGAAATAACATTTGTCAAAGTCTTTTCTTTCATCAAGACTGCCAACTTTGCCATGTCTGCCAATTCCACCAGTTTCACCATCCATTTTTCCATTATAGGTATTTGTAAACCTTCCCATCTTTGTGCATATAAAACTCTTGTTACTATTATCTTGTATAAAAATGGATATTCCTCAACTGAGAATATCTTGCCCAGCAGCATGACAGCGTTCAATCTCCATAATGTTACAATAAAGAGAAAGATAATAGAGAAAAATGCAGTAGAGATTTTTAAAAAGATAATTTATCATTGGGGGCCTACCTTTGGCACAGTTCAGCATCTTTGACATAAAGACAAATACAGGTAGTCCTTGACTTACAACAGTTTGTTTAATGACCATTGGAAGTTCCAATGGCACTGAAAAAAAGGGACTTACGGCTATTTTTCACACTTATGACCATTGTAGATTCCCCTGGTCATGTGATCAAAATTCAAATGCTTGGCAACTGACTCATATTTATGTCAATTGCAATGTCCCTGGATCATGTGATCATCCTTTATGGCCTTCTGACAAGCAGTCAATAGAGAAGGCAGATTCACTTAACAACTGCAGTGACTCACTTAGCAACTGTGTCTAGAAAGATTGTAAAATGGAGAAAAACTCACTTAACCAATATCTCCCTTAGCAACAGAAATTTGGGGCTCGATTGTGGTGGTAAAGTAAGGAGTGCCTGTATTTTGTATGAAGATTCCCTACCCTATTTTCACCCTATCATTTTCTTCTGCTTCTTACCGATAAGGCTGGGCCTCTGACAAGAACTTCCTCTGCTCCAGTGGTCCGGCACTTACACGCAGCTCCTTCACCACCACCTGTGCAGGGGTGAAATCTGAGAATATTTCACCCAGAATAACCTATGAGACAGAAAAGAAAAAGAAAAGAAAAAAGAAACCACCATCAAATACTGGCACCTGGTTAATAATTTGAACTGGCTATGTAGATCATATCTCATTAGTCATTAAAGTCCTTAATGAACTCACTGATAGCCAATTGATTTCCAGGTACAATTTAATTATCTATACAGCCCTAAACAGCTTGGTTCCTGGGCAGCTGAAAAATTACTTTTATCACAAGGGATGCAATAAAGGAAGACACAAGAAGGCAAAGAAGAAATAGCTTAAGAGTGCCTGAAAGTATTCAGGTCGAACATGTTTTTGAATTGGTTTGTGTTGTTGTTTTTTTCTGAACAATATGAATGTTTTCACTGTTTTTAAAATGTTTTTTTTGTTTGTTTGAATTGTTTTTATACTTTTGGAATTGTAACTTCTTCAGAGTCATTGATTGAGATGGGTGGCTATAGAAATTGAATAAATAAAATAAAAATTTGGGAAAGTAAGCTTTTTCTAGTTCTTAGAAAGTAAAATGGCTCTAGATTAAAGTCAATGGATGATAACTTTAATAAGGTGGGAATCATGAATTTTTATTTCCCTTTTCTCCTCCTATAACTGTTCAAATCTGGCAAATCAACTTCCATCCCGAAATCTCCATTTATATTCCCAAATACGTCCCTGGGTGTACTGGGAGAAGCCTTGTCAAGTAAAGGCTGGGCACATAGTCTTTGAAATTATGGTTCCTTCTTTATCAAAAAGAAAAGTTGCTTAATACTTTCACTAACGAGAAAATAAATTCTTGCTTGCTGTAGGCTATTTTCTGTAACCTCGTATTTAATTACTTTCTGCATTAAGTTTTGCAATTCACAATTATTGACTTTTTTGTTGATTTGCTTATTTGGCTGCTGGTTTTTAACATTGTTAGAATGTTACTCCACAAATGTGTAAAAGGCCCTTGCATCTTATTCTTTTGTTGCAAACTATATCCTTTTTATTCTTTTATAAAGGATATCTTTATAAAGTTGTTTAGAAATAATATAATAAATGAATGATTTGCATCATATAGTCAGTGATTTGCCTATTGCTATTCCATTTATAGGATTCAAGGTAACTCTTGCTGGAAAGCATGAAAGCAATTGCCTGAATGTCATTCTTAAATCATAGCCACAAAAAACCTGAATTTTTCTTACTTACTTTTCCAAACCAGCCATTTCCAATCTCCTGCAGATAACTGAGGTGTTGTCTACTGAGACCCAAGTGTTTCACTAAATCTGAAAGAGGAATATGGTGTTCAAAATAATGGGAGTCAAGGATGCTGCACAGAGGATGCAGACTAAGAGTTAACTCCATTTTGACTCTCCCCATGCCACAAAGCTATTAGACCAAAAAAAAAATGGTGTTGTGAGATAAGCTAGAACAGTCTTCTATATTAGGATGTACTTCAAATAGTGTATCTATGAGAAGCCATTGTAGGCAGACTACAGATAGTCCTTGACATACAACCATTTCTTTAATGGCTGTTAGAAGTTACAATAGTGCTAACATTGCTTCTTCATACTTTAACTACCGTTGCAGGATCCCTATGGTCATGTGATTAAAATTTTGATGCTTGGCAACTGGCTCATATTTATGACGGTTGGAGTGTCCCAGGGTCATATGATCATCTTTTTGTGATTTTCTAACAAGTAAAGTCAATAGGAAAGCCAGATCTACTTAATAACCATGTTGCTAACTTAACAACTGTAGCCATTCAGTTAATAACTGTAACAAGACAACAACAACTGTAAAATGGGGCAAAACTCACTTAACAACTGTCTTGGTTAGCAACAAAAATGTTGGGCTCAGTTGTGGTTGTAAGTCGAGGACTACCTGTATGTGGAAATGGTCGTGGGAAAGTGTTCATGAGATGAAAAAGGATAAGATGATCTCAATTAAAGCAAAAGTAAAGTGGAAACAGAATTCCTGGGGCTTCCAAAAATGAAAATGAGTTGAAGTTGAGGGAGATCTAGAGATCAGGATGGATCACTGCATAAGGCAGTGGGTCATGAAAGTCAACAATGTACATGTAGATGAGATCAGAAAGACAGGAGAGAAAGATGACAGACAGACAACACAAGGAAGGTTACACAGAATAAACAGCAGGTGCCACAACAGAAGAAAATGCAAAAGTAATAGGGAATGCCCAAAATAGAAAGACAGGGTAAAATCTAGTCATCTAGAATCCTAGGTTAGGACATCGTAAATGCTCAACTGATAAATCACTAGAGATATTCCCATTCTATAGAAAAATAAACCTTGGATTTCTACTGTTCTACTACTTTTATGCAAAGTTTATATAATTTTCATTATGAAGGTGCCAAGGTCTACAGCAGCCTTTCCCAACTTGGTGCTCCCATCATGTCAAGATTCAGATAGTGGAAATACATCTAATGGACATCAGATCAGAGATGGCTGGCATAGAACTGCACTAGTATATTTTCCCAAGGAACTGTAGCAAGTGCTGCCAATACACCTTTTGTGTTCTCTAAACAAGGGCAATATGAAAGATATCACAAATGGAGGATAATAATAGGACCAGAGGTGGGTTCTACTTACCTTTACTACCAGTTTGTAACGGGGCCACGTGCGCACACATGCGCTTCTGCGCATGCACAAAAGCTTCTGCACATGCACAGAAGCTTTCTGATGATGTCCGGTTCAGTGGATGGAGCCTCCCGCAGGTTTTACTGTGAACCGGTTGAAACCGGGGGCAACCCACCACTGAATAGGACCCCTTTCCCTCAAGAAATATACCTGTTTTGGGCATCTGTTGATTGGAAGATGGGAGTGAAACCTCAGAAAGAGGCAGAATGTAGACATCTGGGATGGATTGGGAGGAAGATGTCTCCTCTGCAGGTGGTGTATACTCTCCAGAGTATTCTTCTCCATCAGGGTTTTCAAATTCCTATCAGGTAGACAAAGACATTTTTTAAAAAAAATCTTTGTTTTCAAAAACACATCATGCTCACCTCCCGTCCCCACCATCTGGCTCACCTTGAAACCCACATCACCCCTCTTGCAGCACAGACAGGTGAGGAGAAGGAAGATAAAGGCCAACAAGCCTGAGCAGGAGATCAGAACCACAGCATAGGGAGGGGCCAGGGGAGCCCGGCCCTGAGATAATCCGTCTGAAGAGAATATACAAAGAGCAAAATAGGACACATATATTAAAACAGCATTTAGAGGTAACTATTTGCCTGGTGGGAAAGAAAGGGTACTTTGAGGACCAACTAAATGTTCTGAACTAATGTGAACTTGCATGTTTTTCAGAATTAGAAGCTGAGATACAAACTGATGAAAGGATGGAGGACAAATGTTAAGGAAGAACAGTGGGTTTTTTTGTCCTATGAATTATCTTTCAAAGATTATGGTTCCATGTTTTTATTATCTTGCAGAAAAGCAGAAAAGCAAGATATACAGATAGTCCTCAACTTACAAGAGTTGTTTAGTGATTGTTCGAAGTTACAACGGCACTGAAAAAAGTGACTTATGGCCATTTTTCACATTTATGAACGTTGTAGCATCCCCCATGGTGACATGATTTACATTCAGATGCTTGACAGCTGGTTCATATTTATGACGGTTGCAAGGCATCGGGGTCATGTGATCATCTTTCGCAACCTTCTGACAAGCAAAGTCAATGGGGAAGCCTTAACAACCATGTTACTAATTTAAGAACCACAGTGATTAACTTAACAAATGTGGCAAGGAAAGTTCTAAAATGGGACAAAACTCACTTAACAAATTTTTCATTTCAATTATGGGCTCGATTGTGGTACTGTACAGGACTACCTGTACGGTAAAATGATAATGATGAATCTTGTCCTAACTTCATACTTCCACGAATATTTCTTTCCCTCCTTTTCTCAAAGTGCTTGTATTTATGTTCTGACCAACATGATTTTCTAATTTTGTTTTAGCCACAGGGTCCTTCCACCTCAGGGCTGACCCTGTTGTTAGACAATGTGAGGAGATTTTCTCAGGCAGCAAAAGCCAGGAAAGCACCTGTTATCGGAAGACAGAGATATGGAGATTTAAATTCCTAGTTCTGCTTTCCTTAAGTTCCTATGCTATGGGCAGTCATCACAGAAGACGATGCTCATTGTCATTATAGACCCAAACATTACCTACTGCTGTGATGACCTTCCATTCCACAAAACTGGGAGAGAGGCAAGTGCCGATGGCCCTATCTCCTCAGGAGATAATAATTCTTAGTATGGCTGTGAAATAACTTGCCCCCATATTTATGGCCTGCTACTTCCCTGATAAGCTTTTTTGGGGGGGGTTTAAATTAAGCCAAATTTATTTAATATTTTTAAATTATTTTAAATTGATGTTTATTCTGTTTTTTAATTAGGCTGTACACCGCCCTGAGTCCTTCGGGAGAAGGGCGGTATAGAAATAAAATTATTATTATTATTATTATTATTATTATTATTATTATTAAATTATTAAATTATTAAATTATTAAATTTAATAATTATTAAAATTATTATTATTATTATTAAAGAAGTGAAACTTGGCTCTGGGAGAGGGGATATTATATTTAGTGCCTGCCTCCATACAACATTATGGTTTACATTATATTTTCTGTTTGTTCTGTTCTTTTTCATCTCTGTTTCTGTTGTATGCCATTCAGAGTCACTTGGAATGGAGTAATTAAGACAAACAAATAAATCATTGAATGTGGGGTGCTATTTTATCCTTCATTACAGGAAACAAAATGCCTTGGACTAAGCCTACTGTATATTCTTTGTCTCCTACCTTATATTCTTCCAGCTGCCAATAAAAGATGAACAGTAAGTTTTAGGGACCTTGAACATGTTATTCTCTATCTCATCAATGAAAGTTGGTGGTAGCTGATGCAGTTACAGGTGGTCCTCGACAATTGAGCCCAAAATCTCTATTGCTAAAAGAGGCATTTGTTAAGTGAGTGTTGCTCCATTTTACAACCTTTCTTTCCACAATTGTTAAATGAATCACTGCAGCGGTTAAGTTAGTAACACGGTTCTTAAGTGAATCTGGCTTCCTCATTGACTTTGCTTGTCAGGTCACAAAAGGTGATCATGTGACCCCGGGATACTGCAACCGTTATAAACATGAGTCAGTTGTCATTTGAATTTTGTCAGTTGAATTTTGATCATGTGGCCATGGGGATGCTGCAAGGGTGGTGAAAAATGGTCATAGGTCCTTTTTTTTCAATGCTGTTGTAACTTTGAATGGTCACTAAATTGTAAGTCAAGGACTACCTGTATTTCACTCATTGCTTTACTCCTGAGTGCCAAGCTGAACTTTGTGCCTCAACTTTGTCCCGACTTCTTCATGGAAATGTACCCACCCATAGTACACAGCAGAGGGAGATGCTTGGAGTAGTAGAGGAGCTTTCAGCTTGGTGGCTGTAGGACCCACCAACATCTTTATTTTCCCAGAAGTTCAAATCCACACTTGGAGACATTCTAACATAATAAAGATGGTAGACCCTGTGCTACATAAACACTTCTTATTATATCACAATGAGACATCTCTTTTAAAATCCAGAATCATTGTTTAAAGGTTGAATCTTGTAACCAGGTAGATGACAACCTTTGCTCCATCATACCGGACAGTTTTTGCATGCTCTCTCTGTGTTATCTCTTCCATCCTTTGCTCTATCCATCCTGTTTTAACCACTCACCATCCCTCTGTCAAATGATGCAAACAGAAAGCACCAACTTCAAGTTACGTACATGAGATTTTCAAATTTTGCTATAGCATTACCAAAACATTAGAAACTTGTCATTAGAAACTGTTTCATTATCCTGCCTTCGCCCTGAAGGAATCTATAGAATTCTATTTTTTTCTCGGGAAATGTCATCCTCTCTTTCCCAGGAAGCTGAGATATATTTGGAAACAGAAAAGACAATTTAATCAGATGGTACTAAAATTAGGTACACATTTACATTTCTAGAGACCATCTTCCATGCTGTGATTTAGTCCTAAAGCATATTACTTATTTTTTATTGATTATATTAAAATTAGTATTCTAATACTATTACCAGAGACGTCTGGCTGCTTACGCTAGATTTTCCCTTAGGCATGGATAAAGTTATGCCAGAAATGAGAATTCACCTTGTTCCTGTAGGACAATGTAACAGGCTACAGGTCTCCTATTCTTGCTTATGTGAAGGCTTGGCAGTTAGTCACAATAAATATTTGCTAGTAAAGCAGAGCTGTCATCTATCCTACTGTGTCATTCAGTCATGAGACAGACACATGGGCTTCAACTCTCAAAGGGTCTGCTGGTTGGAAATTAAGGGAAATAGAAGGTATCAGATTGGGGAAGGTTCGTATAGTCTCAGTTTCTTCTAAGTGACTGTAATTTGCTAAGATTTGAAAAGCACATTTTTCATGTCCTGGGGGAATCATCAGCCTTTGCTTCTTGAAGACAATATCAATATCATTGATCCTCTGCATATCAGAGACACATATCAATGTGCCTCTGATATCAATATCAGAGGCACAACCTACTATGCCATCCTTAATTCTTGGCCCATGACTGTCTTCCCTTTCTGACATCAGAGCAAGTCAGCCATTGGCAACTAGTGTGACATTTTCTGGACTTCCAGCCTGCATTATGACAGCAAAAAAAGAAAGACAAGATAGAGATGAGGAAGTAGAAGGGTAATACATCAGAGTAGACTGAACTCCCACAAGGGGAGTGGAGATAGCTTTGATTATAAATTATAGGGGGGGGGGAATACCTTTCCAGCTTGTTGCAACAGTAAACATGCTGCAATCTCTTAGAATGAAGCAACTGGCAATGTCACAATCCTTTAATAATCCAATCATACCTCAACATTCTGGAGTTTTTGAGGCATGATTAGATTACCAATATTTGGTAATGATTAGCATACCAATATTTGAAAACTATTGTTCCTGGGTATTAATATTTGAGTTGATTCCTATATCAAAGGAGGTAAGGGACCAGATTAACGTTTATGGTGGACCTGTGGGTTGAACCCAGTCTGCCAAAGCCTCATTGAGGATCATGTCCAGTGAACTCATGGTTTCTCTAAACCTCCCACCAGCCCATAACTATCAATTTATTTCTTCACCTAATCTCCTATTTGGTCCTTCTTCAAAATAGTCTTTATGCATTCCTTCATTCTTCTTTCAGTGATGAAGTCTTTCACCATCTTCTTCATCTCAGCCATACTCTATCCTTACACAAAGCCCTCAGTGAGCCCCACATAATACCTTTTCACCAATGTCAAGAATGCATCCCAACTGAGTCTCCCACTTTCCATGGATCACTGTCAGACCAAACACAGATGGCATTTCTGAATGTCACTGACCTGTCAGGCATAAATTTCACACCCACCTCTCAGACATTCCTCCCTCCATCATGTTGTTTTCTTTGCAAGAAAATATTTATCCTAGATCTCCTTTACCGTGGAATGACTCTGGACCCCTCTTCAGGGATCATGTACAAAAATATCTCTTTTTCCAGATAACTTCTGCCTTCTCTTGATTGCCTTAAGGGGTGGCTTCAATTTTCTCCAGTGCCAATTATCATTAAGAATAGGCAAGGATCAGGAGAAGACGATAAGAAACACCACCGCTGCTTTAAGGCATTTGGCAAAATCCCAGGGCTGATGTATTTGCTCTGTATAGGAATCCCAGTTGTCTCTGGAGAATGGCATTTATAACCCAGGTGCCCCCTCTCCATCTAGTCTGGAAAGAACCCCCTGATCCAAGTCTTGTCCCCATTTGGTGCCCTGAAGGGGGTGGGGATCAGGTCCACCAGGCAGCTACCTAGCTGCACAAACAGGTGGCTACAGATGGCTGGGCAAGAGGCAACAGCAAGCGAGAGCAAATCGGGTGAGGGGGTGGCTGCTGGCAATAATGCCCAGGGAACCCTTGCCCCTGCCCAAACTCACCATTTTCCGAAGGCGCTGCCAAAGCTTTCTCCGGGTTGAAATACGACATGGACGCAGCCAGGAGAAGGAAAGGGCCTTGCCTTAGCATCTTAGGGGTAGTCTGGAATCATGGATCAGGAAGGAGGGGAAGGGAGGCGGGGAGGGGTCTCAAGACGCAGGTGCAGGGGGACGGGGAGAGAAATTGGCTGCCCCAGCAAAGCAGGGGGAGGACAGGCACGATGGGCTTCAGACATCAGAACTGATGGAATGGAGCAGGAGGCAGCAGGAACAATGGTCGCAGCGCCCAAGAGGCTGTGTTGCCCGCATCCTTAAGTTGATGTGTTACCGCTTGGCTCGCCGCTACCTGCCTTTCATTCTCATGGATTGTCTTCCTTCGTTGCCCGCAGAGGAAAAGGAGGGGTGGAAAATAAATGGGGAGGGTGGCAAAGGATATCAAAGGTGAAACAAATGAAAGATTTTTTTGGGGGGGGAAGAGGAATTGTAACAATAGGTGATCTCACATGGGGAACAGGAGGGGAAGCAAATGTGTGGGGAAGAGGGAGGGGTGGGGAAGAGGCAAAGAAGGAAACCTAAAAGAGACAACTGAAGGGATAAAGGGAGGAAAGAGAGAAAAAAAGGGGGAAGAGAGAAATGAGGGGGAAGACAGCTGGGTGTTTTCCTCCCCCTCCCCTCAGATCTAGCTCTCTGGGTTGCACTAGCAGAGAAATTGATGGAGAAAAAAGCCCTCCCAACCAGCTGAGGTTGTTGATTGGACGACGGGTGTGTCACTTATACGCTAAAGGGAGGAGGATGCAGGAATGGAGGGAGGGGGGTGTTGTTGCCATAGAGATCTGTTCCTGGGTAGCAGCAGCAACACTGGGCAGTGCAGGAGTGAGAAAGTGATGAAAAAGGGTCTCAGGACAACAATCAGCAGAGACAGGATGGGTGCTTTGTACAGACTGGGATACATCCTCCATATCACCAATCTATAAACACCAATGCAGGAAGCAAATCTTTCCTCTGACACACTCATGCACCCATTTAGAATAGGTCATGCACAATACTTCATGCCTGTAGAAATAGTCTCTCACACTTATTTATTTACAGCACATGACAATCACTTTTTAAATTAATGCTAAGATGCTAGTTAAAACAACAATTCATTTAAAACCAACACCATGAAAATGGAAAACAGCTAATGGGATAATACCATGGCTCCAAAATGAGATAGTAATACTTTTCAGAAGTAGCCCAATGTGATAAAATAAGCTTCTCTAGATGGGAGAGAAAGAGAGATGATGTAAGGAAGATCAAGAAGGGGCAGGGGAGAGGCCACCTCTGAAAAGAACCAACTAGTGGCCAAAGAAAACATGAACTTGACTCTTCTGGTGGCACGGAACCAATGCTACCTATTTATGTCAGATTGATCATAATGCTGGATTCATAGAACACAAATAATCTTTACCTTCACTGCAATGTGTGAGTCCATTGACTTCCCCATCTTCAGACATAACAGAGTGCTAGCTTTGGATGAGAAATAAAAAAAGATGCCAATTGGTGAATTGGGGGTAGAATTTCATGTTCCCTCTAGAATCTCATTCTATGGGATAACTGTGAAAGGGGATGCACCCTGTCATATTAACACCAAATATCTAAATAACAATATTTTTTTTTTTAAAAAATCACACTGTACATCTTCATACAGATCATGGGAATTTCAGAGTTAATCTCCATTGTATGTTTCTTGAATAATTAGGGTGTGTGTCGTGAAGGGGCCAAAATAGCTCAGTTGGTAGGCATATCTATACAATTGAGGCATTACACTATTTTTGTATGGTCCTACTCTAATACTCTTCCATGCAACTTAAAAGTTGCCAAATTTAAGAAACACTGTTCTAAGGAAAATAGCCTTTGGTTTAAACCAGTGGTTCTCAACCTGTGGTCCCGACCCCTTTGGGGGTCGAATGACCCTTTCACAGGGGTCGCCTAAGACCATCGGAAAACACATATTTTCAATGGTCTTAGGAATAATTTGATGGTTGGGGGTCACCACAACATGAGGAACTGTATTAAAGAGTCGCGGCATTAGGAAGGTTGAGAACCACTGGTTTAAACAGACAATAGTTTAAACAATTTGATCTTTTTTCATGTATAGAAATTTCATACAAAAGAAAGAATGTATACCTAACTTGGGTTGACACATTGTGTTAAAGATAGCCATAATGTGGTTTGTTTGCTTGATGGCTTGGGTTATGGAACTCAGCCTGCAGTAATATTTTTTCAAGAAACATACAGGAAATGATATTTTCCCAGAATCATATTTTATTTGTTTATTTCTTCCTACTTGTGACTTTATTACCTCTGAAGATTCTGAATTGCTTCTGCAAAGGAAAAGATTAAAAACAAAAATCAGTTAATGCAATGAAAACCAGTCCATGAATCATTGTTTAGGGTAGCAAGACCTTACTTGTACCTAAATTCCCTTCTTAAGAACCATTGTCAAGTGCAGGAAATCAGAATTACAGGCAGTTCAAGTGAATGCATATAGATTTATTATATACTAATGCTCTTTACAAAAATCTGAATTACTAACAGTCAAAGAGAGTTGGTGGGTAGATAAGAGTTAATGGAATTCAAGGTGGACTGGACTTAGATTTCTTGTAGACAGGAAGACATGTTTATACTTATATCTGTTATCTAGTACATGCTTGACAAAAATAAAATAAATAAGAAGGGACTCGACTGATGACACATTTGACCCTTCCCTCAGGCTCAGCCTGGTCATCTCCTACATCCATGTTTTTATTCCAAAAATGTAATTAAAGTATGAGTGTTCTGGAAATCCTAGGGCCCTGGTGGCGAACCTATGTCACGCATGCCAGAGGTGGCATGCAGAGCCCTCTCTGTGGGCACGCGCGCTGTCACCCCAGCACAGTATGCCATAGGGCGGGTGTTGGCAAGCCATGGGCTCTTTCGTTCCTCTACTGTGGCTCCCTGTGTGGTGATCCCACCACTGGCTGGTCCCGCCCCTCACCCTCCCTCCCCAGTCACCCCAAAGAAGTCTTTGAGGGTTGAACATGAGAGGCATGGATTTCCTCCACCTTATGCGTTCCCAAACTGCACTGAAGCGAACAAAACAGGCCAGGGTCTCCCTCCCTAATCCTCTGCTTGCAAACTCCACCGAGCACCGCTCCAAATATTTGGCTCGCGTGTCCCTCCCGGCCAGCGGTCAGTGAGTGATATCGAGTTGGCCATGCCTACCCAGGTTTTGTGGCTCCCAGTGTTTTCTTTTCTGTGGGAAATGGGTCCAAATGGCTCTTTGAGTGTTTAAGTTGCAGACCCCTGCCACAGGGTTTCCTGCCTGAGAAAGGGTTGGACTAGAAAACCTCCAAGATCTCTTCCAACTCTATTATTCTGACTATTATGGGCGATGTGCTCCCAAGTTGACACATAATAATGGCAATTAATCATTTCTATGATCCCTCAGCAAAGTGACTAACACATTGCTTCTATGCTTGGTTGCCCTGCTCTACTCCTTTTCCCGGTTAAATTTCCGTGTTGGCAATTTTTGATAAATAAGTGGGTTTTTGGTTGCAGTTTGGGCACTCGGTCTCTAAAAGGTTCGCCATCACTGTCCTAGGGTAAGCTGTTCTCAAGGTGGGGCCATCACTGAAAATCGCAAAGCCCAGGATTTCTGAAGATGTGTTACGTATGGACGTACAGAGCATCCATTTGTATGCCCGTCACTGATTGGCTAATCTAGCGGTGAGAAAAATAAACTGCTGTAAGTGGCCAGCAAGACTGCCGGGCTCTTTAAAAAGAGAGCTCGGCAGCCTGCTGTCACTCTTGCTCCTGATAGTGGCTGGAAATAAAGTGCTGAACAGACTATGGCATCCTGCCTCTTCTATTCACACCCCCTATCTAACACTGGCGACGAAGGTGGGATTTTTGAAGAGGACAAGAAAGGGGACAAAGAGTATTGACCTTCACCTCGTGGCATCCGCCGCCATCTTCTAGGAAGGAACAATCTTGTCTGGCAAACAACCCCCCAAAAAAGATGACCAGCCAAGCCTCTGCTGCACCGGCTATCTATGACCCACAGACGGAGGAATAGTACACCTATATGGGACGATTCCAAATGTTCCTGGAAGCCAGCAACAACCAAGACCACCCAGACAACAGAAAAAGAGCCCTCTTCCTCACCTACTGTGGCCCAAAAATTTACAAGATGGTTCAGACCCTCGCATCACTGGCAGACATCAAATTGATGATCTGGTCCATGCTGAAGAATATCCCAAGGGACCATTATGCCCCAACAGCAATCCAATGGTGAGTCGAAACGAATTTTACCACCGGCGGCAAAGAGAGGGTGAGACCATCAGTGATTTTGTGGCCAAATTGCGAGAAATTGTGTGAATTCATCAATCTGGAGGAGATGATGAAAGATAGACTCATCTTGGGGATGAGGGACCTGACCCTACAGAAGAAGCTGCTGATTCGGGGCGTAGCCACCTTCAAAGATGTGGTTGAGGAAGCAAGAGCTGCAGAAGCATCTGATAATTCCACCGACAACATCCAAAAGACCAGCAGAGTGCATCACACCCACTGGGTGCCCGATTGGCCACTGAGGTCTCTGAAAATGACAAAGACTGGGAGGAGGAAAAGGCAGTGAACCGAATATACCCGGAAAGAAGGGTAAGCCAAAGAGACAATGATTTTAAGCAACCCTGTTGCCCAGGGTGCATGGCTTAAGGTCAGAGAAAGAAAGTTACATTGTGAACTGTGGTCCGTACATCAGAATAAGTGAGTTATTACAAATAATAATAATAATAATAATAATAATAATAATAATAATAATAATAACAACAACAACAACAACAACAACAAAAGCAATGGTGCAAAGACAGTCAAGAAAAGTGAAGAACTGGAGTGCACCTGGACCGGATGAGCTGCATGGCTTCTGGTTAAAGGCACTTACAAGTCTGCACAAAAGATTGGCAACCCAGATGAACCAGATCCTAAAAACACCTGAAAATGATGGATGGATGACAACTGGAAGAACATTTTTGATCCAAAAAGATAAAGAAAAAGGAAAGGACCCTGGAAACTATAGGCCAATCACCTGCTTGCCAACAACATACAAGCTTCTTACTGGTATCATTGCAAACCAAATCTATGGATACCTGGAAAGAAATAACTTGCTTCCTGTAGAACAGAAAGGATGCTGCAAAAACTCAAGAGGAACAAAAGATCAATTGCTGATCGACAAGCTAATCCTAAAGAACTCAAAGAAAAGACGAACCAACCTGTTCATGGCTTGGATAGACTATAAGAAAGCATTTGATTCAGTTCCCCATAGCTGGATCAAGAAATGCCTGGAAATATTAGGCATCAGCAGCAACATACAAAAATTCATGGAATCTTCAATGAACCTCTGGAAAACAAAACTTATGGCTAATGAAGAAGAACTGGGTGAAGTTGAAATTAAATGAGGCATTTTCCAGGGCGATTCCCTTTCACCCCTACTTTTTATATTCTCAATGCTACCACTGACAATCATTTTGAAGAAGATGAACTGTGGATACGAACTTGCAAAGAAAGGACTGGAAATCTCGCACTTGATGTACATGGATGATTTGAAGCTGTTTGGTAAAACAAAAGCTGAACTGAATTTATTAATTGAAAACACAAAAGAATTCAGCCAAGACATTGGTATGCAGTTTGGAATTGACAAATGTGCAACAATAGCAACCAAAGCAGGCAAGATCATAGAAGAGGATGGAATAGAACTAGAGAATGAAGAAATGATAAAGGCAGTAAAATCAGAAGAAGGCTACAAGTACTTGGGGATTTTAGAAGCCTCTGACTTAATGCATAATAAAGTCAAGGAATTAACTTCAGCCAAATACATTCGACGAATTCGTAAGATATTAATGTCCAAATTGAGTGGAGGAAACATCATAAAAGCCATAAATACCTGGGCTATACCTGTGATTAGATACTCTGCAGGAATAATTGACTGGACCCAGATGGAGTTAGACAATTTGGACAGAAAAACAAGGAAGCTTATGACAATGAATCATGCCTTGCACCCTAAAAGTGATGTTGACCGATTATATTTACCAAGAGCAGAGGGTGGTCGAGGACTCCTACAAGTAAAGCAGACTGTGGAAGAAGAAAAACGCAGCTTGAATGATTACATCCAGAAAAGTGAAGAACCAATGATTAAGGAAGTAAATAAAGGAGGCCTTTTAAAGACAACTAAAACAAAAGCAGAATATAAGAAAGAAGTAATTGAGCAGCGAGCTGAAAATTGGAAACACAAAGCTCTGCATGGCCAATACTTGAAAAGTATTGAAGGCAAAGCTGACCAGAAACTAACTTGGAACTGGTTAAGATCAGGAGTACTGAAAAAAGAAACAGAAAGCTTTATTTTGGCAGCTCAAGAACAAGCCCTAGCCACAAACTGTATGAGGGCAAAAATTCAACATGTTACCACCAACAGCAAATGCCGCCTCTGCAATGAAAAAGAAGAGACAGTCGACCACCTGATCAGTGGGTGCAGCAAAATTTCACAAACTGACTACCTACAACGCCATGACCGTGTTGCTAAAATCATTCACTGGAAATTGTGCCAGAAGTTTGGATTTGAGTACAGCAAAAACCACTGGGAACATCAGGTTGAGAAAGTTTTAGAGAATGAGAAACTCAAGATCTTGTGGGACTTTAGGATTCAGACTGACAGGCACTTGGTCCACAACACACCTGACATAACAATAGTTGAAAAGAAAAAAGTATGGTTCATTGACATTGCAATACCTGGTGATGCACGAATTGAAGATAAGCAGCAAGAAAAAATCACCAAGTACCGGGACTTACAAATTGAAGTTGAGCGACTGTGGAAAAAGAAATCGTGTGTTATCCAGATTGTAATTGGAGCCCTTGGAGCAATACCCAAAGGGCTACCCCGCTATTTAGAAATTCTAAAATTGCCGGACTTGAACATTTTGACTCTACAAAAAACCACCTTACTCGGAACAGCTTACATCCTCCGACGATACCTTAACAGTTCCTAGGTCCTTGGTTAGGACTCGAGCTGCTGAGCTATTAACCAGCCTCAAAGGCTGTGAATCTCACTAAAGATTAACTAATAATAATAATAATAATAATAATAATAACAACAACAACAACAACAACAACAACAACAACAATAATAATCCCTACGAGGAGCTCTACCTTGTCATGGTGGAGGGGCTTGCGTGCTCTAGTGTTCCTAAGGGCTATGCGGAATAGGTGCAACCATATCAGACAGATCTTAGGTGAAGGGCCAGACAAAATTTGCTCCACAACCCATTCAAACATGGTGAATACGAAAAAAATGAAATTTATGCTGGCTGAACCGTCGCCCAAATTAACAAGGGTTCCATTGGATGCTATGGCTCCTGGGCATTCTACATAAAATGAGTTATAGGACTCAGCTCCCTCTGCTAGGCAACCAGGGCATGGAGCTGACAAGCTACTGGAAGAAAAATCCAAAAAGCGAAAAATCTGGACTAGCGAAGAAAACATCTCAGCAAGAAAAAATCATAAAGTACCTGGACTTGCAAATTGAAGTTGAGCACCTGATTGTAATTGGAGCCCTTGGAGCAATACCCAAAGGGCTACCCCGCTATTTAGAAATTCTAAATTTACCGGACTTGAACATTTTGACTCTACAAAAAACCACTTTACTCGAACAGCTTACATCCTCCAATGATACCTTAACAGTTCCTAGGTCCTTGGTTAGGACTCGAGCTGCTGAGCTATTAACCAGCCTCTAAGGCTGTGAATCTCACTAAAGATTAAATAATAATAATAATAATAATAATAATAATAATAATAATAGTAATAGTAATAATTTTTTTAAAAGCTACGGACTGGTCAACATTAAAAGAGGGATTTTCCAGGGTGATTCTTTGTCTGCTGTTCATCATCACCATGACCCCTCTGTCAACAGTTTTACAGAAAACTAACCTGGGTTAGCAAACTGCTAAAAATTCGCAGAAAATCTCTCACCTGTTGTACATGGATGACTTGAAGTTATACGGAAAATCAGAAATTGAAATCCAGTCACTGACCAATACAGTGCGAATTTTTAGCACTGATATCAGCATGGAGTTCAGCCTGGACAAATGCGCCGCAGTGGCACTAAAGAAAGGGAAGATCATAGAAAGTGATGGAATTGAAATGCCCAATGGACAAACCATCAAGTGCCACAACCTGAAGCCTACAAATACCTGGGCATCCATTGCAGCTGGACAATATTAAGCACGGGCAAGTGAAAAATGTGGTCAGCAAAGAATACCCGCAAAGGGTCAGGAAACTTCTAAAAAGCAAACTGAATGGCGGTAACACTATCAAGGCCATAAACACCTGGGCCATACCCGTCATCAGATATACAACTGGGATCGTAAACTGGACACAGGCAGAGCTAGACAGCCTGGATAGGAAAACAAGAAAACTGATGACCATACACTATGCGCTGAACCGGTGTAGTGATGTCGACAGGCTATATTTCCCCAGAAAAGCAGGCGGCAGAGGACTTCTGCAAGTGAAGCAGGTAGTCGAAGAAGAGAAGCATGCTCTGGTAGATTATGTGAAAGACAATGTTGAACCAGCTTTGATGGAGGTCAACAAGAGGAAGCTGCTCAAAGTGAAGCAAACCAAGACTCAATATAGGAAAACAATGATGCAAACTCAGGCTGACAGCTGGTGTAAAAAAGCACTGCATGGACAGTTCCTTGAGAAGATCCAAGGAAAAGTAGATAAGGAAAAGACCTGGTTATGGCTGACCAACAGAACACTGAAGAAAGAAACAGAAGGCTTGATTCTTGCAGCCCAGGAACAAGCCATTAGAACGAATGTAATCAAAACCAGAATAGAAAAATCTGCTGATGACCCCAAATGCAGACTCTGCAAAGAAACGGATGAAACAATTGATCATATACTGACTGGTTGCAAGACAATAGCTCAGACTGATTACAAACAACATCATAACACAGGCGCTCAGATGGTCCACTGGAACTTGTGTCACAACTACCATCTGCCTGTAGCAAAGAACTGGTGGGATCATAAGCCTGAAATAGTGGTCGAAAATGAGTATGCAAAACTACTATGAGACTTCCGAATACAGACTGACAAAGTTTTGGAACACAATACCCCGGATATCACGATTGTGGAGAAGAAAAAAGTATGGATCGTCGATATTGCCATACCTGGTGACAGCAGAATTGATGAGAAACAACTTGAAAAAGTCACCAGATATCAGAACTTGAGAATCAAATTGCAGAGACTCTGGCATAAACCAGTGCAGGTGGTTCCAGTGGTACTCGGCACACTGGTTGCTGTGCCGAAAGATCTAGGGAAGCTTTTAAAAATAATTGGCGCTGACAAGATCACAACTGGTCAGCTGCAGAAAGCCACCTTACTGGAATCTGCTCGCATAATCCACCGATACATCACGCAGTCCTAAACGCTTGGGAAGTGTTCGACTAGTGATTTGGGATACGAAATCCAGCATGGTTATCTCATCTGCTGTGTATATTGTCATTTTGTGGAAATAATAATAATAATAATAATAATAATAATAATAATAATAATAACAACAACAACAACAACAACAACAACAACAACAACAACAACTTTATTGTCATTGTACGTGTATACACAGTATACCCATACAACAAAATTCACTTAACACCCAAAGACCAGGTCCAACACACATAACAATCCCCCAAAACCCCCCTACTCACCACAAATTCCCCACCCCTAAACCACGCAAACACCCACACAACAGACCAAGTAATGCTGTCCAATAGCTCACTGATGGTGGCCCTTTAGTTCATTGTTGAGTGCAGTTATAGCTCTGGGATAAAAACTATTCAGAAAATGTGTGGTCTGAGTTTTAATTGTTCTGTATCTTCTGCCAGAAGGCAACAGACCAAAAAGATTGTAAGCAGGATGGGAAGAGTCTCTGAGAATGTTATACAACTTCCTCAGATTCAAAGATGTCGTCCAGGGATGGTAGCTGGAGCCCGATTATATTCTGGGCAGTTTTAATGATTCTCTGTAGAGCCTTTTTGTCCGCTACAGAGCTGCTTCCATACCATGCAAGAATGCCGTATATCAGGACACGCTCAATGGTGCTGCAATAGTAGGACAGAAGTAAATGCTGAGATAGATTTATCTTCCTGAGCATTCTCAGGAAGTACAGTGCCTTCTTCACAAGCATATTAATATTCATAGTCCATGAGAGGTCCTCCGAAATATAAATGCCCAGAAATTTAAAACTACCCACCCCTCTCCACCTCCTCACCATTTATGTACAATGGTAAATGTACATCTCTCTTCCTCCTGAAGTCAATTATAAGTTTTTTAGTTTTTTTGGTGTTAAGTGTGAGATTATTTTCTTTACACCACAATGTCAGCCCTTGAATTTCCTTCCTGTAAGCAGACTCATTGTTCTTACTAAAATAAAATAAATACCTTATGCATTAGCATCAGGTATGAACCCAGCCAAAATGCTTGAGCACCTAATAGCAAATCTAAGAATTTTGCACTATAATTTATGGAATTCTTAGATCTGGGGCTAAAAAATAAAAATAAAAAGACAGACACCTTCTAGTTGAATTCAGCTTCTGATAACTATATAAATATTGTCAATTCTTGACAGCAGAAACAGAAGAGTTCTGTAAATGCTTTCTTCCAGGATCTTCTTCAGCTTCCTGCTCTAACAAATAGCTATGAGGCTTCTTTTCAAATACTAAACTAATCCAACCCAGTTAATGGCGTTACAGGTAATCTTTGACTTACAACCATTCATTGAGCGACCTTTCGAAATTACAACAACACTGAAAAAGTGACTTACAAGCAGTCGTTGCACTTATGACCATTGCAGCATTCCCATGGTTACGTGATCAAAATTCAGGCATTTGGCAACCAGCATATATTTACAACAGATACAACATCCTGGAGTCATGCAGTCGCCATTTCCAATCTTCCCAACTGGCTCTCGACAAGCAAAGTCAATAAGGGAAGCCAGATTCACTTAACAATTGCAGTGATTCACTTAACAACCATGGCAAAAAAAGATCGTAAAATTGCATATGACTCACTTAACAGAGCTTTTCTTAACAACAGAAATTCTGGTCCCAATTGTGATCATAAGCAAAGGACCACCTACACATTCAAATTGTTTTGTATTTGCACCATTTATATTGCTCCATCTTATGAACAACTCACTCCTACCGGTGCATGCCAGCCTTCCTCATTTATCAGCAGGAAGACTCAAATCCAATGCCACTGGCACTTACACAACATCTGCCCAACAACTTTAACATCAATTCCCAATGAAAAGCCAAATAGATTGCTGGACATCCAGTTATAGGAAGTCATATAAATGACCCCACAAAAAAGTACCAAAAAAGTTTGGTACTGAACTACCAAATCAGTAACAGACAATTGTACCTCATATGGTGTCTGCCGGGACTCTCTGTAAAATTGGGGCATAGTATCTTTCTCTCAGTATGACTGTGGGGTCTCACGTCAAACTGTAGATCTTGAGGTGAAGGCATATACCAGTCTGATAACTGATTTTTTAAATTTAAACAACGCTGCGCTTCAGTGGTTAGTTGGCCTAGCCCTAGACATCAATATTTGAACATAATTGTTTTGACATTTATATTTTATTGGGTTGTACTAATCTAGCTGAAGTGTTAATTTATATCGCTAGTCCATGTATAGTATCCCATAAAATAAATAAATAAATAAATAAATAAATAAATAAATAAATAAATAAATAAATAAATTGTTCTATCAATTGTATGAATAAAATACTGGACGGCAATCCTATCAAGAAAGCTATACAAATTCCACATGACATTCCAAGGAATTTCATAGAAGAGAATATATGTAGCTCAGTTATGAACTAAAAGTTACCTAGTCTGCTAATGAAATGTCTGCTGGAAAACAACCAAGCTCAAAAAGCACCAAGGACTTCCCAAGGTATTTCATCTCGGGGAGTAATAAGTAAATCATGGCCTAAATTTCACCTTTAATAGAGTTACACAACATCAGAAAATTGGGGACTAAAAAAAGAAAGAAAAAGATTTAAGGATCGTTGAAATAAATGCAATTATTTTGAGGGCGAAGAAAGAAATATTTTGGCCTTATAAATGATGTATGTATAACAGCATATCTACTGTATAAAACTAAGAAATATACATAGTCCAATAGGAGCTACAATATAAGTTATTGAACACTAAGGCATGTGACATCATTTTTGTTTCTTTGAAAGAAGCTGACAGGTGAAATTGTACAGTGAAAAAGTATTTTTGTAAGTTAAACTACAAAAAATGTCATTCTTAATTCTGGTCTGTGTCCTCTACTGGGGCAAATGCAAAAAGCACCCATTTTCGGGGAGTTGGGGGAAGGGGAGAGAAGCAAGACTCAAAATATTCATTTTTGCCCCATAAAATTTCTCTATTCGGTCTCATTTTCTGAATTTGAAGAACTATTATAATCACCAGTTTTATACTTCTTTGAAGTACTGAGACAGATTTTCCCATGCTTTCACATGTTAATTATTCTTGATTGGATGTTTTTCCAAATATAGAACATGTCTACCATTTTATGTATAATTTAAAACAGAAAATATTAGTAAATATAGCATTTCCTAATCTGTTTTTTCAGCTTTTCTATATAAAGAGCACATAGAATGTGACCAGAATACATCATTTTACAGCAGTCATCAGACCCATCATAAAATCACACTCCAATATTCTAAACTTTCTATGTAATATGGGAAAATGTTATTTACTTTTTTTACATTAGCAAGTTGAATTTTACAGATTATAATTGAGTGGTAGTTTATGGTTGAAAGTTTGCATTAAATAACATATCTCCTGACAAGATTGCAATCTTCTGTTCCTAAAACACTAAAATTCAGGATTTCTCTGAGCAATAATCTGTTTTTAGAGAGTGGTGTAAAAACTGGTAGGAAAATGGGCCAGACATTTTCTCTTTCCCAACCTGTATGACTAACATCTTTCACAATTGGCTATCATAATTGTGACTTCATTGGCTGGAATAGAGTAAAACAAGGCTCATTTCTCACCACGATTGGACACTCTTGGACCCATATATCTGATCTATCATAGGGGTGTCAAACTTGCAGCCCCTGGGCCAGATGCATCACGCACTGGTCATGCCTACCCCCATTTTAGCAAAGGGGAGAAAAGTCGTGATACGTCACATGACAACATGACGACACCCCTGATCTATTAAATATGGGTCTACAAGGGCTTGTGGTGTTTTATTCAAAAGTGGAAGAACATGTATGATCTTTTAAAATGAAGACCTAGGACCTGTAGCCTGGTAGAATAAGGGTTAATCCAGAACTCATCCAAAATATGTTTTGGTGCTCTTGATTTTTCTGAAGAAATGGACAGGGGCCTCTGGGGACCATGAAAAGAAGGTTGGTGGCTTCTGCAGAAAAGAACCGAAAAGTAAAAATATACAAGATGATTTTCTTTTAAAATGAGTTGTTCTGTTTCTAAACAATTTGCATAATAAAATATCTGTATAACTGTATTGCTCAGATATGTGCAATAGCATAAAAATATTTATCCAGAAATTCTTCCTTTTAGTAGCACACATTGCGTCATTAGGTTACCCTTTTGCTAGTTAGGTTTTGATTAGAGCCTGCTGATCTTTATATAATTAAGAAGATTTTAAAGGGAAAAAATGATCAGAGTATAAAAAAATTTAAATTTTTGATACTCTCAATCTAGTCCAGGATGATTGAAGAAATTTACAAATATAACATAAATAAGGTTTATTTCCCCTGAACTACATTGAGAGCTTTTCAGAATATTATTTTTCTCCCAACTAAGGCAGCCATGAGACCAAATTTAAGATTGTCGCCAGCTGCATCTTTTTTTAATTGCACACATAAAGGTCTCTCCAGCTATTTTTAGAAACGATCTAGCAAGGGATTCAGCCAATGACCAGTAGGGAGGCTTCCCTAAAAATACATGTGGTACAATTCTTTTTGAATATCTCTTTTAAAACTGCAAACCGAACAATTAATAGCAAGAACAGTTGGGTTATACTGCCTTCCAGCTGGGTCAGCAGCATCCTCTGCAAAGCTACAAAAAAGGCACTGTTAAAATTCAGATGACCAATGGATGGTAGCAATGAGATACAGAAAAGTCATACTCCTTGCTGCCACCTAGTGCTCATCTGGATGTTGGCAGTCTATATATATTTAGTCCTTGTTGAAACTGGAACCAGCAACTAGGTTGTTAAGTGAAACAGTTGTTAAATAAAACCGTAATTGTGCTTATGATCTTACTTGAGTTTTCCATTGCTTTAGAGATCTGTGACGATTGTGAATGTGAAGATTGGCCATAAAATTTTTATCACCATTGTAATTGCAGATGATCGCTGTACAAGGGAGTCACTAAACAAGGACTACCTGTATGTTAGACATAGTCTTCCCTGAAACCATTCTCTGGAACAATCAGATTTTTAATTGGGAGAGCCCATCCTCTAACCTCTCTATATCTTCTGAACCATTTTTCAATAATCTTCCAGACACTCTGGACACCATGCCACTGAAAGCAAATTCCGTGGGCAGAGGCATGATTTAGCACTGATCTTTCAAATAAATAACATTTCACATTAAAGCTTCAAATAGGCTAAGAGCATGGACATCTGTGTGGGACATTAAAAAAAAAAGGCAAGATGGTGTCTATGGTTCCCAGATTAAAATTCTGTCCCCCTTTTTACACGCCTGTAACACTGATGTGCCATAGCTACCAGCTTGAATTTTGCAACACTCCTCACCCAGGTCTATGCCTTTAGAGGCTAAAAGAGGCATGCTCTTCACTTAAAAAAAAACAGTTTCTAATGATAGAAAAGTTGCTTGTTACTGATATGGAACAATTAACCTACGCAATGCTGGCTAGTAGATGTTTCATATATCAGCTGTAATTGAGTTTCTCCAGTGTTCAGTGAAAAAAACTCTATGAGCATTTATAAACCATTTAATTTATTTGTTACTTAAATAACAGAATAATAGAATTGGAAGGGACCTTGGAGGTCTTCTAGTCCAGCAGTCTGCAATCTTAAATACTCAAAGAGCCATTTGGACCTGTTTCCCACAGAAAAGAAAACACCGGGAGCCAGTCACTCACTTCCACCAGTCACATGACAACCACCCTCCCAGCCACGCTTACCCAGCCGGTTATTAGGGCAGAGAACCAGTTGTTAAAAAACACTGGGAACTACAAAATCCTTTTGACATATCTCTCTCTCTCCCCTCCCTCCCTCCCTCCCTCCCCTCTCCCTCTCTCTCTGTATCTCTCTGTCACTCTGTCTCCCCCTTTCTGTATCTCCCTGGGTCACTTTGTCCCTTAGCCACATGGTGCGATTCTGGAAGAGGACCCCATATTTCCAGCAATTGCATTCTGGTATCACAGCCGCTCCTGGAATGCACCATGCGGTCAAGGGACAAACTGGTCCGTTTTGCTGTCTTATTGCAATCTGCACAGTGCTGCAGAAGCTTTCAGCAGCTTTCAGAATCTTTCTGCAAAACTGGGCAATCTTGTTAAAGCAACAAAATAGAGGTTTGTCCCACAGTCATCATTTTGTCTCCCCCCCCCCCAGACAGAACAAAATGGCACTTGCTTTTGGCTTGCTGCCATGTGGCCCAGGAACAAACCACTCCATTTTACTGCTTTAATAAGATCTGCACAACTGTACAGAAAGCTTCTGAAAGCTTCTGAAGCACTGTGCAGATTGCATTAAGGCAGCAAAACGGACCAGTTTGTCCTGCACCTGCCATTTTGTTCTTCCCTCTCCCCCCTTCCCCTCCAAGTGGACAGGACAAAATGGCAGCTGCTTCTGTGTTGCTGCCACGCCCTTCTTCTGCAACAGGTTTGGAGATCTTCAGAAAGTGTGGTATCAGTGATGGGCATAAGGGGAACAAGCACTTGCAGGGTCCCAGAAGGGCGGAATGGGAGTGGAGAGATCAAGTCACTGCAGTATTCGTGTGGTCGGCTATAAGAGCAAATGACTTTGAAATGAAGGCACACACAGCTTCATTAAGTGAACGGTCATATCTCAATGACTACTTGCATATTATGACATCAGATGAGAAAAGTAAATATAATTAAATTTATTTTTTACTAGGACTATTCACTATACTCCATTTCTTTCTATTCTTGCAAATCATTCTTGCTTTCACCATACCCATACCCTGCTCCATACATTGCCTTTTGCTGTCTGTCCTTTTAAGGATCTTACCAACTTCATCCACTAACAACTTTCTTAGTTGTCCCCTTCCTCTTGACCTATTCACTCTTAAGATACCATATCCTCTCAACCAATCTCGATATTCTCAGTTCACTCTCAATCTGACTTCATGTACACTGATTGCTCACTTTGTACACCAGCCACATTCATTCAGCCCCCATTCATTATTGATGTAAATGAAGATTCAATCATCCAGGCCAAAAGTCTATGGAGATTCTCAGTCATCCAGGTCATAGTCGTCCTAAAGGGGCTTTTTCAGGAGGCAACTGGACTTTGTTTTTTCTTTGAAGACGTTTTGCTTCTCATCCAAGAAGCTTCTTCAGGTCTGACTATATGGTGGGGAATGGAAGGATTTATATTTTAGCTATGCACTTTGCAATGAACACCCTTCGAATGGTGTGGGAGTATGAATGGATTTCCAGAAAAACTGCAGACTACAGGAACTATTTGCACTTCAATTTGAGATGCACACAACACAGACTTATTCCCAACAGCCTGTGCCTGTCTTCCACAGTGAAGGGTCACAGGACAGAAAAGATCCTGCAGCCAAGAAGGCTCTGCAGCCATTTGCGCTACTCAAGTGACCCTGAGGACTCAGATAAATCTCCAGGTGGCCTCAACAACTCTCTAAAAGAATACAAATGACCAGCTGTCTGCAAGGAATATAAATCCTTCCATTACCCACTATCCAGTCAGAACTTCTTGAATAAGAAGTGAAACGTCATTAAAAAAAATTAAGAATGTCCAGTTTCCTCCTGAAAAAGTACCTTTGGGACATCTAGGACAAAAGTATCTTGAAAGGTTAACCCATGTAACTGGTCCAAAGTTTATTAAAACTGAGACATTTTGTTACTCATCCAAGTAACTTCTTCAGTCAAAATGAAAATTTGGGTCAGATAGTCGTTGGAAAGAACCAACTGGTGCCATACAGATTGCAGAGGGTTTCTCTCCCAAATGAAAAGCAACATGTAAATGAAGATTCAATCATCCAAGCCAAAAATATCTTAAAAAGTTAAATCAGGGCAACTGGACCAAAGTTGTTGTTTTTTTGCTTTAATTTATATGCCACCCTTCTCCGGAGACTCAGGGCGGCTTACAATGCATTAAGCAATAGCCTTCATACTTTTGTATATTTATACAAAGTCAGCTTATTGCCCCCACAATCTGGGTCCTCATTTCACCTACCTTTGAAAGGATGGAAGGCTTGAGCCTGGTGAGATTTGAACTTTCAATAATTGCAAGCAGCAGATGTTAATAACAGTGCTTTAGTCCACTGTACTACAGGCTCTTTGCAAGTTTTGTGCAAGATCATTCCTCATTGTGTAATAATAATAAGCAATTAATTACCTGCATTAATTAAATAGTTTTCATTTTGACAGTATACAGGAACTATTAAGACGTTGATGTATAAAAACGTTCTGCCATAATATTGCCAAAAGTAAAAAAAGGCTCAAAAGAGAGAGTGAAATGAACGGGAGGAAAGTAAAAAGAAACAATACAAGAAATGTTTAGGCATTTTCGTCGCTGTAAATTCACAATAAACCTGATCATTTAAAGTGAATGATTCGGGACAATACACATAATATACATAATACACACACATTTTACACATCGCACGTGGTGTGCAACCGCGCGTTATTGGAAGCAGGTCCAGATGTTTTGCCCCAGTAAAGACTCGCGAGTCCTGACTCGTGGGGATTAGGTGAAACTGCACAGGTAGCCTTGTTAAAACAACGCTTTGCGTAATTCCTCCACCAGAATGACACCGGCTGAGAGTTATGGAAGCTGAAGCCCAGTTCATTTGGAGAACACCGCGTTGGGGGAGATGATGTTTTGGGAAATAGACTAGAAAACGAGGAAATCCTTTTGTCCAAAGGCAGAACGCGCTTCGAATGTTATGCTTATTCGGAGATGACGTCATTCCCCCCTCTCTGAGAGGGACTGCTATAATCGCGAGATCTCCTTTAGCAGAGATCCAGCAAGAAGAAGGAGCCGTAACGCCGCGTAGTACTTTCGTCATTAGCTTTTTAGCCAGTTTCTTTTATCACACAATGCTCATTGGCTGGTATGCCTTGAAGCTCCTCTCTGCCAATAGGCCAGGCGTGAAAAATGCCTTATTTCTACTGGCTGGTAGAGAGAGAAGGCGGAGCTGCTGACAGTCGTATAAAAGCAGACTCCCCGGATTACTCTCTTCCTTTTTTCCCTTGGTTCTCGTTGGCGTCTGAGGTGGGAGGTAAGGGAACTTTATCTTGCCAGACTAGGACTCGCGTTACCGAGTCGAACCGGGTAAGCGGAGCGGCAGCGGCGGCCAGCGATCGAAAAAAATTCGTTAAGGAAAGAGTCTCGCGGCCTACGCGTGGCAAGCGGAGGAGCGCATGCGCTGGAGAAACTTTGCGCTCGAGCCTCCATTTTCTAACCGTCCCCCGCTTGCTGCACGTGCGCCGGCAACTGTAGCGGCCCTGTTCATTTCCCTTGCGAGCTCAGCAGGGATATTCCGCTCCGGCATCGTTGGCCGTCCAAACCCTTCAGGAGTTGCTGAGTGGCAGCTTACAGGCGTTTGCGCCAGGACATCTGAGAATTGAGGGGTTGATTATAGGGGTTACCAGCGTGATCCCCCTTCTCGGGCCTGGTTTTTGTTAGGTGGTCTATGGGTTAATCAGTTCATGCACCTTTATCGATACCCTTCCTTGGAATTAGTGACTCCTCTTTTGACGCATATAACTTGGTTTCTAAATGTGAAACACTATTTTGGGAATGGATTCTCAAATTGAATTAAAAAGGCTAGGTATCCTCAAGTGCCCTCGGCCATCTGACTTCAGGGCAACAAGATAGAAAAAGAGAAAATAAACCCTGTTTTTGAGATAAAACTGAAATTTGGGGGAAGTGGGTGATCCATTTATTTTGTATCATCAAATTGATATGCCAGTTCTCTGACACGAATGACTCTAGGCAATATACAATAAAAACATTATACAAGGCCACCTAAAAGCATTTAAAAAATAAGATCATAATGGAGTCTATTGAAAGCTTTGTGAGTGGATGAATGCTGATAATTCTGTACAGGCAGTGTATAGGCCTTGCCCATTCAGAGCAAATTGGTGGGTTTTTGAAGTGTTAATATAATCGAAGTATGATTTTTCTCCCTTGAGAAATTCTAAGAAACACAGTGCAGGTTAAATGAATATTGAATTTAATAAAGGATGGGAATGAGATAGTGTAAAATAAACCTAGGAATGAAAACGGTGGGAACAGGCTGCCTCTTTGTAAACTCTACATATACAGTATTCCATTCTCTTAACTGGGAAGTTTTACTTTCTATTAATCCAGCAAATTAGTTTTATAAAAATGCTTCATAAACGCCATGAAAGATGGGAGGTTTTTTACTTTCATCTGTTCTGTGGGGTCTTATCCATCCTTTTGAGATCCTATCCTTCCCTAATTTGGAAATAGGACATCATGTTGATTAAAAAGTTATAGCAATTACTGTTTTATGTATATGTCTAAACCATCTGTTTAAATGTAAAAATCCATTTGGTTTTGTGTGGAAATATTTTCTCCATCTTCCTCTGAAATAATGGCTAACTAGTCAGAGAGAGAGGGGAAAATAACTTACAATTCCTGGCTTATAGCAGTGGAGAATAAACAGGTGAGGTGGGACAGATCTATAAAAGGGTGGTGCATTTCACTGTTGTGTAAAAAGATACTCCTAATTAAGAATTAATATGAACTGAAAGATAAATTTGGTTTATGAAATAGTCATGCAGGTAATTAGATAGTGTTAATTGATACTGGATGAGACTACCACTTAGAACAGAAGTGAGAACAGAAGTTTTATCAGTTGAGTCTGCCACAAATCTGAGTGGTATGTCAATAGTAATATCTCCAGTGATTTCATTCTGTTACATGGCTTGCATTTGTTTAAAATATATTGTTTGTCCTTGTCCGTAAGCTTGGCCTGTGTCTTTAGGCCAGAATGCCTGTTGCCAGGAGTTGGGTATGTCGGAAGACTTATGTCACCCCCAGGCGGCCTTTTGAAAAATCACGCCTTGATCAGGAGTTGAAACTTATTGGTAAGATTTATTCATTTATTTATCTGTTCATTCTAGATAAATTGTGCAACAATCTGTTAAATGAATGGATAACAAAACTATTAAGAACTATAAATAATTTCATAGCTGCTGTCAACTGAAAATAGTCAATGAAACAGCTTGCCTCCTGGAGTTGTGGGTGTTCTATCGCTGGAGGTTTTTAAAAAAGTTGGACAACCATTTATCCAAGATGGTATAAGGATTCCTGCTTTGGGCAAGGGGCTTGGGGTAGAAGACCTCCAAGGTCCCTTCCAGCAATATGATTCTATGAAAAAAGTCCCAGGCTGTTGTTGCCTTTCTCTCGTCTCCCAAAATGTCACAATGTTTGAGGGGAAAAAAAAAACACTCTTTAGTTGGGAAATGAATTATCCAGCTGAAAAATAAAAAAAAAAAAAATAATTTTGATGGGAAAAATTGGAAGGGATGAGATTTGCCTTAACAAAGATTCAGATTGAATTCTGTCCAGAGGAGATTGGGGTTTTTTTTTTTTTTTGAAAAATATAAAGAAGAATTGGAAGCCCCTTAGAGACTTCTGCATTGTGATTTTGATGATTTGGAGGAAATCATAGAAAAGGGAGGGGGTTTTCTAATTTAATATGTGTGTGTGTATACACACACACATACGCAAACTGTGTTTCCCTGAAAATACAAATTACCCTGAAAAACAATTTATGCCTGCACCTAATATAAATCCTACCCCAAAAATAAGCCCCGCCCACTCCATCCTACCATCTGGTTGTATGAAGTGGGGTGAGATGCATGTATAAAAATCAAGGTTGGCCAGGGTTGGGGAGGTGGAGCTGCCCTACATGCTCCGCACCTGCTTACCTTAGGTCCTTTGCAACCAGGCCTCCCATGCCCTGACCTGCGCCACTGCCTGACTTTTGCGGCCACGTGTGGTGGCTGGCCACAAGTGGCCCCAGAAGAAGTTGGTCAGCAGCATGACACGTGTTGGCCTGGCTGCAGTGGTAAGCAAGTAAGACATCCCTCAAAAATAAGACCTGGTGCTTATTTTGGGGCCCAAAAGAAAATAAGACCTGGTCTCATTTTGGGAAAAGGGTGGGTATGTATATACCCACACACAAATATATAAATAATTACATGCAAATATATAAACTTAAGGTGGTGAACATACCAATAACACTCCTCCTTCTTATTTTCTCCACCCTGTGAAGTGAGTTGAAGTGAGATGACTGGCTCATGGTCATTAAGCTGGTTTTCATGCCTAAGGTGGAACTAGAACTCACAGCCTCCTGGTTTGTAGGCCAGCACCTTAACCACTACACTAAACTGTCTTTGTTATATACAATGCAAAGGAAATTGGAAGCTCCCATTTTTTCTTTCTGATTCCTTCTGCACACTTTCCCCCTTTTTTCTTTATTTCTGCTCTGTATTAGTTTATATCAGTTTTTATGTCTTTTATAAAACTTTAATAAAAAAATTATACTACAATGGAAGAGGTACACTAATCAAGAGCAAGTTTTTCCAGAGGAATGGGGCTAATTCTGAAAAGAATTTACAAGTTGGGAAAAGAATCTGTCCTTGATTGAATTGTTGCGACCTTTAAAGTAACTGCATTTAAGCTTTCAGAATTCTTTTACTAGGTGAATATGGACTGCGGAACAAACGTGAGGTATGGCGAGTGAAGTTCACTTTGGCCAAGATCCGCAAAGCTGCCCGAGAGCTGCTCACCCTGGATGAGAAAGATCAGCGACGCCTTTTTGAAGGTAATATGGCAAAACTAGATGAACAACAGCTTTGGTGGCGCTGTTGCTTTCGGGACCTATGACTCACTTGAAGCCTGCTGAGTACCTTGATATATTTAACTTTTTTTCCTCATACCAGCTTTGTAAGTCACTAATCTGATTATAAGATAGGTGGTATATGTTATAAGATTATACAAAGGCCTGGTTTCCACAACATGTTAAATGGGGTCAAGGGAGGAGAGTGTGATGGAAATACCAAAATGGGATTAATTGAGCCAATCAGTTTACCCCTGATAGTTGAATTTAGTTGTAAACAGACCTAGTTACGACAAGCTTAAACTACCCTTTCTAGCTTGCATGCCTCATCCTTTAAAAAAAAAAGTTTAAAACAATCTTGTCTATTATGAAATTCACTACCAAGGTTGGAAAGGTAAGAAAATACCAGCCAGAAACAGATTGGCTGCAGTGGCCAAGCCAGTACTCTGCCAGCCTGAGTAATGAGAAAGGGTTTAGTGAAAACGCTATTACTCTCCCTATGTAAGTGTTTGCTGAGATACTGGGCTCTTTCTGAAATAAATGAGTAGGGTTTCTGTAATACCAATTTTTGAGTCAGTTAAGTGGTTGAGAATTGACAGAACAGTCTGATTGAACTAAATATGTTCTGCAAACAAGGTTGCCATTGTTGTTGAGGTGTGATTTGCACTTTCATCTCAAGGTCTCTGGTCAGTTGAAAATATGCAGTTATTGATAATACATTCCACAATCTACCTCTGACGCTGTGATTGTCCCAATATCATTTCTATATCCTGGGATTGCTTAATTTGTTTTTTTTTTTTTTTAAAGCCAGTTAACTGTGATGGTTGTTTCTTTTTCAATTTTGTACCCATAAATATGCTAATCTGAACATTGTCTCTTTTAACGCATGCCGTTCAGTTTGTTGATGTCTCTCAACTTTCTCTCAGGCAATGCCTTGCTGCGTCGTTTGGTCAGAATTGGGGTGCTGGATGAAGGCAAAATGAAACTGGATTATATCCTGGGTCTGAAAATTGAGGATTTCCTGGAGCGTCGTCTCCAAACCCAGGTCTTCAAACTGGGCCTGGCTAAATCCATCCATCATGCTCGTGTGCTTATCCGCCAGAGACACATCCGGTATGCTGCTGAGAGCCAAAGTTTGGGGAGTGTAAAGTTAACTATGAACTATTGACATTGGGTGTCAGCATCAGAATATATACTTCTGAAATAACATTTGCAATATCTTTTATGTGTAGCCTGTGCAGCGATAACTGTGGTCCCGGCCTTGGTTTGGGTCTTTATATACCACCAAACCCTTTTGTGGATCGAATCCTTGGATAGCTCAATAGACTAGCAGTGTCAAAGCAACTCTCAAAGATTTCGGCAAGGTTCACTGCGGCTTGGCCGTACACCTTGTGAAAGTCTGCCACATGGGTGGCCAAGGTAACACCAAGTACTGCTCCTATTTAGCAAGCACAGCAGTAACCTGATAAGATCCTTCTGTACAAGTAAATTGATGGATTTTGCAACAGCTTGGAGGAAATGTTTACTGTCTTCAGTTGCTAAATTCCAGTAAGCAACCGCAGCAAAAAAAGTTGCCAGGAGTTGTAGTTTGACTTTCTGGTGGACTACATTTCCTTAATTAAGCATATATTTTACCACCAGCTGGAATTAGGTAGGTTTTATCTATTATAGGCAGTAACAGCAATGTTCACATATAAAACAATTTCCATGGTGCATTGGCTACTTCTGAAATATAGTTCCATATCTGTTTTGTAAATCAGTATAGGATTCTAGTGTACTGAATATGGTAGTCCATAATAGGTTCTGTTTACTTGCAAATTGCAACTGGTACTTTGCTTTTTCCCTAGCACGGAATACATCCCTTGCACATTGGCAAGGCAATTTTAAATAGTTTGGAGGGGGGAGAATGGGGGATAAAACCTGATTAAAATTATAAAGCATAAAATTTGATCATTATTTTTATCTGAATAGGTTACTGTCCAGTCAGCAGTTACACTTCTGATTGTTCCATAAATCGTTAGTAACAATTGCTCCTTTAAAGATTGAAACTCCAATAGAATATAGCTCAGGGTTGAAATGGGGGGGTCCTTGTGATGTTACCTAGATTTTGGGTAATGATATATCTGCAAGAAAACAAACAACCTCAAAGAGCACAGATTCCCTGAGTGAAATTAGGTTTCAAACAGAAGCCTTTGTAGTCACTCTGCTCATAACCCTGAAGTCAGTGGCCGTTGGGGCTTTGACTTCTGAATGTTGAGGGTAGGCTGTGAACTCAGGAAATATTTGTAGAGTTTGTTTGTTTTGTCAAATATTTCCCACGAGTTCTAGACAAGATTATTGATTCACTAATCTAATCATTTCCTTTCTCCCTCTTAGTGTAAGGAAGCAAGTGGTGAACATCCCTTCCTTCATTGTCCGGCTGGATTCCCAAAAGCACATTGACTTCTCCCTCCGTTCACCTTATGGTGGTGGCCGGCCAGGCCGTGTCAAGAGGAAGAATGCCAAGAAGGGCCAGGGTGGTGCTGGAGGTGCAGATGATGAAGAGGAAGATTAAAATGTAGAATATGGCTTTCCTGGCATATAAACCAGTGGGCCATTGAGCCTATCTTACTAACATCCAATAAAAAGTATTTGTCGATAACATAGTGTAGTTCCATGGCGTCAAGAGAATTACAAACCTGTGGTAACTTAAACGTGTTTTTTCTTGCCTCTGGTCACCCAGCAATGAGAGCTGTGTGAATTCAATGTTGGCTTCAAACTTCCCAGATTGAAGTGTTTGCTTCTTGTACAAAGGGGAATGGAATATGAGAAGGGAGCAGAGAGGAAGATTGGCAATGCAAATGAGCTGGGAGAGGAGATGGCAGGCCTGGCTGTTTGAAAATGCCTCATGGGCACAATTCTTTCCTTTACACTATTTTAGCTCCAACTCAGCAACACACTCCCAAGCCATAATTTTAGATCGGCTTCTTCCCTTTTCACCTCATTCTTTCCTTTTGTTTGTCTTTGTCTTGCCAAATTTAAACTGGAGAGGCCATTTCTGACGTGGGCTTTGGTCATTGTTCCCTGCACCCTCAATATCACTTCTCTATACTTTGCTGTACTGTCCCAAATAGAATTATTTCCAAAATGGATGCACACATACACTCTACTATTTTCCTCTTAAGAGTTTATTGGTAAGGTCTTGCTGATAAAAATAGTGCAAAGGTGAACAATTAATAAAAACGGGAGATAAGGTAGACTCTGAGGAGATGAATTCCTTCACTGCTAACTTTTACCTCTTGCAAGCTTTGTTACTTTCATTCAGGAAGCAGGAAAGCAAACTGGCCTCTGATAAAAACACATACTTTTACTTATTGTTGGAGAGGAATTGGCTAGGCTTCCCAGTAGGATCCAGGAAGAGGTCTGCCTTGCCAGTAAGAAATCATAAATGAACTCAAAAGCAAAAGAATCAAGTCAGTTTGCAGATGATCAAGGTTTATTTGAGAAGGAGTTTTTAAGTTCCTTAAAAACATTTTTTAGGACTAAAAATTGAATAGTTCTTAAGAATGGAGTATCATTGAGCTGTGCTACTTTAAAGTTTTGCACAAGATGCACAAAATTACCATCTGCAATCACATTTTCTAACCTTTGCTGCTGCAAGGTTTGGGATTTTGTTTTTCTTCTATTGTCCCTTTACTATGCAGTCTCTGTTTCCTCAGAGACTGGTATCTCGCTCACCCTTTAGTATATCTGTGCTGGCTGCCTATAAAAACACTCAAGTCACTGAACTTTTTTTCTTTCTCGTAACTGGTTTCTGAGTCAGCATTCTTGAAAGCTGTCAAGTTACAGTAATAACCTTTACTAAAGGCGGTGACTGGAAGTGGGGGAAGGAGAGATTTCAGGATCACACAGTGGTCAAAGTGGAAATGGAGAAGGAGAGGACTGCTGTGGATTTGGTGCAGTGTGGTTTATTGCTCAAAATCTGCCTTCAGACTGGCCTTGGGGTTATCTATTCTAAAGAAAGAAACCAGAGAAGGATCTTGGTTGTAGATTCAAACATTCTCCTTGTTACTGGGTGTACAATCTTCTTGTCCGCCTGAGAGTTTGTAGAGAAAGATGCACAATAGTTGCAGCTAAACACCAATTCTGTCCTTGTTGACTTCACTACTGGGCAGTGCTGCTGCAGACTTGACAGGTGTTCCTTGTACAGTTAGCAGAGATATTTGTCATGGGGACTTTCACACAAACTTGTCACACACCTTTCAACTAAAGACGAGAACAGTTGGGAGGTGCTTAGGGCAGCTCTGCCTATGGATAGAGTAAAAGTTTTCTGCTATACTACCTGTGCACAAGAAGCATTTGAAATGTGGAAGTGGCTAACTTGGAAAAATGGGGAAGGGGATTATATAGGATACACATTTCCATATTGTTGACTAACCTACTCTGCCAACCCCTTTTTTCAGATAATTTTCAATAGCTTTTGGAAGGCTCATTATAAATAGCTCCACAATGAAATGGTTGGCTTATCTGTCAAGATGGTTTATTCCAAGAAAATAGTGGTGCATCAGCAGTACACTATCTACAACCAGCACTGCTCATCCATTCTAACAAGGAAGGCCCCAACTCTGCATTCATTAAAAGGTCTTAAAACTGGTGCTTCCTTTTAGCTGCAGATAGAGTTCAATAATGCCTGGGGGACTGGCAGCCTCTGCAGCTGAGCTCTGGTGTCACCTCTGCCGTGCACGGTGGCTCGTACAGCCCGCTGACACAACTCCTGCAAAGTGGGCACCTTGCAACGGAGTGGCTGTGAGAGGGCCAAAGGCACCGGAGGCTGACCCTCGCTCTCCAAGTAGCAGGGACCCCCTTCCACAGCCCCCAGGCAGAGATAATACTCAACTAACTGGACCACGCAACTGAAAGCTGGGGGATGGCCAGCTCCTGGCAAGGCCTCCAGGTGGAAAGCGGAGTCCTGCTGCTGAATACGCAGGTTGGTGATGCCTGTCCTGGTGCGGACACTCAAGGTGAAGAGGTGATGATGGTCGGAGGAATCTCTCACCAGGAAGACACCAGGAGGCTGGGAAGTCAAGAGCCTCTTGGCTTCAGCTCCTGACAGGCTGCCCCAGTAGAAGCCACTGGCCTCCAATCGTTCCAAGGCACTTTCCACCCGCTCAAACTCTCCACAGAAACTCTTGAAATGGTAGGAAGGGACGGCAGGGCCTGTCATGGCCACCACGATTGGTGCAGATGCCGGCGGGCAGCAACAGCACAGGGGGACCATTGCGCCACCAATTGACTAGTGGACTGCTTGATCATTTATCAGAGCTGCATCTGAAAAGGAAGATAAAGTTAATTCACAGAGAGGCACCTGAACATCACTCGCATCAAGGATGTTAGTCTGATTTGGCCTGGTGAGTCAAAATATTTGGTACGGGTAATCCTCAACTTACAACATGCATTTAATGGCTGTTCAAAATGACAATGGCACTGAAAAAGGCAATTTATGATCAGTTCCTCACACTTACGACCGTTGCAGCTTCCTAAGTCACATGATCAAAGTTTAGATGTTTGGCAACCAGCATATATTTACAATGATCTCAGCATCTCAGGGTCTTCAGATTGTCATTTAAAAGCTTTCTATGGAGCTTCTGATAAGCAAAGTGAATGGGAGAAGCCAGATTCGCTTAACGCCAGATGATTCACTTTAAAAAAACGTAGTGATTTGCTTAACTATGGCAAAAAAATACGTCATAAAACGGGGCACAACTCTCTTAATTGATTAGTAGTGGTTAGTATTGCAGGCTGATTCTGCTGCCTGCCTGCAGTTCAGCAGTTCGATTCTCATCGGTTCAAGGTTGACTCAGCCTTCCATCCATCTGAGGTCGGTAAAATCAGGACCCAGATTGTTGGGGGCAATATGCTGATTCTGTAAGCAGCTTAGAGTGGGCTGTAAAGCACTGTGAAGCAGTATATAAAGTGTACATGCTATTGCTATTAATTGCCTTGCTTGGCAACAGAAATTTTGGTCTCAATTGTGTTCATAGGTCGAGGATTACCTGTATTTGAATAATAGACAGAAGAAGGTTGTGCATTGAAAAATGGGCACAGAGAGAGAGAGAGAGAAAGTGCAACGAGCCCATTTCTCCATGCATTTCATAAGTTCCCCTTTTAGAGAGAAATAGAGGCTCAAACTCAGCCATGGAACTCATTAGTTGACCTTGAGCCAAGAGCAATATGTCATCAAGTCTACTTCACAAAGCCTTTTTATGAAAAAGAAAAGTAGAAAAGGGTATTACTTATCTAACTTTAATCTCTTAATTAAGTGTAGAGCTGAATGCAGCTTCAAAGCTACAAGTGGTCTATTGCTGACCCCCCCCTTTTTTTTTTTACATTTCAAACTAGGTTTTTCTCTTAATCTCAAATTCTTCACTGACTGATTTTAACGTTTACGTGCAAAATTTTAGACAAGTTTTGTCCAACACAACAGATTTGGCAAAAAGTATTGGGAAAATAGCCTGACTTTGCTTGTCAGTACCCAAATCCCAAACATTCTAAATACAGGTAGTCCTCAACTTATGACCAGAGTAGAGCCCAAAATTTCTGTTGCTAAGCAAGACATTTGTTAAGTGAATTTTGCCCCACTTTACGACCTTTCTGGCCACAGTTGTTAAGTGAATCACTGCAGTTGTTAAGTTAGTAACACGGTTGTTAAGTGAATCTGGCTTCTCCATTGACTTTACTTGTCAGGTCACCTTGGGACACAAGCAACGGTCATAAGTATAAGTCAGTTGCCAAGCGTCTGAATTTTGATCGCATGATTATGGGGATTCTGTAAAGGTCATAACTGTGAAAAATGGTCATAAGTCTCTTTTTTCAGTGCCGCTGTAACTTTGAATGGTCACTAAATGAATTGTAAGTCAAGAACTACTTGTATTTTATTGATAGTTTATTGCATGGAGTTTTTCTAAGCATCACACTATGGAGCAGCGGTCACCAACTGGTGGTCCATGGACCACTGGCAGTCTGTGAGAAAATGTTGGTGGTCTGCAGAAAAATTATCTGCATTTTTTATATTGCACTAAATACTATTTATCTTTTTAAAAAATTCGTATTAGTGGTCCGCGGGATATAAAATTATGAATTTATGTCCCTGAGGTCTGAAAGGTTGGTGACCCTTGCTATAGAGCACAGCTTTTTGCAAAGAGCCTAAACTGAGTTGTTCAAGACTGGGGAATTAAAAAGTTGTAGTCTCAAAATATGGAATTTGACATTTTATGAAGAATTTTGACTCTATTGAGCCTAGGGTACAGGGAGGAGAGTACGTACAAATAAATTTCCGCTCTGATGCTAAAGAGTAGATACAAGAGATATACAGATCAATTTACGACCACAACTGAGACAAAAATTGTTAATTGAATTTTGCCCCACTTTATGATCTTTCTGGCCACAGTTGTTAAGTGAATCACTGCAGTTGTTAAGTTAGTAACACGGTTGTTACGTGAATCTGGTTTCCCCGTTGACTTTGCTTGTCAGAAGTTGCAAAAGGAGATCCCATGACACAGCAATGGTCATAAATATGAACCAATTGTCAAGCATTTGAATTTTGATCACATGATCATGGGGATGCTGCCATGGTCATACGTGTGAAAAATGGTCATAAGTCACATTTTCCAGTGCGGTTGTAACTTTGAATGGTCACTAAATGAACTATTGTAAGTCGAGGACTACCTGTAATTTTGAATGGTTGCTATATAAATGGTTGTAAATAGAGGACTACCTGTAAGAACTAGTATGGATTTCATGTATTTTTAAACTGCTACCTATACAGATCTATCTCAAAGAAACCTGAGCTTCTCAAGGTGCAGATTCATTCCTGCAACAAAACCAGCCACCCTTGCAAAATTCATAGAAGAGATGAGCCAAAGTGTTTGCTTCTTAAACTGATTGACAGACAGAAGAACCAGTAGGTTTCCCTTCAGGGTGGTTATGGGGAAGAACAGAGGAATAGGCAAGAGTGGCTAAGCATCATTCCCCCACAGATCATACAAGATCTGTATATAAAAATACAAGAAAGCTTCATGCAATCTTGCAGCTCTATTCTAGTTCTGGGATTCCCTTTTAGAACATAGGATCATAGGGTTGGGAGGCACCCTGGAGGTCTTCTAGTCCAATCCCTGCTCAAGCAGATAACTATACCATTTTGGACAAATGGATCTCCAATCTCATCTTGAAAACTTCAAGTGTTGGAGCACCCACAATTGATGGAGGTTTTTCTCCCCCAAGACCAATCTCTTGTAGGGAGCAGTTTAAGAGAACAGATTTGTGGGCAATTGATCTTCTAACCAGAAGATCAGACATGGACATCGGAGAGAGAATCCAGTTGCCCCAGAATAAAATTTCCCCAAAGTGGAAAGCACAGCATGGAAATAAATGTTATTCTAACTTCTGATCTGGGTTGCTAATTTTTCAATTCATGGCAGTTTTTCAGAAACGGCCTCTTCCATTTGCTGTGTGTTAGACTGCTAACAATTGCTTCCCCTTTCCTTCTTTCTGCTATCGAGCCCGGACACTTCTCTTGCTAAGAGCCCAACCATGGCAGCTTCCTTTTCTGATCAATTTAACTTCTTTAAAAAGTATTTAATCTCACCATTGATCTCAGTTACAAGATGGTTTTGAAACTATTACGTAACTCAGAACATGTCTAGGCCAGAGAAAGCAGGATTCTGTTTCATAATCGGAGGGCTTGTTATTGGTTGACAGAATTAACTGGTCCTTCAAAGAGGAAAAGACTAACTCAGCAACCACTGAAAGACAGAACTGGAGAAGGGACCCAGTCCAGGATTGGCAAAGAAAACTAGCCTGCAGCTTGCGAAAGAAATGACAAAAGACCTTTCCCAGTTGACTCTGATGTCTAATGGCTGCCTAGCTAACATGTCCACGTTGCTTTCTTGATAAAAACACAGAAGTAGTTTACCATGATTTTCTTCTAGGGTGAGATATTGGTTTCCTGTCATCCATTTGAACACCAAACAGGTCCAACCTGCTTAACTTTTTTCAAGATCAGCCGTCAACTGCAATGAAATGTACTTTTGAGAGAATCTACTGGAATTCCTAAGGAACACGGTGGCTCAGTGGCTAAGGTGCTGAGCTTGTCAATTGAAAGGTCAGCAGTTTGAGCTCCCGTTACTTGTCCCAACCTAGCAGTTCGAAAGCACCTAAAAAATGCACCTAGAAAAATAGGGACCACCTTTAGTGGGAAGATAACAGCGTTCCATGTGCCTTTGGGGCTTAGTCATGCCGGCCACATGACCACGGAGATATCTTTGGACAGCGCTGGCTCTTTGGCTTTGAAACTGAGATGAGCACCCCTAGAGTCAGGAACAACTAGTACATATGTGCAAGGGGAACCTTTACCTTTACTGGAATTCCTGCCAAACATCTTCAGGGAGCAAAAATTAGAATGACACATTGTGTGTTTGACAAGATGTCTGCTTGCTCTCAAATTGTTGCTCTTACTGATTTGTAAGTAATACAGTTAGTTCTCAAGTGGGACCAGAACTTCCATCACTAAACAATGAGGTCATTAAGTGAGTTGTACTCATTTTGATCAAGTGACTGCAGGGATTTTGGGATAGTTGTAATTGCAGGACTGATCATAAGTCCTTTTTTCCCAGCACCACTGTAACTCTGAGCAGTCATTAAACTAATGGTTGTAAGTCAAAAAATTACCCATAAGTCATTTGGCATTCTCAACCTGGTCACCCTTCAGATGCATTGGACACAACTTCTCACTATTACATGTCAGGTGGGGATAACAGGACTTGTAGTATAATGAATCTGGAGACCACCAGATTGAGGAAGCCTACTCTTAAATCTTCATTCTGATCCTATAAAATGCGTCCTATTGAAGTATCTTAAGATCCTGGGAGAGTTGCAGGTAGCAGCTCCTGATTAAGTTTATATAGGCTCCAGAGCTAAGCAGGATGAGTCCTGGTTGAGATTTGGATGATAGCTTTCCAGGGAATTTCATGGCTGAAAACTAGAGCAGGAAGTGAAAGTAACAACTGAAAAAACTGACCAAAATCACTATTATGTAGTTGCCAAGAAAACTGAGTGGCCAAGTTCATGAAATCAACAAGAGCTGTTCAGAATCTAAGAAAATGTTTGGCCTTGAGCAATATTTTGTCTGAAGTACTGATAAAGATAATTGCAGCAATGGAGAATCTACATAAATCAGGACTGAATATTTGGGTTCCTAACGACCTCTGATCTTGGCATTCTTCTTGCAGACATTTCATTGCAGTAACATTATCCGTGCTTTTGGTTTATCCCAGAATGGTATATAATTAATAAATTAATTATAATAAATAATATACACTACCTTAAATTTTGCCTCTTGAGTCTCTGGATAGAAGGATTTATGTACACCACATTCCAAAATTATCTCATGTAATCAGTCCGGTAAATAAGAATTAGGCCTATTATTCTACTGTTACCATGATTTTTTAAAATAAATCTTTGCCAGGAAGAATATAAGATGTGTTAAAATTCTTTGTCTATTTCCCTGCAAATAAAGAATTTTAATACATAGATACCAACAACAAAAGGAGTATCGTCAACTTCAACTCTAAAAGTAATCTCAGATTCATTAGCATTAGGAAAAAAATATTTCTGGGACTATATCAGTAAAAAGCAGTAGGTTGAAGATGGCATATTTGACAGCTCATATTCATTAACATTTCCCTGCATTTAGAAATTTAGAGTCTCTGTGTCTTTGGAGAAAGAAGTAAAACTACAATTGCACTTATAACTTTTATAAAAATTAGATGCCACTTCTTAATCTTTTTTCTTTCTTTCCTATTTTTCTTCTTTCTTTTTTTGCACTTTAGTTTTCTCTTTTGTTTCTTCATTTTTCTTTCTTTTCTTTTTTTTTTTGCCATTTTTAAAATTTATTCTTTTTTTAAAGATCTGGTACGGTATTATTTCATTCAATTGGTTTACAATTTATCCAGGAAGTTATCCAGCGTGGGGATGCCTTCTTTCAGCCCTTTCCGTTTGCGTGTCTCGCTGACCACTTGAGAAGGACGGCTGGTGCTGTCGAAGGGCTCCCCGGGGAGAATCTGCCAGTGATCGAACATGCACTGCGGGAAAGCCTGGCCTCCGGTGTTGGATCTCAAGTCGGCCGTGAAACCATAAGATTTGTTCACAGGCAGGTAGGCCTTGACCACAAACATGGGGTCCCAGCCACTTGGGACTCTTTAAAAACATGGCCTTGTTTCCTATTCAGCACTCCATAAAAGCCATCCACTACTTGTTCGCGGCACTGGATCTTCGTTTTTCTTTCTTGTTCTATTTTAGTTTGTACTAATTTTACTCTTGTTTTTAAAATCTTTAATAAAGTTATATATTTTTTAAAAAAATCTAGTGTCTCTTCTCCTAAAATGCAATATTGGTATCTTGAGGGCATAGTACTTTTCATGTGAGAAACAAGACAAGTCCTGACAGTTTTTCTGGCCACATTTCTTTGAAGTGTTTCCTATTATATTGCTTCCTTCCTAGGCTGGGATAGAATGACTCAAAATGCCTCAGGTGGCTTCATGCCTAAGGCAAGACTAGAATTCAGGATCTCCTATTTTCTAACCTGGTGCCTTAAACCACTACACAAAAAATGAGAAGAGGACATTATAGGTGGTCCTTGACTTACAGCCACAATTGAGCCCCAAATTTCTGTTGTTAAGTGAGTTTTGCCCCATTTTACAATCCACAGTTGTTAAATGAATACTTCAGTTGATGTGTTAGTAACCCAGTTGTTAAGTGAATCTGGCTTCCCCATTGATTTTGCGGATCAGAAGGTTGCAAAAGGTGATCGCATGACCCCGGGACATAGCAACGGTTATAAATATGAACCAGTTGCCAAGCATCTGGATTTTGATCATGTGTCCATGGAGATGCTCCAAAGTTTGAAACTGTGAAAAATGATAATGTCACATTTTTCAGTGTTGTTGTAACTTTGAATGGTCACTAAATGAACTGTTGTTAAGTCAAGGACTACCTGTACTGAAAACTCTTGACATAAAGCTGTTTTTAACTAATCTGTAAATAATACTTTACTGGGAAGAGAGAAAATTTAGCACAGTTGAAAAGTCACAATCTCTCAGCAGTAAGATTCTAATATCCTATTTCACAGATTCCATCTGAAAAACCCAAGTGAGTTATTGCTTCTGTGTAAATACAATCCCATGCGAGACTTGGTTGTTGTTGTTTTTTGCTAAAAAAAACATGTCCTGAAGTAGCCTCACACAGGAAAATGTGGCCCATTTTACGGGGAGTAGCATCTGAACTCAAACTTGTCAAGTTTAGGTCATTTCCAATCTACATCTGACCTAGAAGGAATCTGTTTAGCTGCCAGCAGAATTAGAGAGGCTAGTTCTGTAAATACAACATCATGGGATATGAACTCTGGGATATGAACTCTCTGCTAGTCTCTCCCAATTCCAAAATCCTTTGAATTATCGTCTGCACAGATAAGCAAATCCTGGACATAAATCAACCACTCCCAGCCTGGTTCAGTTGTGCAACAGAAAATAAGGAGACCAGAGAAAGGGGGCCTAAGTACATTAATAGAGGTGGTCCTAGTTCAGCCCTTGTCATCTCCATTTAGAAACCGACTGAGTAGCAAGTAGTAGAGAGCAAGAACTGACATTAACAGGCTAAATAAATCAATAGCTTGTACTGATGTACAAGCAACTAGTGACAGCTTCTGTAGCCTGAAGCACCTCCCTTCAAAAGAGGCTCTTCAGTCTCTGAATGAGTCACTCTTCTTATCTACCGATAATTCTAGGAGATGCATCCTTCTTTATCTTTCATTTTGGGTATTAAGAGGAAATTTCCACCATTGGGAGCTGGTTTGGTCTATTCTAGTGATTAAGGCACTAGACTAGAAAGTGGGAGACCGTGAGTTCAAGTCCCTTCTTAGCCATGAAAGCCAGCAGGTTACTCTCCTTCAGCCCAACCTACCTCACAGGATTGTTGTGTGTGTGGGTTGGTGGTGGAGGAAATAGGAGGAGGAAAGTGTGTTGGATCTGTTCATTGTCTTGTTATTTGCAAAAATAATAAAGGCAGGATGTAAATAAATAAATAAATACATACATTTAGCATACAGTCAAACTAACTTCAATATGATGGAGAGAAGAACATTTTTTGTCATTAGAGAAGGTTTGACATAAAAAATGAAATAAAAACATCATCCACTGAGAAAGAACTCTTAAATGTTTCAACAGAATGAGAATACAACAGGAGATCTTTTGAGTATCTACTTAGATTATTTTAAACCTTACTGTACTAGCTTGGATTGGGTTGTGTCTTTAAACAAAAATTGCACACTTTTTCTGGACCAAGGGCCACTCTGCTCTTTGAGCCCATACAAGTAATCTCCGATTTACAACCATTCATTTAGTGACGGTTTGAAATTATATCACCACTGAAAAAAGGGACTTAATTTTCATAATTATGATCTTTGTTGCATCCCCAAGTGATTAAAATTCAGAGACTTGGCAACTGGCACATATTTATGACAGTTCCAGTGTCCTGGGGTTATGTGATTACCTTTTGTGGCCTTCTGACAAGCAAAGTCAATGGGAAAGCCAGATTCAATTAACAACCATGTTATTCACTTAACAACTGCAATGGTTCACTTAACAACTGTGGCAAGAAAGATCATAAAATGGAGCAAAATTCACTTAACAACTGTCGTGCTTAGCAATGGAAATTTTGAGCTCAACTGTGGTCCTTAAGTCAAGAACTACTTGTATCAAACCTCACTAAATTTGTTTTCATTTTCCTTTTACTTAAACAGAGTTGATATGATTAATTCTCCAGTTACATATGAAATATTTTCTCCTTTTAGGCACTTTTAAAGGATCCTCTACTTTAAATTGTGCTTATCTGCACAAAAATCAATCAGCAGCTTCCTCCACAAATCTTCACAGCTGCAGCTGCAAGGGATGGAAACTCAAGTAATTCTCCAGGCTAAGCGATGTTCTACGAATTGCTTGATTTTTGTTGTTGGTTTTTATTCTTTTCTCATAACTGCAGATGAGAAATAGAACGAAGAAAGAGGAGACTGCTAGTGAATAGTTACAGATTAATGAAAGAAATGGGAAAATCACGGCTGGTAAACAAAACTTTATTACAGGTTTCCTCTGGTATTGGAAGCAAACCCACTTGCATGAAATCTATGTAAAATGCAGCTATTTTTCACTACACAAAGAGAAAGACACACTCGGGTATTCCTAGCCACGCATGCTGTTAGGTTTAAAAGTTGAGAGGGCGTCAAACACGAAAAGTTGGCTATTTTGCATTGTGGCATTCCTAATCTTTTATAAAGCAGTTTAAGCTTCGCGGGACTTAATCGCTGGGACGTTAATTTGAATTTTGCCAGATTCCAAGTTCATCTGATTGTCGAGTTATTATTCTTATTTGGCAACCTTCCAGCCTCTCCCATCCTAAAAAAACAAAATTAAGCGCCAAAGCCAGAGTGGGGCTTCCCTCCTCGATTTACCCTCCAAATAAACCAGCATCGGAAGAGTTTACCATACTCCGCTACCAGCCCTGAGAGTTCGGGAGCCCATATCTTGCTTAAGAGTGGCTGGAACAGGTTTCTTCTTCTTCCCAACTTTCGCAGCCCCCAGCCCACAACCCCCTCCCCGCCCCCCGGCTAGGGAAACAACATCCCCCGCACTCGCTCCGAAAGCCCTAAGAGTTTTGCTAAACTTACCTTTGTTATCGAGGAAAGCCGAGCGGTGCCTGGGTTTCTCCGGGGAGCGGGGAAAACGAAAGGGGGCGAGCAAAGAAATCGATTTAAAACACGGACTCGGCTTTGCAGGCTGGGCTGCGGGAAGCGAGTCCGGCGCGATCGCCCCTTTCTCCCATCTTTCGAGCGGTAGCGGCGGCGGGAGGATGGAGGTGGGCGAAGGCGGACCGCGCGTCGGGATGGTCTCGGACGGAGCTTTTGCCTCCCCAGCTCGGACGGGGAAGAGTAGAAAGAGGTGGAAGTTTACGGGGCTGGGGCTGGGAGTTGGGGAGTGAAATGGAGGAGGAGGAGAGGAGGAGGAGGAGGGTGGAAGAACAGCGCCAATCTATTTCCTTTGGCCAAAGAATCGCGGCCCCTCTCTGGTTTCCTGGAAATGCGTGTGAACGTACGTGCGCGTTTCTGAAGCGAGAAGCGCCTTTCCCGTTAGCGGAGGAATCGGAGAAGGCGAGGGGGGGCGGGGGGGGCTGGTGTCCGAGGACTTCGGATACAATCTCGGTGCGGGGGGGGAGGAGGAAGGGGAGAGAGAGAGAGAGAGAGAGAGAGAAGCTTAAATCTCGGGCAGGGGGGGAAAGTGACCAAGAGTTTGCAATAATCGTCCGGCGGCTCCGATTGGATATTCTTTGTGTGTGTACACACACACACACATATATATGCGCGCATATATGTATGGGAAACATCTGTACATTTCTCAGGGAGGAGGGAGGCTAGATGCCTCTGTCTGTGTGTGTGTGTGTGTGTGCTGGGGAAGCGGGGGGGGGAGCGTGGCCGAGTATTTATTTTTATGAATGGTCGCCACTTTCATTGGTCGCTGGGGAGTGGCTGACAGGGCTGTGATTGGCAGGAAGTGGCTGTATCAACCCCGCGCGCTCCGTCCCCCTCCCCTTTTGCTGCTGCTGCTTTTTTTTTTTCCCCCCTCTGGGTGATTCCTGGAAGTGTGAGGGACTGTTGGTAAGAAGGAGGGGAATGCGAGTTGGTTCCCGCCTCCGCCTATCTCTGCAGTGGAAGACGGGTTGGGTAAGGTGATCGGGCCTTTGGAGGGAGATCCCCCCCCCCGCTCGCCCGAAGCGGCACACCTTTCCTTTTTAACCCTCTCGGTGCAAGGAGGAGGGGGGAGGGCGTAAAAAAGGTCGAGGAAGCGACCAATGGCAAGCTGCCCTCTCCCCTCCCGCCCCCCAATTCACTCTTAAGTCGCCTGCTTTGGGAAGAGACGTGCGAGCGAAAGGGGAGGGGGAGGTTTGCCTTGGTCTGTATTGGGCGCATGGGTGTATGCGGTGTATTTGTGTGACTGGGGCCTCCGTGGGTCCCGCGTTTGCACGGTGTGAATGCGGGCAGTTTGGATCGGTGCACGAAAGGAGCACTTCGCATGCATGGATTCTCCGTGGAGAGAGCTCCGCGGATTGGGTGGTAGGCAGCGGCTTTTTGCTTTGTAGACGACCCAGCTGTGCAACTGAAAGGCTCGATTCGAAGATCAGCTGCTTGCACGATGTGTGGGGGCCAGATTCACACAACACGCTAAACTAAACCTTGAATCCGGGTTGTTTTATATGCCAGAGCCTGTGCAAAGACATCGGTCATGCTACAACTTCATGGAATCGCCTGGTTCACTTCACAACCCGATGGCCAGCCCTGTGAACTACACTAGAGTGTTGTGCAAACTAATCAGGATGTGGTTTTGGACAAAGCCTGAGCCCCTGTCTGCCCCATCCTGAATATGGAGATAATACATTGGTTTTCTACCCTGAAGCTGCTTTAAGGGTTAGGATAAACTGAACATGAAGTGCTTTGAATATTTACTAGAACTACCATATGCAAATGGTATATGGTAATACCATGTGTATTATTACTACTGTCACTCCCATTATTACTGTTATTTTGCAGTGTGACAGGGTAGCTAGAGAGCTGGGTGAAGGTTTGGTTCAATTCTCTGAAGTTAGAGGGGGAGATACACAGTAAGAGCTTCACAACATGGTCTAGTGCTTGGCTAAGTCTTGGGAGATCTGAGTTTTACACACACACACACACACACACTCCTAAAAGTAAAGATAGACCCAGCTTGAATTGCTTGAAAAAGACAGATGGGAAAAGCATAATAAACAATTTGCAAACTCACTCCTGAGTTCACCCGCACCAGCTTCTTTTTATGGCTTTGGGCTATTTCAGTCCACTGTGATGACCCTTTGAAAAGTAAAGCAAGGCTGAAATCAATGCACTTGAATAGGAGAAGGGGTGTGTATTTGTGTGTGTGTGTTACATCTGCGCACTTGAAGCAAAATGAATAGGACAATGCTCAAAAACGGCAGCATTTCAAAATAGCAAAAAGAATAGGTGGAAATCCAAAATAGGGGGAATGTTTTGGAATAGCTGCAGGATTAAAAGCTTTGCCCACGCTCAACAGATGGCTAATCAACTTTCCTGCAAAAGGGAGGGGGAGGGGGAGGCTTCTGCACTTTGAGACCTATGGAGAACAGATTGACATTGCCTGCCTAAACATTTTCTCTTTTATATTATGAGTTTGTACATTAGTTTTGAAGAGCCAGTGTGCCCTTTGGATGAGGGGCTGGATTACAAGCAGGGAGATCTGACTTCCTATCTTGCCCTAGGCATGAGTGAGCATGAACTATATGAATTTTGGTCAGCCATTCTCTCTCGGCCACAGAGGGAAAAAAATTCAATGGCAAACCACTTCCAAAAAACAAGTAGTCCTCAACGTACGACCACAATTGAGCCCAGAATTTCTGTTAAGCTAAACAAGGCAGCTGTTAAGTGAGTTTTGCCCCATTTTATGACGTTCCTTGCCATGGTTGTTAAGTGAATCACTGCAGATGTCAAATTAGGAACATGGTTGTGAAGTGAACCTGGCTTCCCCATTGTCTTTGCTCATCGGAAAGTCACAAAAAGTTATCACATGACCTGGGACACTGCAACCATCATAAATACATGCCAGTTGCCAAGCGCCCAAATTTTGAACACATGGCCATAGGGGCTGCCATGGTTGCAAGGGTGAAAACTGATCTTAAGTCACTTTTTTCAGGGCTGCAATTTCAAAAGGTCACTAAAGAAATGATTGTAATTTGAGGACTACCTGTATTGCTAAGATAATGTTTCTATGCAATACCCAGGAGTCAAGATTGATCCAAAGGTATGACCACAGAAATCCTCATAAAAGCTGTACTGAAATGTTTAAAAAAAGGCCTTCTAAAATCAAATCAGTACGTACGTTTGGAGAATCTCGTCACCAGGAAAAGCATATTTATGCATAAACCCAATTAGGACAAGAATTTCCATTGCTGATCGAGCATTGTTGTTAAGTGAGTCATATTCACTTTTACCAGTGTTAAGTGAATCACTGCAGTTATTAAGTGAATCCTGTGGTCATTAAGCAGATCTGGATTCCCCTAATGACTTTGCTTGTTAGAAGCCAGCTGGGAAGGTCACAAAGGACCCCGGGATGCTGCAGCCCTTGTTAAAATGGTTGCCAGGCATCCGAATTTTGATCACATGACCATGGGGAAGTTGCAACCATTATAAGCATGAGGATAGTCATGATGTCACTTTTTTTAAAGTGTTGTTGTAACTTCAAATGGTTGCTAAATGAACGTTTGTAAGTTGAGGATTACCTGTATTTCTTTTGTATATCAATTCGGTTTTTCATGACTATAGAAAACATATGAGCATTCCAAACATCTATTATAAAGGTGTGTCTGGGAAAAGCCAAGTTAAGATGTGTTTTCGTCAGAGTAATACTATATACCTTTGTGTACTCTGAATAAATAATGCAATTTGTGTATGAATATCGAAGAGATGCGTACATACAAGGACTTCCATGTAGCATATAGATATAAATTATATATGCCATATTAATTTCACAACTTGGTAACAATACCAAGCCACTTTTGCTTAGTTTTGTAAAACTGAGCAGTTGGACAAGATTGACATCTGAATGAAGGATCCATCCATCCATCCATCCATCCATCCATCCATCCATCCATCCATTTATTTATCTATCTACCCACCCACCAACCCACCTACCTCTATCATCTTATTCTATCACACACACACACACACACACACACACACACACACACACACCTGTCTCTCTCTCTCTGTCTATCAAACTTATATGGCTTCTTATCTCACAGAAAGTCAGTCTGGGTGACGTATAACAGTAAACATTTTACATACAACAGTACATTTTACTATAATCCAGTAAAAACAGTAAGTAAATAAGACAATTATTAGTGAAAACCATTATATAATATTATTTTCAAAAATTAAAAATGATAAAAGCAAAGTTATAATAGGGAGAGAGAATAATAGATGGATGTTAATAATAAGGGAACCACCTCATGAGTTCTCCCATCCCCTGGGATTCCCAGGGCTGCTGGCATAGCAATAGCACTTAGACTTATATACTGCTTTACAGTGCTTTACAGCCCTCTCTAAGCGGTTTGCAGAGTCTGCCTATTGCCCCCAACAATCTGGGCCCTCATTTTACCCACCTCGGAAGGATGGAAGGCTGAGCCAACCATGAGCCTGGTGAGATTTGAATTGCCAAATTGCAAGCAGCTGGCAGTCAGCAGAAGTAGCCTGCAGTACTGCACTCTAACCACTGCGCCACCATGGCTCATAACCAGGTTTTGAGGGGCCTTCGGAAGTTTGGAAGTGATGAAGTCAACCTCATATCCAGGAGCAGAAGATTCCACTATACCAGTCCCACAGCAGAAAAAGCCTGCTGGTTACCAAGTATCAGCACCCAAAACATTCCATCCTAAGAGACTGGAAAGTTTAGAAAGCATCTTAGAAGAAACTAATACAATAGTATTAGTAATCAAGTAATCAACAGAAGTTGGACCTGAATTGAAAGAGACTTTCTTTGTCATGCCTGAACTGTGAGGAACATGCTCCTAAGGCAGTCCCATTAAGAGGATATATCACACTCATGGTATGAAGGAGGATATTGTCCCTAGTACAGTGATCTCCAACCTTTCTGGCTCCATGGAAAGTAAACAGCGGCAGCGAGAAGGGTGGAGTGGATGGTTTCAGAAGCCCAACCCCGCTCGTGCGCAAGTGCAAATGAAGCTTTGCATGCTCGCCCACCACTTGTTCAGCCCAGTTTCCAACAGATCACAGCCTGGTACCAGTCCGCGGCCATGGGGTTGGGGACCTCTACTCTAGTGAGCTAAATATTTATATTGTTATAGGTACAGGTAAAAGTGAAGGTTCCCCTCGCACATACGTGCTAGTCGTTCCCGACTCTAGCGGGCGGTGCTCATCTCTATTTCAAAGCTGAAGAGCCAGTGCTGTCCGAAGACGTCTCCGTGGTCATGTGGCCGGCATGACTCACTGCCAAAGGTGCACGGAATGCTTTTACCTTCCCACCAAAGGTGGTCCCTATTTTTCTACTTGCATTTTTTATGTGCTTTCGAACTGCTAGGTTGGCAGACGCTGGGACAAGTAACGGGAGCTCGCCCCGTTACGCCGCAGTAGGGATTCGAACCACTGAACTGCCAACCTTCCGATTGACAAGCTCAGCGCCTTAGCCACTGAGCCACCACGTCCCTGATAAATAAAATATTTATATTGTTACGGGTACAGGTAAATACAATATAATTTTTGTTATTGTTTTCGTTCAGTCGTGTCCTGTTCTTAGAGACTGCTTTGGACAAGTACCTATAGTTTTCTTTGCAAGGTTTTTCAAAAGTGGCTTGCCATTGCCTCCTCCTTAGGGTTGAGAGAAAATGAGTGGCTCAAAGTCACCCTGGCTTTGTGCCCAAGATGGGACTAGAATTCCCGGGCTCCCAGTTTCTAGCCTGATGTCTTAACCACTACACCAAACTGGCTTTCACGTCCTACAGTACACAGTGTTGAATCTGAAACTGTGTGGAGAATTGGCACATTTGCAGTACTTGTGCATCAAATTACCGTTGTTGATTCCTGTTAATGAAGCACTTTGAATGACGAAAGAATCTAACTTCTGTTTGAAACGCTGATCTGAAGGGTAAGCTTAGTGGATGAATATTGTGTTGTCTCTAGCGCAGTTAAAGAAACACGTGGCCTTAACAATGGAGTGATGCTTTTGAATGCAGAATCATGGTTATTTCTCTGAAGTGTATTTATACCCCTACTTCTGCAGCTGAATGTGCAAGGGAGAAAGAGGGTGCCCATTAGGAAAACAGAAGGAGAGGGGGGTGGGGTGGGCCGGAAGGGGTTAGAGTTTCTGGATTTTATTAATACTCAGTCCTGCCCCAGCTCACTCATTCAAGATGTCCACTTCCAAAAGCTATTGATGCATCAGAAATCTTCAACGGGCCTTGGCATCGGGAGGAAACCTGGCTTTTTCCTACACCTCCTGGCCAGGGACCCAAGGCATCCTGGCACTCTGCTGTGTTTCTCTTCCTGGCTTGGGTGGTGTTTATGAGCTAATCATGTGCAGTCAGGGCTTTAAGCTGTTCCTGGCAGGTCTGAAGTTGCCGGTAAAGGCACCGGTTTCCTAGCCGTGATGGGGGGGGGAGTGAGTGCGTGATGGAATGCTAAACAGCTAATAGCCACATGGAGAAGCAGCCACAATCCTTGGGGCTTTGGAAAAAGCCTCGGTGTGTGTGCGCGCACGCACAAGGGGAGGGGTAGAAAGCATAAAGCCCAGAACTCAAAAAACAGGCAGAATTCCTATCTATTTGAAGACTGAATCTGGATTGATTCACATCCCAAAGCTCCTGAGATGTTGGAATATGTAATACCAGATCACAAAAGGATGCGCAAAATTCTTTGCTCGTGCGCAATGTGTCAGGTCACAGCTCCCCTCATCTTGGGCAACATCATATAATATATAGTCATCGGGAGGCCCTCAAACTGGTGGGTGGCTTCTAAACCAAATTTCATGCATCTGAGAGGGTAACACTTTGGGGCATTCTTCCTCTCATGCTGATGTTATCTAAGCCTATGTCAGCAGATGGCTTTATCTAGAGGCCTCATGAAGAGGTGTTTGTGTGTGTGTGAGACAGAGATAGAAAGAGGGACAAAGCCTGAGGCATCCCATAGAGCAGGGGTCCCCAATTCTTGAGCAACTGCCTACTACCGGGATGCAACCTGTTTGGAATTGGGCCCTGTGAGCAGCAAGGGCTCACACGCAAAGCTCCATTTGCACAAGCGACAGGCGCACACCCACTGCTGGCACAAATGGAACTGTACTCGCTCACACAGCCGCCACTCACACAGAACTATCCTTTCTCCCCTACCCCCCTGCCGGTCCACCAAGCCACCGATGCCATAGAGCAAAGGTCAAAGAGTAGATCTTTCTCTCTCTCCACCCTATCAATACAGCTGCAACGGTCCTGGAGAAAAAAAGAGAATCACCAAAGCCATATGTGTCTCATTCCCAACCCGCAGAGGTAATTCAGAAGGATTATCATCTTCGATGGCTTTGAAGCTGCCAAGAAATCCAAGCAGGAGCAGGATGGATGCACCATCTTGGTCCTACCATAAGTCACTCATAAGGCTGATCGCTGTTGCCTCAGTACTATACCCAGGCTTGAAATCTAGCAGGAAGGGATTTAAATAATCAATTTTCTCCAGAAGTTACAGCCAAGGTTTCAGAAATTGTTCAACACTACTTCCTCCAGTGCAGGAACTCCCTCAGGGATGAATTCATCACTGCTTGAACCCAGCTACCTGGCAACTCCTACCTGCCTGACTCAACCAAGAAGGATTTGTCTCTGATGAACACCTGGTCAAGCTCACAGATCTAAGAACCTTTTTTTAAATATATAAATAATTTTTATTCAACATTTACATCTTTAACATCCTTGTTACATTTTTACAGCTTTCCGATACCATCATCTTTGATAATGTCTATTTTATCTTTTAACCAACTATATACACATACATTTTATATATTACTTACTAATTTCTATATTCACTACAATTTATACCTATCTATTACAAATAACTATTTCGCTCCTCTCTAATATACATTTATACATTAATTTTGGATTCTTTCTCCAACCAGTTATACCATCTATTCCATGTCTTGTAATAAATCGTTTCCCCTCGGTCTTTTAGTTCCATTGTTAATTTATCTGCTTCTGCACATTCTAGCACCTTTTTTAGATCTGAGAACCTTTTAATCACTTCCTCAAAACTAACAGGCTTAAACTCTTCCCAGGCACTATACCAGATTTTACCTCAACCAATTTAACAGGACCCGTACAGCTAGAATCCTGATTAAAGCAAATCAGAGTGACGCTATCCATGAACAATCCTCATTGACTCCCTTCAGGTGAACTTCTGACTCACTTTTCCCTAAAAGAGACTGATTTACCTTAAACGGGGCCACGGGATGGCAATATATGGATGTAATAATAGTAGAAGAATAACTATGTTATGTTGCTCTTATTGCATCAATTTACAACCATTCATTTAGGGACCATATGAAGTTACAACAGCACTGAAGAAAGTGAACTACAATGCCTACTCACACTTGTAACCATTATGTGGGGGAAGCCAGATTCATTTAACAACCATGTGATTCACTTAACAACTGAAATGATCCGCCCGCAGAAGTTGTGAATGCTCCCAACACTGGAGATTTTTAAGAAGATGTTGGATAGCCATTTGTCTGAAGTGGTGTAGGGTTTTCTGCCTGGACGGGGTTAGATTAGAAGACCTCCAAGGTCCCTTCCAACTCTGTTACTCTATTCTGCTTAACAACTGTGGCAAAAAGACTTGTAAAATCGGTTGCCATGCATTTAACAGCTGCCTTGCTTTCTAACAGAAATTCTGGTTCCAATTGTAAGTCAAGATCTGTGTTCCGGGTCAAATTTGGTTTCATTTTTTTCCACTGAGGCTCTGTACATTACTTCTGCTGCTTTATCTCCAAGACTTCCTCCAGGAACCAGGGCACCCTCTGGAACCTGTATGCAGAAAGAGGCAGCCCAGGTGCCATCTGATCCAAAGCCCCTGCCCACTTTTCACTCTAAAAGGTGATTAAGGCTTCTGTGGCATTGTGACTAGGTTCTCCAGAATTTCCCAAGTGCCCTTTAAAGCCCAAGAGGCTTTAACATGTATCCCAAGTAAATACCACATTGGCTTGAAGAAGCTACACCACAACCATTTGGAAAAGTATGAACTCAGCCAAGGAAACCAGGAAGTTATAAGAAAGAAACTCTTCTTTATTCTTTCTCGTATAAGAGGGAAAGAAGGGGAAACATATTTTTAACATTTTGTTATTTTTGTTGTTCAGTCACTAAGTCATGTTAGACTCTTCCTGAGGTCATGGACCGTATCACACCAGGCTCCCTTGTCCTCCTCTTTCCTGGAGTTCACCCAAACTCATATTCATTGCATTGAGGACAATGTTTAATCATCTTATCCTCTGCTTCACAATTGAAATCTCAGATCTAATTATCTGTGGAGCAGCACTTCTGAAAGCCACAAGAACTACAAGCCATCTCTAATACACTATTGGTGACTATCCCTGCTGGTGTCATGTGTAAACCAGGTGGGCGTATGGCATCCAAGTGTTAGTAGTACATGCCAAATCATACCTCTATCTCATGATAAGACATTGGACAAATAATACCTTGTTACAGGCTGACCTGGCATTAAGCATTAAGCAGCAGCAGCCTTAGCCCAGGGACCCTGAGCATCTGATGACCAGGCTACAAGATGGAATTGGTGCAAAATAGCACCTACTGTATATCTTCCTCAAGAGCAACCTGCCTGTTGTCTCCCACCATAACACCCCCTGCCCATCACCAGAGAGATGTTGTTGCCTGTCTTTTTTCACCCCATCGAAAGGGGTGAACAAGAAGGGTAGGACAAGAAGCAACAGATGGAAACTACTCATGGAGAGAAGCAACTGAGAACTAAGGAGAACTTTCTGACAGTGACAACAATTAATCAGTGGAATAGCTTGCTTTCAGAAGTTGTTGTCAAGGTTGCGACTGACGAACCAAGCCAGCACACCGAGATGATCAGATCTCTTTAAGAATTGTTTTATTGAGTACATCATTTCAGCACTCATGAAAGCAAAACCAACCCTTCATTATTTCCCATGGTTTTTGTATAATTAAAGAATAGATATTCCCCTCCCTCCTTGTCACAGGTCCTACTGTCCAATTAGGTGTTCTGGAGTCTCCCAGATAACTCCTCCAAGTCTCTGGCCAGCACCTGTTGAGATGACCTTGGTTCCCATGGGATGATGAGTTGTTATTGTCTGGCCTGACTTTCCAAACATCTCCCACCCATCCCTATTCTGTGTGGCAAGCTCAGAAATGAAAAGATGGCTGCGGCAGCATGGGTCCATTTCGAAGTTGAGAGTTGCAGGTGCTCCAACACGAGGTTTTTAAAAAGAGATTGGACGACCATTTGTCTGAAATGGTATATAGGGCTTTCTGCCTGAGTAGGGGTTTGGACTAGAAGACCTCCAAGGTCCCTTCCAACTTGGTTATTCTGTTGTTCTGTTAACTCTCTGATCTCTGCCATCTCTCTCCCCAATATCCAAAATCCTATCCAATATCCAGATTTAATCAATCACTTCCTAACCAGTTTGCTTGTCAGAGCTTTGGGACAATCTAGCGCACTCATTCAGTGGAACTTCAGGTCCAAGAAAAATCACCACCACCGCTCCCCTCTTACTATAATATGCCACACAAAGTAATCCTGCATCACTTCCCAACAGCTGAACAGGAGCTTTGCTGTTGCGGCTGATGGCAGATGAACTCCAGATCCAGCCATTTTCTTCCCTTTCCAGCATTTAGCATGTCAACTGAGCCAATTACGTCTACTCAATAAAGGGTGGTTAAGCAAACCTAACAGCACAATGGGTGAACATTTTAGAGCATTTCAACATTTTAGAGCATTTCATGTTTGAAAAAGCAAATAGCTAACACAAGTCTATCAGGAATATGTTCCAACATGTGCCTCTGATTGATCACTACATGTATCATCTGTGCTTGGAGCTACGGTTCTTTAATCTCTTCAATCAGGACAATGTGGTTACCGTCAAGTCTGAATTATGAATGAACTTGAGTACAATGGACCTGGGTGACTTTACAAAGGAAAGTTTACTTTATGTTCATGCATCAATGAGTGGTTTCAAGCTACCAGTTTGATTTCCTATAATGTGTTAGAAGGAAGCTGTGGCAAGCACATTTTGGAAAGTGTACAGGTAGTCCTCTACTAAACCATTCATTTAGTGCCTGAAGTTCAGTGGCACTGAAACAAGTGATTTATGACCAGTTTTCATGACAGCAGCAGCATCCACATGTCACATGATCAATATGTGGGTGCTTGGCAATTGGCAGGTATTTATGATAGTTGTACTATCCTGGGTATGTGATCATGATTTGTAACCTTCCCAGCTGCCTTCCGACAAGCAAACTCAATGGGGGAGGCAAGATCCGACAAGCAAACTCAATGGGGGAAGCAAGATTCACTTAATGACTGGGTGATTCACTTAACAACTGTGACAAGAAATAGGGGCAAAACTCACTTAACTTTTGCTCAGCAATGGAAATTTTGACTCCGTTGTGGTCATAAGAATTCTGGGAGCAGAGTTATCTGGGGAATTCTGGGAATTGAAGTCCACTCCTTTTAAAGCTGCCCAGGTTGAGAAACACTGCTGCATAAAGTACAGGTAGGCCTCGACTTACAACAGTTCATTTAGAGACCGTTTGAAGTTACAACGGCATTTTCAAAAGTGACATGACCATTTTCCACCCTTATGACCATTGCAGCATCCCCATGGTCACGTGATCAAAATTAAGATGCTTGGGAACTGACTCACATTTATGACGGTTGCAGTGTTCCAGGGTCATATGATCATCTTTTGTCACCTTCTGATAAGCGAAGTCAAAGGAAAAGCCAGATCCACCTAACAACTGTGTTACTAGCTTAACAACTTTGGCGATTCACTTAACAAATGTAGCAAGAAAGGTCATAAAATGGGCAAAAACTCAACAAATGTCTCACTTAGCAACAAAAATTTTGGGCACAATTATGGTTGTATGTCAAGGACTACCAGTATCTAGTATCCTGATGCTGACTTACATCCAGGGGTGAAATCCGACAGGTTCTGGAGAACTAGTAGCAGAAATTTTGAGTAGTTCGGAGAACCGGCAAATATCACCTCTGTCTGGCCCCAGTGTGGGGTGGGAATGGAGATTTTGCAATATCCTTCCCCCAGGAGTGGGGAGGGAATGGGGATTTTGCAGTATCCTTCTCCTGGAGTGGGGTGGGAATGGGGATTTTGCAGTATCCTTCCCCTGTTATGCCCACCATGCCCACCAAGCCACGCCCACAGAACCGGTAGTAAAAAAATTTGGATTTCACCACTGCTTACATCTGTTTCACATAGTAGACAATTGTGTCTCATTGTTCCCTTTCCATCTAGAACAGTGGTTCTCAACCTGTGGGTCGGGACCCCTTTGGGGGTCGAATGACCCTTTCACAGGGGTCACCTAAGACCATCGGAAAACACATTTTTTCAATGGTTTTAGGAATAATTTTATGGTTGGGGGTCACCACAATATGAGGAACTGTATTAAAGGGTCCCAGCATTAGGAAGGTTGAGAACCACTGATCTAGATCATGCCACGAGCAATCTTTCCCAAAGTCATTTAGTTAGGTCTAAAAAACAAAAATCAGGTAAAAAGATGTAAATTCCAATGTAAAAATATCTGTATCACAAGAATTTATGAATGGTGATGCTGCTGCTATCAATACTTGTACAGGGCATAGGGAATGGCCTTGAAGTACAGAAGGAAAAGATGTTATCGTGGCCACAGTGAGAGATAAGAGGAGCTTGAGCCCAGGGCAAAAAAACAACTCAAGGAAATATCTCAGATAATTCTCTCCTAGTTCACCCAAAGACAAAAGGGAGGGAGGGGGATGCGCATTCAGATTTGCAAAATTTTGTTACTATAACTGTTACAACAAAGGTAGCCCTGACCTATATGGCACTGGTTTCTTAGCCTGGTCTGGTTTGTTGGGCTGACAATCACAAATGCATCTCCTTGGCCAACTAATGCTGCTTTCTTGTTCTGCTGCTGCCCTGATGGAAAGCAAGATGCTCAACCTCCAGATCCAGGAGAACCAATGAAACCAGTTAGGGAAACCACTGCACCTGAAGAAGGAAAAGGTGTGGCTGGGTGTCTTCTCCATGGGTTCCCTCTTGAGTCCCTGAGGCCTAGTCAAATTGGCAGCAGACAGAGGTAGATAATGTACAGGTAGTCCTCGACTTACAACAGTTCATTTACTGACTGTTCCAAGTTACAACAGCATTGAAAAAAAACGAGTTATTATGACCATTTTTTACACCACCATTGTAGCATCTCCCATGGTCACGTTATCAAAATTCAGATGCTTGGCGACTGACTCATACTTATGACAGTTGCAGTGTCCCAGGGTCACGTGATCCCCTTTTACGACCTTCTGACAAGCCAAGTCAATGAGAAAGCCAGATTCACTTAACAACTTTGTTACTACCTTAAGAACTGCAGTGATTCACTTAACAAATGTAGCAAGAAGGATCGTGAAATGGGGCAAAATTCATTTAACAAATGTCTCACTTAACAATGGAAATTTTGGACTCCATTGTGATCGTAAGTCAAGGACTATCTCTACTGAGTTGGTCCCTAAGCTCAGATTTTGCTTTCTGATGGATCAGGTCATATTGGAGATACCGTATTTTCATCATGTTTTCTTCATTTACTGAATAGAATAGAGCAAGCCAGCAACAAATATGAGGGCTTTTTCCTTTACTCAATTATGTCTCTTCATTTTTTCCCCTTTGCTTCATTTTCTTAAAACAAACAGAAATAACTATGGATATGTAATGGGTTGCAAAGCATGTGTAGATGCTTATCTGCCTGTTTTGTAATGTCAGCAGCTGCATCTGTATCTGAATTTTATTGCAGATATGCATTTTTAGAAATAGTGGGGGAGTTGGCGGGGGAAAGGTTTATTACTAAATATACTGAGGGTTATTTCCACACTTGCTTCTCTGAATTATGCCTTAGCTGAGCACATTAATAAACAGCAAAAGGGATCCCTAGAGAAAGATCCATTCTTCTTGCTGCCTGTATATCATCAGAAAGAAACTAGCAGCTCTGTTTGTTGTTAAAAATCCCCCATCAACTGCCTGGGCACAGAGCAGCTAAAAGCCTGGGTATATAGCTTTGTTTGAAGGGAATATTTACCACCAGTCCATCTGGCCTTCAGAACGAACACAGCATGGCAGGGTGTCTAACAAATAGAGGCAAAGGCATCTCATCCTAATGCCAGTAGGACACTCAGCCACCAGATGGCGAAGGAAGACTGTCAACATAGCTTGGAAGCCAGCTCTAAAAAGCTCCAGCAGCCATCTGCTACTGGATGTTCTGAAGTAGAAATACGAGGAAGTGTGGCCTCAAACTGCTACATTCATTGGGGGATTTCTTTGATTTCTTAAGATCTCTGTCCCAGATTTTAAAGAATGTTTGCTGTGTTTCATAGAGAGTTCTGAGCTACGGTGGATCAGTGATCACCTGGCTTTCTCTGCTCCTGTTGTTTTCTTTCCCATCAATTCTGTGTTTCAAGATCTGTCTTGCGTGTCAGAAAGTTTCACTTCCCAGCATCACCAGCTTCTTAGTTTAAAATGGATTTGCACAAGGTGGTAGGAAAGAGCCTCAAAACCAAACATTTTATCAGCCCAAGGCTGAACAGCTGCATGGAGCAGCTGGCTCAGTGGTGAAATCCATTTTTTTTACTACCGGTTCTGTGGGCATGGCTTGGTGGGCGTGGCTTGGTAGGTATGGCAGGGGAAAGAAACTGCAAAATCTCCATTCCCACCCCACTCCAGGGGAAGGATACTGCAAAATCCCCATTCCCTCCCCACTCCTGGGGGAAGGATATTGCAAAATCTCCATTCCCATCCCACTCTGGGGCCAGCCAGAGGTGGTATTTGCCAGTTCTCCAAACTACTCAAAATTTTTGCTGCTGATTCTCCGAACTGCTCAAAATTTCTGCTACCTGTTCTCCAGAACCTGCTGGATTTCACCCCTGAGCTGGCTGATTTAGCAGAGGACAGCTGCTCCACCTGATGCCTTTCAAGTCTATTGGGACTACAATTCCCATTGACCATGCTGGCTGAAAATTTGGGAGATTCTAGTCCAAAGAGCATTTGGGTCAAGAAAGTTTAAGGCATTTTTTTTAAAATCTGGTTTGATTTTAATTGTTGTGAGCCGCCCTGAGTCCTATGGAGATAGGGCAGCATACAAATCAAATCAAATTAAATAAATAAATACTGAATTTAAATTCCATTTGTTCCTACTTTTTGGATGATCCATTACATTAAAAATATAATTTTATAGAGGGTAACACTTTTATTATCAAAAATGTTTTCTGGCTCATAGTCCATCTCATCAGTTATATAGATCTGATGGATTGTGAGCCATGACAATTTATGGAATCATAATTTTTTTCTTAGTTTTCAAGGTGCTACAATATTTTTTTAAGTAATTATGATGGTTAGCCAAAATGCCCCATTTTTCTCATATTTGATCATAGACTGCGTAAGGAAGGAAAAAATGTAATCTTTTCCCAATGTCCATTTCCCATTTTGTTAAGTATGAGAGAATTATTAAAAGGTGATGTAATCAATAAATTATCCAGGGAGGGAGGGATTCAGATCGAGGTTCTGCCAAAGGCCCTCAACAATTCACTGGAATCCTAAACTAGATGGTGTTTTCCAAGGAATAAGGCCATACCTGGGAGAAACACTGGCTAAAATTGGGGAAAACAAGAATCGGAGGGAAGAGGGATTCAATAGTAGGGTGGGAAGGATAGGAAAAACATAATCTTTTATTTGGCCTCATAATTCTGGGTGAAGGAACCAAACTAAAATGGAAGTTTATGGGAAGGGGAAGGGAGGGAGGGAAGAAGGGAAGAAGGAAGGAAGGTAGGTTGGTTTCCAATGTTGCCTGCCAACTTTAAGGTGACCAGATTTTAACATTGGTAAAGAGGGACATTGTGGGTGTGGCTTATTTTGTGGGCGTGGCTAGCTGTCATGTGACTGGGTAGGCGTGGCTAGCTGGTCATGTGACTGGGTGGGCGTGGCTAGCTGGTCATGTGACCGGGTGGCCATGGCTATGTGTATAGGGACTACTCAGAGGGCTGAAAAGTCATTTCTGACAGGTCCTCACACTTTTGACTGGTCCTCACACTTATGACCATCCTCACATTTATGCCCGTTCAGTATTCTTAACAACCATGTCACTCATTTCACAACTGCTTCTCTTCATCATGATGACAAGATAGGGCAAAAATGTAAAATGTGAGGACAGTCGTAAATTCGAGGACTGGTCAAAAGTGTGAGGACCAGTCAAAAATAACTTTTTCAGCCCTCTGAGTAGTCCATATGCACAAAAGGACTAACCAGAGGGCTGAAAAAAGTCATTTCTGACAGGTCCTCGCACTTTTGACTGGTCCTCACACTTATGACCATCCTCATATTTATGCCCATGCAGCATTCTTAACAACCATGTCACTCATTTCACAACTGCTTCTCTTCACCATGATGACAAGATAGGGCAAAAATGTAAAATGTGAGGACAGTCATAAGTTCGAGGACTGGTCAAAAGTGTGAGGACCAGTCAAAAATAACTTTTTCAGCCCTCTGAGTAGTCCATATGCATTAAAGGATACAGCAATAGAGAGGGATGAAGGAATGGAAATTAGAGTAGGAGTGAGGGTAAGAGAGGGAGGAAGAGAGGAGGAGAAGGAGAAAGGAAGAGGAAGTAGGGAGGAGAAGAAGAGGGTGGGGGGAAGAGAAAGTAAGAAGGAAAGAAAAGAGAGTGGTGGTAGGTTTGAGGAGAAAGATTGCTGTACAATAAAAAAGATGAAAGGGAAGAAAGCCAACCCCAAGCAAATATAAAGATATTAAGATTAAGAATGAATTGTTAAACTTTAAAGAATAGAAGAGAACAAATATGAATAAATAGCAATAATTAGAAACACACATACAAACATACAATGTATTTTCTTTGAACAGAATATTTGGCTGGTTCACAAATTTAAACAGCATTTAGTCATTTCAATTAAATTTACAATTTCTATATTTCCTTTTTGCCATATTTATTCCTCATCTATTTTTTTAAAAAAACAATATTACCCTTCATCCTCATCTCTAATCTTAATCAAATTCAATTTTTCCCTTCTATTCTATATTATACCCTTTCCCATTGTCATCTATTTTTATATCCATCCTCACATTGGTTAATTATGTAATTATGTAATACAGTTGTTTAATACAAATTCAACATTTTAATATAAATCAATTAGTTATATAACTATCTTTTTTGTATATTAATCAATATGAACATGAATATTCCAATTATTTCCATGCAATCCAATTTCTTACAAATCAATTAATTATATTTATCAATAATAATAAACCAAATAATTTCCCCCATATATTCCTCCAAACCACAACTTAACCATTTCTGCTTTCAACACAATATACAATTATTAATAGTATCTCAATTATTACAATTCCCTAGTTAAATAGAGCTTTTTTTCTTTTGTGTTTTAAAATCTTGAACTCTCCTCTTTTGCCCAAAATTTCCCATTGTTTACAGTTTTGTACCTACCTTCTTTGGTGAGGAAAAAGAAAAAGAAAGAAATCTCTCTCTGCCTCATTTTGTCACGTTGCAGCTTTACTTTCGCTTTCGCCTTTGTTTTCAGCTAGGGGGAAAAAAATCTGCTCCAGGAACTTTTTGCAGCTTTTTGCAGCTAATTAACCTAGCGGAAGCTGTTAACAGGGGCTGTTTTTTCTATTTTTGCAGGCATGGGTCTACTCTTTTTTTTAACACTGATCAGCTGTAGGTCGGCCCTTTGAAGCCCCGCGGCAAGAGTTTAAAGAGTTTTTTTTCCCTCTAGCCATCAGCGGGGATTCAGGAGGCAGCCGGGACTCGGGAGGCAGAATGAAAAATCGGGACTTTTTTAAAATGCCGCGGGACGTGGGACAAATTGCTCAAAAGCGGGACTGTCCCGCCAAAAGCGGGACGTCTGGTCACCTTAGCCAACTTCCCACAAAGAAATGCACTGGGGGAGCCAGCAGGAAGTCAGAAGCTGTTCCTGACCCCACTGCTTTTTTGCCTACTTGTGCTCATTCTGTATCTCTGCTTACTAAGGAAAATATCTCTGAAACAATGACCCAATATATCACAGGTTTAGTTCTTTATAATTCTATATTCTCTGCAGCCTGGAAGAGCTTCCCCTACATCCCTTCCATGATGGCGAACTTATGGCACGGGTGCCACAGATGGCACATGGAGCCATATCAGTGGGCACACGAGCATTGCCATAGCTCAGCTCCAGCGCGCATGCATGCACCGGTCAGCTGATTTTTGGGCCTTCTGGTCCCACCAGAAGTTGGGAAATGGGCTGTTTCTGGCCTCCGGGGGGATGGGGAAAGCCATTTTTGCCCTCCCCAGGCTCCTAGAAAGCCTCTGGAGCCTGGGGAGGGTGAAAAACGGGCCTACCATGCCCACCGTGCCATCATGTGTTAAAAGCGGAGGCGGGGTGTGGGGGGTGCATGTGCGGGGGTGGGGAACATTGAATTATGGGTGTGGACACACATGTGGGTGACCTCCCCGTGCTCCCCCCACTTTTGGCACGCAACGGCAAAAAGGTTAGCCATCACTGCTCTAGGTCACAGCAATTTCTCTGCTGAAATTCTAATAGGAAGGAAGCCTCTCTATTTTCTTCTGTGTAACGAAAATCTCTGTTACTCAGATAGTTGTCTGTTTGTGTCTATGTACACATGCATTCTTTTTCCAAGGATGATTTGTGTGTATACACAAATATGTTGTTTCCATATGTGTTATGTGTTATACGTATGCATGTACATATGTGTGCATATAAGTCTCCCCATAAGTTATATGGGTTTCTGTGTGAGCACCAGGAAGCACTGGGTGGGCCGCGTATGCTCTCTTTGAGGGGGTCGTGTGATTACAAAGAAGAGTGGGAGGACTTAGAACAATTAACAGCATTACATATCCCAGAGGGGCGTAGGGGGGATGTTTTTCTGAAATATTTTTCCAGAGCTCCCTAGATGAATGCAGATCATTTTTAAGCTCTATATTTATTTTGTAGTCTTCTCCCATTACGTGAAATTTGGCCCCTTCTGTTAGGATTTTAGAGAGTTTTATTTTGACAAAAGGATAGACAAGCAGCTATAAAAGTGCGTGAGCAGAGTCCTGAGCCATTTTACAAAATTTCTGTCCAAGTTCTGATAAGTTGGAAAGCATAAAAAGGATCTTCGAAAAGAAAAGAGGCCGTGGATGAGGAAAAATTGCATGCAAGAGAATGAGTACTGCAAAAAAGTTGAGAGAAAATTACCGTACCTTGTTATAGCAGCATAGCTGAGTCTGAGGTCTCAGCCTCCTTTCCCAGAAGCCCTCGGGGTAGGCACATTCTGCCCGTACTTCCAGTTTAGGATTACAGGTAGTCTTCACTTAGTGACCACAATTGGAACTGGTAACTCCATGACTAAGCGTTGGAGTCACTGATCACAACAGATTTATGGTATGACTTCCTATTTGGTCATTAAGTGAGTCCCTATGTTGTCAAGCAAAACATCATGTCACAGCACCTTACAAGTTTACTTCTTCCTTCTGTGGTAACTCCGCTTGTTGCAAACTGGTTGGAAAGTACACAAATGGCAGTTGTGTGACCACAGGATGCTCAGACTATCATGAATGTATGATTGGTTGGAAAGCTGGTTTTTTTTTTCACCTTTGTAACTTAAAACGGTTGCTAAACAAGGCCGTTGTTAAGCAAGAATTACCTATAGTGGTGTGGTCATTCCTATTACGGGGATGCCATACCTGACATTTCCCCCCTAATTTCAGAATGTAAGAGAAATAAGGTTGTTATTATTCATGTTGCCAGTGATTAAGGGCTTTTTATTATTTTTTTTAAAAAAGAATAATTTTCACAATATTCTGAATTATATAGTTACAAGATTACATTGTGCATCTCTATCTTGGACTATAACTAGTTTCACAAGAGATAAACAAAATAAAACTTTATTTTTTAAAAAAGAAAATATTTCTTTTTTTAAAAAAAAATCCTTGTTTTAACTTTAAATACCCAATCTGTAATTATTTCATGTTGAAGGAGATAACATTCAACTATGTGTAAAAAAAAAAAAAAAAGGAGAAGTGAAGAGATAACATATAGTAAATGGTTTGGGCGTGCCACAAGATGGTGCTACACTTAGAATTTCACCATTCCAAAGTCTTAGTAAAGAAACACAACATACTATCACTTTCACCATAAAATGTTTAAGAGCAGCAAATATTATTATGCCCCTGGAATTTGCCTGAAGTATGATTCAAGTTTACATTAAAAACCCACTTTCTAAATTATACAGAGAATGAAAGAATCTGAAATTTAGCATGAACTAAAGGAACAGAAATCAAAATCCTAACTTACAATCCTTTTTAGTCCTGTTATCCACTTGTGTAGAAATAAAATTTTAAAAACAATATTTCCTTTGTTTTTCAGTTTAGTCTCTAAAGATTCCTGCAATTTTCAGCCATAGATCAAGGGATGTTTGGGAAAGGATGTACAGGTAGATCTCGACCAGGGGTGGGTTCTATTTGCCTTTACTACCGGTTTGCAACGGTGCCGTGTGCGCGCATGCGCAGAAGTGTTCTGATGACATCAGGGTCAGTGGGCGGAGCCTCCCGCCAGTTTTACTACCGGTTCTATAGAACGGGTGCAAACTGGGGGCAACCCACCACTGATCTCAACTTATAACAATTCATCTAACGACTGTTTGAAGTTACCACAGCGCTGAAAAAAGTGATTGGTCTGATGATCATTTTTCACACTTACGACCGTTGTAGCATCCCCATGGTCATGTGATCAAAATTCGGATGCTTGGAACTAGTTCACATTTATGATGGCTGCAGTGTCTCAGGATTATGTTAGCACCTTTTATGATCTTTTAATCAGCAAAGTGAATGGGGAAACCAGATTCACTTACAACCTAATTTAGCAGCTGCAGTGATTCACTTAACAACTGTGGCAAGAAGGGTCGTAAAATGGGGTAAAATTCACTTAATAAATGTCTCACTTAGCAACATAAATTTTGAGCTCAATTGTTGTCATAAATCAAGGACCTCTGTTCTCCATCCCCCTTTAAAAGAAACAAACAATTTTTTGTATCCTTAGGAGAGGAAGTGATCAGAGGATTCTATCCTTAAGGGACCAACAGCATCTCTTCCTCGTGAAAGAATTGATTCTTGGTTTGCCTTCTGTCTGAGAGGTTGTACAGTATATTGGGAACGTCTGAACCAGCCAAGGAACCTCAGTCATCTATGCACAAATATAAAAATATGATTGCAAAGAAAGAGGTCATAAAAAGTAAGGAACACTTAAGACTGCAAGAAGCAGAAAAAATGCAGTGTACAGAACCATGCAGATGCCCTTGAGGGAAATATTCAGAATCCATTACAGCAATAACGAGCAGAAGCATTCCTTTTAAACCCTAGGAAAAGTGATAATATTAGCAAGCAGAATTTTAGACCAAATCTGTCTAATATTATCTCATCTAAGTTGCTGGCCTTATCTGTCAATTCTTAACTGTCTGTGTATCTGAATTCTTTGCCTGTTCATCTGATGAGAATTTCCCACCATTAGTATTCGGAGAAGGTGAACAATTCTCCATGTGTTTTCTTCACACTGTATATAGGTAGTCCTCGGCTTACGACCACAACTCAACCCACAATTTCCACTGCTAAACAAGACAGTTGGTAAGTGAGTTTTGCCTGATTTTAGGGCCTTTTATGCTATAGTTGTTAAGCGAATCACTGCAGTTGTTAAATAAATCATGTAGTCATTAAGCAAATTTGACTTTGCCCATTGAGTTTACTTCTCAGAAGCTGGCTAGATTACAGATGTAATCACATAATCCCAGAACAGTGCAATTATCATAAATTCATGCTGGTTGCCAAGCACTCAAATTTTGTTCATGTGACCATGGGGATGCTACAATGGTCGTGTGAAAACTCATCGTAAGTCATTTTTTTCAGTGCCATTGTGACTTCAAACAGTCACTAAACAAATGGTTAGAAGTTGAGGACTATCTGTATACTATGGCATACCTCGGGGGTGGATTCTACTTATCTTTACTACCAGTTCGCAATGGGATCGCGCCAGGGGTGGGTTCTATTTATCTTTATTACCGGTTAGTAATGGGGCCACGCATGCGCGGCCGCTTCGCTTGCTCAGGTGCGCGCTCTTCTGTGCATGCGCAGAAGCATTTTGATGACATCGGGGTCGGTGGGCGGAGCCTCCCGCCAGTTTTACTACCGGTTCTATAGAACCAGTGTGAACCGGGGGCAACCCACCATTGGATCGTGTGCGCGAGCGAAGCGAGCCCGCGTGCCTTCTGTGCATGTACAGATCACTGATGATGACATCCGGGGCGGTGGGTGGGGCCTCCTGCTGATTTTACTACCAGTTCTTGCGAACTGGTCCAAACTGGGGGAAACCCACCATTGGCATATATCCATTTTTTGAAGGGTCCTTACTGAGCTCTGAGCTTGGTTGTTTTCTTGCAGATATTTTATTACGCAAACTAGGTAACATCTAAGGGAGCACCAAGGACCCCTCATTTTAACTCTGAGCTACAAATATTATCTTTTATTGGTTTCAAATTCAAATTCAAATTTCTATTCAGATTTTTTTTTTCTCCCTAAAGTTAAGAGTTACATGTTTTAGACTTTCCTGAGAAATGCTGGAAAGCACTGGTCCAACGCCTGTTTATCTGGTGGAGGTATTCTTTAGGCAAAAATCGTGTTAGAAAATTTCAGTTGTCCTGCCATCTGTTGTCCCTTATTCCTATTGAGCCTCATGACATGGCAAGCTGTCCACAGCATGATACCTTGATGTTCATAGGCAGGCATATCCGTTCATATTTGCAAAAAGGTGTGATAGAACCATTTGTCCTGAAGATACAGGAGCAAAGAAATCTCTAAGCCAGTTGCTGGGACTAACAAAATGTTTATCAAGGAGTTTGCTAGAGTTAAAACAGGTAGTCCTCAACTTACAACAGTTCATTTATTGACTGTTCAAAGTTCCAACAACACTGAAAAAAGTGACTTATAACTCATGTCACTTTTTTCAGTGCTGAAGTAATTTCAAACAGTTTGTTTTTCATACCGAACAATGGTTTGCTTTTCACACTTATGACCATTGCAGCATCCCCCATGGTCATGTAATTAAAATTCAGATGCTTGGCAACTGACGCATATTTATGACAGTTGCAGTGTCCCAGGGTCATATGATCATCTTTTTGTGATTTTCTAACAAGTAAAGTCAATAGGAAAGGCAGATCTACTTAATAACCATGTTGCTAACTTAACAACTGTCAATGGGGAAGTGTTGTGGCCCGCCAGCGGCCTGCGCGGATCGTGGCTGATCCCGACGAGGAGGAGGCTGGTGTGGGGTCGCGCCAGCAGCCTGCGTAGCCGACGCCTACGTCAGACAGCAAGGAGGCTGAAGAGTATGTGGTGCCAGAGGTAGAGACTCAACCAGGGCCTTCAGAACCTCCAGAGGCTCCTTCAAGTGGAGAGAGCGAAGTGGAGGAGCCTCTCCTCAATGCTTGAGTATGCAGGGCTGCCAAAAGGCAGGAGTTACTACTCTGGAGGAGGAGGTCTCCTCGAGAGTAAGATTTGAGGATAATTGGCCACTCCCTTAGCCTATTTAAGTCGCATGCAGTTAGTAATTTCTTGCTGGAAACAACGTGTAATTATTATAGAGCATTTTGGAGAATGAGTGTTTTATCGTATCTTGTTTTCTGGGCTGGTTGCCAACCTTTGCCGGATTTTGTTTATTCTTGGTATGTTATAATTTGGATAAGGACTGTTGTTGTGTGTCACAATCCTTGGGAATCCGGAGCTGGGGCAGAGCAGGAAGCCAGATTCACGTAACAACCCTGTTACTAACTTAACAACTGCGGTGATTCATTTAACAAATGTAGCCAGAAAGATTGTATGATGGGGCAAAATTTACTAAACAAATTTCTCACTTAGCAACATAAATTCTGGGCTCAGTCGTGGTCATAGGTTAAGGACTACCTCTACCAAGTTGGTCCCTAAACTCAGATTTTGATTTCTGATGGATACTGTAAATACTGTATCTTCATCATGTTTTTGTTATTTATTGAAGAATACAAATCAAGCAAGCTAGCAGCTGCAGTGATTCACTTAACAACTGCATCAAGAAAGATTGTAAAATGGGACAAAATTCACTTAACAACTGCCTTGCTTAGCAACAGAAATTTTGGGCTCAATTGTGATCATAAATTGAGGACTCCCTGGAACACATGTCAAGTGAGGGCAGTGATCTCTCAAGAATAGGCTCAGATCAGTGGTCCCCAATCTTTGCGGCTTAATGACCCAGCTGGGGGGGTGGGGGGTGGGGGGGGAGAGGGGAATGGGGCTGTGCCAGCCCACCACTCACACAAGTTGAGCTGCATGTGTGCACCAATCCACCACCAATCCATCCACCAATCCACCACTCGTGTGGCCCAGTTCTAATAGGCCGTAGCCCAATAGTAGGCCACAGCCAGTGATGGGATTCAGCCAGTTTGCATCACTTCAGGAGAACCGGTTGTTAACTTTCTGAGCAGTTTGGTGAACTGGTTGTTGGAAGAAATCATTAGGGCAGAGAACTGGTTGTTAAAATTATTTGAATCTGACCACTGGCCACAGCCCAGGGTTTGGGGATTCCTGCACTAGATACTAGAGTCAGAAATAGTTGATGTCAACTTAAGGTGTCATTTACCACCAGATCAGAGATGGTACTCAGCCGATGCGCACCAGTTTGTGCGAACCATTGGCAGAAATTTGGCGAAGGTCACCGAACCGGTAACGATGGCCGGCTGGCCACGCCCCCAAACCAGTCCCCAAGTCGCCGCTCACTCAACCCGCCTGCCATGTTTGTCACTGCCATGTTCTCTGCGCACACGCATCCCATTGCCTTGCAAGTCCAATGGGATGCGCATGTGCAAAGAACATGGCAGCGACGGCATGGCAGCAGCTTTTTCCACGACCTCTGGTACTTTTCGGTGGCCTGTAGTCAGCCGCTACCTCTTTGAGAGCCACTTTGTGGGGCTTCTTTGCCAGCCCCTTTCCAGCAGCAGCTACTGGCTGGGGGCCGCCAAAAACTCCGGTCAATTTGCTATCTGGACTCTGGATCAGCTGCTGTGGAAGGTAAGTAGCCCGAACAAAGAAGCGGTGGTGGGGGAGGAAGCGAGGCAGTAGTGGGTTCCTCCCGGTTCGGCCCAGTTCGGCCGAGCTGGTAGCAGTGATGATATGACATCACTGAACCGGTTCTCTTTGTTCGGGAGTTGCCTGCCCCTGCGTTATTCTTACCTTTTATTTGGCCCCGCTCCCAATCTATTCGCTGCCTCCCGAGTCCCAGCTGATCGGCTAGAAGGAAAAAAACTGTTTAAACTTTTGCCGCGGGGCTTCAAAGGGCCGCCCTACAGCTGATCAGTGTTAAAAGGCAGTTGGTGGTAGACCAGTGCACTCAAAAAACAAATAGGTAGATCGGAACGCTCCAAGAACAAATGGGTAGACTGGTACAGCTCTGCAAGCAGTTAAAAGCCTGGTAGACCAGTACCTCTGCTAAATCTTAAAGAATTGTCACATGACCATCAAACCACGCCACAAAATAAGACACGCCCACAGAACCGGTAGTAAAAAAATTTAGAACCCACCCCTGAAGCGAGGCTAGGGACAGGGACAGGGTCGCTAAAGGAGGGGAAACAGGGGCGACTGGCGAAGGGAGGGCGGGGGTAGATAGATGGAAATTCCAAAAATTTTCCTACATTTTCCTATCGGTATGGCTAGGGGAGTTTCATGTGACTGTATGGGCATGAGTGACATCAAGTTGGCCATGCCCTCTCAGTCATATGCCCCCCACCTAGCCACGCCCACTGAACCGGTAGCAAACATTTTTGAAACCCACCACTACACCAGATGTAATGATATGATTATCTGAGAGGGAACAAGAAGATATTTTGCATATTCTCACTATTATTTTAATGAGACCCATCATGGTGTAGTGGTTAATGTAGTGCTGGAGTAACACTGTTGTAGTTCTCCCTTTTCCATGGAGGCCAGCTGGGTGATCTTGGAACTGTCTCTCTCGGCCCTTATCAACCACTGATATTTGTTCCATCTTGCCGTACTGTAGCTCATCCTTACAACCATTAATATAGTGACCAAAGCTACAACAGTTCTGACAAAAGTGATTTACAACTGCACTTATGACCACCATAGCATCCCCACGGTCATGTGATCAAAATTTGGGTTCTTGGCATGTACTTATGATGGTTGTAGCATCGTAGGTTCATGTGATTGCCATTTGTGACTTTCCCAGCCAACTTCCTACAAACAGAGTCAATGGAGGAAGCCAGATTCACTTAACAACCACATGATTTGCTTAACAACACCAGTGATTTAATTTAATTTATCGCATTTCTATGCCGCCCAATTCCCAAGGGACTCTTTGCTTAACGACTGTAGCAAAAAAATGTCAAAAAATCAACTCACTTAACAATCACCTTTCTTAGCAATGGAAATTCTAGTCCCAGTTGTAGTTATAAATCGAGGACTACCTATACTTCACTGTGAGAATTTGAAGTGAGCACAGTGTAAAACAATTGTGGTCAACAACAGGAACAACAGCATTATTCTGGTTATTTTAATTCTACAAAATGCTTACTGGTTTATAATCTCAAGCACCAAAATAAGATGACTGCTTTTAGAAGTAATGTCTGGGCCCATTTTGTGGTATCTGCCATTTTGCCTTCAGGAGCAAAACTTCTTGGATTGGCCCTGGCATTCAGAGTTTGCCAACAATGAAGAGTAAGGATACCCTGGCATCCCCCGAACATTATTCCTGATGTTGTGGAATAACAATTCTGCACACAATGAACAGAGGCAGCCAAGAAGAAAAGGGAAAAGTTTATTCTGCAATCATGGCTGGACCAGTTCCCTAGGAACATATATCTGCATTTCAATTATTACAGGTCTTATAACGCTGCATAGCACAATGTGCCCATTTCTCATTGGTTTAATTATGCTTTTGGTTAGAGCTCACATTTTTTTCCACATGCAAGGGTGCGTTGTTTCCTTTGTGGTCTTTTAAAATGCTAACTGGTCCCTTCCCCCTTAGGAATATTTTGATATGTGTCCTGATTGGTAACCATGTTTTCTTGTATGGTACCTGACCTGTTAGTTTAGTGATAATAAAGACCTTTGATTTGTCCCTACACTGGCAAATGAGAAGCGTGGGGAAAACATTGACTATCCAAAATCCAGCATGGTTTAGGGACATCTCATTAAGATGATAGTCTTAACATGAAGATACTGAAAGGCCAGTTGCTCTTTGTCTATGGTATACCAGGACTGAGAGGTTTTTTGCAGAGCAGGAACCGTAGCATCTCTCCCTCTGCCTGCCTCTCACACTCCTATCAGCACCAAATTGCCTGCTCAATAAATAATGTGTTTCAAACTGGAGCCTTTGAAGGAGACGTGAACAATGACACTGAGCAAAAGGAAGCAAGGCTATTAGAAGAGAGGGAGAAAGAAAGCAATTCAGCACTTTGTGCTCAGATGCTGAGTTCAGTGTTATCTGACGCTGCCCTCTGCCTCTCCTCTGATCTTCTATCCAAACAGGGACTGTCCAGAGTTTCTCTCAAATAGCATCTGGGTCAGTGGTGGGTTTCAAAATTTTTTACTACCGGTTCTGTGGGTGTGGCTTGGTGGGTGTGGTATGGCTTGGTGGGTGTGGATTGGGGGTGTGGCAGGAGAAGGATACTGTAAAATCTCCATTCCCTCCCCACTCCAGGGGAAGGTTATTGCAAAATCCCAATTTCTTCCTGATCAGCTGGGACTTTGGAGGCAGAGAATAGATGGGGGCAGAGGCAGTCAGACTTTTTAATACCGGTTCTCCAAAGTACTCAAAATTTCCACTACCGGACCAGTTCTCCAGAACTGATCAGAACCTGCTGAAGCCCACCTCTGATCTGGGTCTCCTCCTTTGAGGATGAAGAGAAACAAGATGGGAGCAGGCACAAGGGATGATTATCCTCAACAAGACCGGACAGCAGATGAGATCTTGTACAATATAACAGGCCTTTGGATGTCTTCTAGTCCAACCCCCTGCTCAGGCATGAGAGTCTATACCATTTCAGGCAAGTGGCTGTCCAATCTCTTCTTAAAAAGCCTCCAGAGATGGAGCACTCACAACTTCTGAAGACAAACTGTTCCACTGCTTAATTGTTCTCACTGTTAGGAAATTAATTCTAGGTTCTCTCCTTGGTTAGTTTCCATCCATTATTTATTGTCTTGCCTTCTGGTGCTTTGGAGAATAGGTTGACCCCCTCTTCTTTTTTGGCAGCCCAGCCCCTCAAATATTGGGACACTGCTATCATGTCACTCCTAGTTTTCATTAAATTAGACACAATTTCTGCAACCGTTCTTCATATGTTTTAGCTTCTAGTTCCCTGTCCTATATATCAGGGGTGAAATGCTCCCGGTTCGGACAGGCTCGGGCGAGTAGGTAGCGATGGCGGCGGGCAGTTCGGAGAACCGGTAGCAAAAATCCCTGCCCCCGCCCCCCATGCCCAGCTGAGCCACGCGATCATCAGAGACTTTTTTTCTTTTAAATGGCTCTGACGATCCAAGCTCTGACGATCCCAGCTGAGTTGCCTGCTAATCAGGCAACTCAGCTGGGATCGTCAGAGCCATTTAAAAGAAAAAGCTTTTTTTCTTTTAAATGGCTCTGACGATCCCAGCTGAGTTGCCTGATCGGCAGAGGATTTTTTAAAAACCCTCTGACAATCAGGCAACTCAGCTGGGATCGTCAGAGCCATTTAAAAGCATTTTTTTACATGTAAAAAATGGTTTTAAAAGTAAAAAAAAAAATGGCCACGCCCACCCAGTCACATTACCTCCCCACACCAAGCCACGCCCACAGAACCGGTAGTAACAGATTTCACCACTGCTATATATCCTATATATCATGGACAGGAGAGCTCATCTGGAGATTTTTCCAACTACTTTTTTCCACTGTGACTTCTGTTGATAGTCAGTAGGTAATGTTCTCGATTTACATATATATATATTCATTTTTTATTATTTATTAAGAAAATTTACATGGCTGTCCAATTCATAGTGACTCTGGATGACTTACAGAAATAAAACCTTGTACCAGTCCTATAAACCTCTGTCCTCCCTTGGTGGCAACAATCAAACCAACCACACGATGGGCTCCATGTCATCCTGTTGGCAAAACTACGTCTCCAGGGCCTTTCAAAAGAGTGTCAAGAGGGGGCGAGAGCAATCTTATCTCCATGGGGATGAAGTTCCACAGGGAGGAAGCCACCAGGGCAAGGTCCCTTCTCGGTCCTATTAAATGGATCTCCTTAGGAAAGAAGACTTGTAACTTCCCCTATCTCCCTGCTCTAGTGGGTTGAGTAGATGTAACTGGGAAAAGATGTATTCGACAATATGTGATCATTTCACATCTTCAAAAGGAGCGTGCCACAACATGGCAGTGAGTGATAAACATTGGGAGCTGGATTCCCATCTGAAGGACACCAGGTTGGGAAAACTGTTGTTAG